>NC_049216.1:6380303-6682803 GCF_013347855.1 Anguilla anguilla
AAACACAACACAGCCACCCGACCGCCCCTTCCCCAGCCCCGCCCCGCCCCGCCCCGCCCCGCCCCTCCGGGAAGCGGGACCGGCTCTCCCCCCCTCTCTCGGTTTCCCCGAGATTTAGCGGCGTGGAGCGGGCGGGCGAGCAATTAGGGGCGCGGGGCTCAGGTGAGAGGGAGAAAAGCGCTGATTGGGCAAAAAAAAAAAAAAAAACGCGGCGGACGCGGCGGGATTCATGGCTTTGACATCCGCGTCCTTCGCGACTGGCTGCCCCCCCCCCCCCCCCCCCCCCCCCCCCCGGGCCCATTCGTCATCCGGCCCCCACCCCCCACCCCCCCGGGAGGGGTCCAGGGATCCTTCATCCCCGGAGCGACGGCTCACGAACTCCCCGGACGTTTAAGGATGAAGGGAGGTTAGCGCCGCGAGGAGAGGGCGCCGCCGCGGAGGGAAGCGGGGCGTGGCCGCGGCGGTCCCGTCTGAAATGGGCGCGAGAGAACAGCCGGTCCAGCAGGAAGCGACCGACACGTACTGTACCACAGCCGTGATGACCACGTCCTTCCTACACAAACACGGGCCTTTTAAGGGGCGACATAGCTCAGGAGGTAAGACCGATTGTCTGGCAGTCGGAGGGTTGCCGGTTCAAACCCCGCCCTGGGCATGTCGAAGTGTCCTTGAGCAAGACACCTAACCCCTAACCCCTAACTGCTCTGGCGAATGAGAGGCATCAATTGTAAAGCGCTTTGGATAAAAGCGCTATATAAATGAAATCCATTTACCAGTCCATTTTAAAGGCTCACTGTAATGATGGACAGAGCTAGTCGTAATTCCAGAACCAAACACTATAAATTTCCAAATTCAGAATTCTTGTTAATTCTACCTTTATTTCAGCAGGGTGGTCGTGTTGAGATTGACATCTCCTTAGCGAGTGAGCCCGGGAGCCTACACTTCCGTGGACTGTGGGAGGAAACCCACGCGGACACAGGGAGAGAACGTGCAAACTCCACACAGGGAGAGTGCTTGCCCCGTCCTGACAGAAGTAATGATACCGAAAAGTGCAATATCATATCTCTCCGTCTCTCCATCTCTCTCCCTCTCTCTCTCCGGCTCTCTCTATCTCTCCCTCTCTCTCTGGCTCTCTCTATCTCTATCTCTCCCTCTCTCTCTCTGTCTCTCCCTCTCTCTCTCCGGCTCTCTCTATCTCTGTCTCTCCCTCTCCCTCTCTCTCTATCTCAGTCTCTGTCTCTCCGGCTCTCTCTATCTCTGTCTCTCCCTCTCTCTATCTCTCTCTCTCTCTCTCCCTCTCTGTCTCTCCCTCTCCCTCTCCCTCTCTCTCTCTCTCTCTCTCTCTCTCTCTCCTGTGCAGAGGTGACCTTTATCCCAGAGGCAGTAACGCCGGTGCCTCGGAACGGCTCCCGTGTCACAAATCATTAAACCGAGGCGGTGACAAGGTGCTGAGCAGCACATCAGAGCAGAGAGGGAGCCGAACGCACAGCGGACACACACACACACACACACACACACACACACACAGGAGCGTGCGTAAACATCACATTAAACCCTTTGAAATGAAACCAGTGGAGTTCTAGAACATGGAATTTAGAAGTCAGTGTTCTAGAACTCCATTGTTTTCAATTACCAGCAGTGATTGTGACATCAGCTTTAGAATGTTCAGTTCAGGACATTCTAATCACATATTTGTGATCTCACACTTTAAAGGGTTGAAGACGTGAGAAGCACTTTACATCTGCCGACAAGATCACATAAACAAGGCCGTATCTTTACGTCCGTCTGTCTTCCTGTCTGTGGTGGGATCTGCCTGTCTCTGTCTGAAAGGGGTGTAAAAATTCTGCAGATGTGTAGATTCCCAGTTTCAGTGCTCACCATCACATTCATCGATATTTCAGAAAAACTGCCTCTTTCTTTTGGGCAGGCATTCTAAATGCAGAAGCTCAAAAACTGTTAGCTTGATTGACAACCCGTCGAGCCAATCAGGCAAATAATGGCTTATGGATGATCGTTGGGAACAGCGAAACTGTATATCCACAATAGTCAGGAACCCACCTGATCCACCTTCTGCCAGGTAGCGATCCCTCGCATACAGCACAGAGTCCAACATGGACTCAAACAGCAGGAAGTAGCCCTGAGGGAGAGGGAGAGGGAGATGGAGGGAGGGGGAGAGAGACAGAGAAACAAAGTCAGCATATTAACAGCAACACTATTAACAGTGGAAATTATTTTGTCAGGCGGTGCGAGTCTGACAAGGAGAGAACCTGGAACCTGCAGAGCATTATGGGATGCACCGCGAAAGGCTGCAAACACCTGCCGCTGCCTAATGTCACCTTAGAGCTCTCTGTGACACGCCCGCTTAACGAAGGTTCCGGAACGTTCTGTACCATCCGCCCTCTGTTCCTCTCTCAGTGGTCTTTAGCCAGGGCTAGCAGATGACCTGGCGGACTCCTGCAGAACAGAGCCTGCTAATTCACGACAGTGTAACCACAGCTGTGGTAATGTTATACGAGCATGTGATTGACAAACCGGTTCGATGGCTCAAAGGAGTTTACTGAACGACTCAGCTGCTTAACTTTCATAAGAAATCCTCCTGCACTGCGCAATTTACAGTATATCTTTAGGAAGGATAGCAGAGCTGTTATCTGCAGATCTTTACCCAGAGGAATGGTATAAAGCCAGTATGGGAGCCGGAGGACTCACTGGATTACTGTATTAGAGTCAGTCCCAAAGAGGACTCAGTGGATGAGTGTATTAGAGCCAGTCCTAAAGAGGACTCAGTGGATGAGTGTATTAGAGCCAGTCCTAAAGAGGACTCAGTGGATGAGTGTATTAGAGCCAGTCCTAAAGAGGACTCAGTGGATGAGTGTATTAGAGCCAGTCCTAAAGAGGACTCAGTGGATGAGTGTAATAGAGTTGGTCCTAAAGAGGACTCAGTGGATGAGTGTATTAGAGCCAGTCCTAAAGAGGACTCAGTGGATGAGTGTATAAGAGCCAGTCCTAAAGAGGACTCACTGAAGTAAATAACCCTTAAGTTACTGCTAGGGCAATAATGAAAAATAGTTTCTAACATCTGAAACACTTGCGATCCTGCCAGGAAGAGGACGTAAGTACATGTTGCTCCCACAGTGAGGATCACAGTTCAAGATCAATAGTTCAGTTGTATTTTTGGGCTACCAAGTCCCAAAATCAACCGTGAAATACCACCTCCACACGAACAGGCTCTTTTGTAGGGTTTCACAGAGAAAGCCCTAACTGAGAGCAGCCAAGGAACTAGGCTGCTATGGTCAGGTGAGGTTAAATAAATCTTTTGGGCCATTTACACCATCTGGCATCAACAGAGGGCTGCACACAAGGAAAAGCACCTCATGCCTGCAGTTAAATACGGAGCACTGATACACCGGGGCTGTTTTGCTGCAATCGGTCCAGGGGAGGGGCTTGATGATGTCAATCGCATAGTGAATTCCACCAAGTAACCAGGACATTTGAGCTAAAACCTGCTTTCCTCCGTTAAGCGAGCGAGAGCGAGGCTGCAGGAGGACGTTCTATCAAGACAACGACCCCAAACATACCCCTCAAAGTCAACACGGAAACGGCTCTGTGGGAACAAAATCGATGCTTTGCGATGGCCTTCTCGGACAGACACCCCATTAAAAACCTGTGGGCTGAACCGAAAATAGTGGTCCGTAAACACAAACCCGAGGGTATGGAGGATCTTGAAAGGTTTCGTATGGCGGACTGGTTTCAAAGGTGTTCTTCAGCCATATATCAACCATTATAGCAAAAGGCTCAGTGCTGGTATCCTTGTCCAGGGTGGCTGCACCAAACACTAATCCTGGGTTTGCCGATAATAATGAAACTTATTCTTCTTGGAAATGAGCATAAAATTAGAAAAAATATTGAAGTTTCCACCGAATCATTGCTAACGTAGAATATTTTCCACGTGTGGAAAAATTACAATATATCTCCTTAATGGTGCTATTTTCTTCAGTCAATGAGTGTACACATATATATATTTATATATTTACTGATGGAGTGAAAGAAAAATGGGTAAATATAAAGATGTAGATAAATAGATAGGTAGGTAAACAGAGCCATACCCAGACAGATAAATGAAGAAATAGACAGACAGATACAACTAGCTATGTGATCTCCAGTAGGGTAATTGGTTGGGCAGCCATCTCATTTTTTTTTAAATTAATGGAATAAACAAAAGGAGAAAAAATGAAGTAATAAGTAATTATCATAATAACTGACAATAAATAAATGACAGACCGCTAAGTTGCGGCATCACAACGGCCCGGAAAGCCAGACGTATTTCGCCAAAACCGTCGCGGTAACACCGTCGAGAGTTCGGCCCCCTTGAAAGGCCCAGGGAAATCTGGGGGGGGGGCCCAAATTTTATGCTGACTTGGCCTGGAACGCGTTCCCCCCCTCTCCCGCTACCCAGAATCCTTTGTGACTGTCGTGACCCCTGCCTGACCCAATGTTCTGCTTGAGTAGAGACTACATTACCCCACAGTATTGTTCTATTATTGCCAGAAATTGAGTTTTTGTCCACGTTGTCATCATGGGTCTCCTAGATTGCTGACATACTGCTTTTCCTCCATCCTCCATGTGAACAAACACGCACATGTACACACACACACACACACACACATACATGCATACACACATACATGCATACATACACGCTGGTGCACGTACACGCACACACACACACACACACACAGATACACATAGACACGCACGCACACACATCCAACGCATACACACACACACGCTGGTGCACGCACACACACACACACACTCACACACACATACGCACAGATACACACATGCTGGTGCATGCACACACACATGTACAAGTGCACACACGCACACACACACGAATACACACGCAAACACACTAGTGCACGCGCACGCACACACACACACGCATACCCATGCACACACAAGCGTGCATACACACACACATAAAAACACACTAGGACACAAACACACACACACACACATATATATATAAACCCTACACACACACACACAGACACAAACACACACGCACGTCCCCACTCAAAAACAGCCTGCCTCCAATAAACCTTCCGCAGGCAGACAGAAAGGGGAAAATGGAATGAACCTCGGGGAGAAACGCCATGATGGACTTCACCTTTCCTTCCTATGGCATTCATTTAGAGCCAGTCAAGGTAGCTGGCAATCAACATCACTCTCTGCAGTCCATAAATGGAGAGGAACCTGCCAAGCGTGCGCTCCAGGATCATAAAATACATAAACGTTGAGCGGGGGGGGGGGAAGCCATAAAAACATGCACTGCAGGAAGGTGCCACCTCGGTGAAATAGGTACAGACTCGCTTGCTTTTAAAAAATAAAATAAAATAAAAAAACGAGACCCGGTCTCATCTCGGGTTCGACTGTTCCTGTAGGGACCGAGTTCACGCACGGCTGACGGGTATCGACGCTGGCCTCGAGCGCGCGTGTCCCGGGGACGATCCTCGCCGATCTCCCCTCATCGATCGGGGCTGCGGCCTGACCGTAAATCTGCCGGTGGAAGCCGCTGAGCCTCACACGCACGTGCTCGTCAGTCACTCTCCGGTGGGGGGAGGGGGAAGGGGAAGGGGGGGGGGCAAGCTCGTTACGGACACGGCCAGCCAGTTAGACGAAGCCTGGCAGGTTCTCGCAAGCATGAAAATCATCTATCGACGGCCGCTTCCCGAATTCACCACGGCCAGCGCACCGTTCGAACCGTTCTGCCCCCAACCCCCCCCACCCGTGACCCCGCGGTGACCCGGCCCGTCGCCGCTCGCTCCGTCCTTGGTCCCGGAACCGTTAGCGGGAGCGGCGGGCGCTCCTCCGAGCGCCATTCAGAATGTAATTTCACAGGCCGCTGCCTCGCCGGCAGGGGGGGTTGGGGGGTTTGGTGGGGGGATGGGAGGGAGCCATCTGGACGAAGATTCGCACCTGACACCGTCTCCCGCGGTGCGCCGGGCCTACCGCCCCTGCCGCGGCTCGCCGGTTAGCCGCGTCGGCTCCTTCCGCCGCGCTTAATTACCGGGAGGGGCTACGGCGCCGCCCGCGGCTCCCCGGAGACGAGCGCTAGCGTGGAGAGAGGGGGGGAGGATCCGGAGACGCGGTGTGGAGAGTTACCGCGCGCGACCGTGGCGGATAGTCCACCCCGCAGCTTTGGGTGGTCGAGCAGTTAGGGAGGTAAACGAAAGGGTTTCGTACGGCGGCAGTGTAGCACAGTGGGTAAGGAACTGGGCTTGTAACCGAAAGGTCACAGGTTCAATTCCTGGGTAGGAACACTGCCGTTGTACCCTCGAGCAAGGTACTGAATTGCTTCATATCCAGCTGTATAAATGGATACGATGTAAAATGCTATGTGAAAGTTGTGTAAGTCGCTCTGCTAAATGCCTGTAATGTTATGTATGGCGACGCTATGACCGTTGACATCGACGGCTGAACGGAGTCTCTCTCAGCCTCCTTTTGCAGTATGAAGAATAATAAGCTCCATAAAGCAGAGCTTCTGCTCGCCATCACAACCGTGCACAGAAAAGGCGTGTTCAGGCGTCCGTAGACCGTCCGGGCTAGTTTTCCTTTAACTGCAGATTCCAGAGAGAAGGACAGCACTCTCCCACTCCCTCCTTTTACATAAATTCATTTAACCACAGAAAACTCCTACTTACTGAAAAAAAAGATATGCAAAGATAAAAGGTTTGTTTGGGTTTTGCTTCAGAATGCCTGGAGAATAGAAGCAGAGGAGTCTTATTTTTAATTTTTTTTTTTTACTGGAAACCAAATGTCCTTCTAGATCCGACAACCTCCCGTAGTCTCGAAACTACGACTTGAAATAAAAGCCACTTTGTGTTCTATCCATTAGAAGTTCTGGATAGGATAGAAGATGGAAAGGACAAGAGGGGAAAAATTTAATATTTGAAAATATTTCAATAGTTCACACACGTGTCCGTGTGTCTGAACGGCTCGCTCCTCTAAGAGCAGGACGGGACCGGGACGGGACCGGGACAGGACCGGGACAGGACTGGGACAGGACCGGGACAGGCCGTTCCCCAGAGTGGCCGGCCGGAATTGAAGTGTTCTGCCTCACAGCAGATCCATTTCACGAGCGGCGAACATGCGGGTGGGAGGGGGGGGGGAATGGGGCGTCGCCGGAGCGTTTCCGGCACATTCCGTCCTCCCCGAGGGGCCTGGAGACGGAGCGGAGCACGAGGGGTGGAACGTGGCGTGCCTTTATACTTTACTTTTCATTAAAAAAAAATTTTTTTTAAGATCCCCTCAGGAAATGGAGAAGAACCCGGCCGGGAAGGCAGTACAGAGGCGGAGAAATGAAACTGTTACTTCACACTAACGGCTGCTGATCTGAGATCAGTCTCGCCTTTCAGCTCAGAGAATATAAGTTTAGGATGTAAATAAGTTTAGGAGGTGGATGTGGTAAGTGTAGGATGTGGGTAAGGGTTAGGATGTGGGTATGAGTTAGGAGGTGGATAAGGTTAGGAGGTGGATAAGGTTAGGATGCAGATAAGTTTAGGATGTGGATGTGGTAAGTGTAGGATGTGGGTAAGGGTTAGGATGTGGGTATGAGTTAGAATCTGGGTAAGGGTTAGGATGTGGATAAGGTTAGGATGTAAATAAGTTTAGGAGGTGGATACGTTTAGGATGTGGATGCGTGTAAGTTTAGGACGTGGCTAACGATTAGGATGTGAATAAGGGTTAGGATGTGGGTAAGATCAGAACGTGAAGTCAGGCTGCATTCAGGTACAGATGGTGGAGGAACCCGATACGACAGAGGTCAACGGAGAGCAAGTTGCAGGCAGATCTTAGTCCATCAGGGACCTTAACGGACTTGCGTCTGATTAACATACGAATATTAATGCGAACGCTCGCGCGGAACACGGTCATTAAGCGAATCGCTGATCTCGAGAGCTCGAGAGGCGGGGGCTGGGCGGGGCCACGGTCACATTCGGCCAATCGCCCGCCTCCAGCTCCGGCCGCCCGTGGCGACGGAAGCAGGCCGGGTGGAAGCGATGTCGTACATGCTGACGCTAGGCGTAGGGAGAGCCCCCCTGCCAGACTCTCCCCGACAGCGGAGGAACAGCTGTTTATGCTAATCTCGTCCGCTAAATTAATTTCCCGCCGACGGAACGCTCCCCTAGGGCTGAACGAGCGCGTGCAGCTAGCAGCTAGCAGCTAGCGCTCAGCCGCCCTGCAGCCAGAGACCAGGAGACCAGCGCTGTGTGCGGTGAGAACTCCAGCGCCGTATTTATTCAACTACGGGCCGGGACCCAAAACAGGACGTGGGCGTGCACGAGGCGGGTCCCGCAATGAGTCTGCAGTTGTAATTAACGGTCCCTGAACGGTGCTAAAGTTCTAATTCGGGTCCCGATTTTGGTAAAAAATTTTTTCAAGTATTACCAATTTGGGCCTCGATATTAAAAAGTTTAAAAACCAGTGCATCAGCTGTAAATGTTAGAAACGGAGGCCCGGTGACAGAAATCTCAGAACGCGATGGGGGAAAAAAAAAAAAAAAGAAGACGTTTCTGGCAGCGAATCAACGGCCTGTGACGCACCGCACCGCGCCCAAGGCAGCGCACGCAAGGCCTCCGAGTGGAGGAGGGAGGAGGTCCACGTCGCTGAAGCCGAATCAGCCGATTCAGCTGAATCTAATTTAGCAGAGCGACTCGCTCAGAGAACGCTGACTCCGCAGACTTTTCACCGAAACGGAGAAGCGCGACACGGCGTTAATTACGCGGGGGTCGTGTCGAAAAACGCGACGAACCGCCCGTGTTTCTGACAAAAAAACGCCGTTAGGGCGCGGAACCTTTAAGCGTACATCGTAAATCACGCCGCTGAGGAAAACCGAACTCGACCTACCCGCCGTCAGCCCACACCTCCCGCGACGGATCCTGGCGATTTCAGAAACGTACGTCAACGTCGCGAATTTGCGCCTCGGTGTCCGTTTCCGAGGAAACGCACGAGCACGCCGCGTCACGCACACACACTCCGAGACGGACGCACACACGCACACGTGCCGTGTGGGACGCTGCGAGCCAGCGACGGGTCACCTGTTGCGTACCGAATTTCAGGTGAAAACTGCACACGATAACCCTTTCACGTACCTCTCTTTAGCGTCTCCCTCAGTTGTCGAGGTTCTCAGTTATTTTTTACTTTCGTGTTCCAAGGCCGGGGTTCTCAACAGGGGGTCCTCAGACCCCTGCAGGGTCCCTGAAGATACTGCAGAGGGTACCTGGCCTGACTTGATATGCAATCACTATATATACTAGATTTGGCAAAATATTTGAAAATATAAAACCTTTTTTTTTGGAAATCTAACCCAGTTTAACATATGATGGGGGTCCCCTGGATGCCTTTGAGCCTGGGTGGGGGTCCCAGTTGAAAACCCCTGTTCTCAGGAACCAGGCATTTCTAGGTTGGGATTCAGTCAGGTTTGAGACCCAGAAAGCACAGACGGAAAGCAGCTGGGCTCCAGCTTGCTCTTGGTAAGTTAAGGGTTAATACTTAATATAACCTATGGCCCTGTTCCTCAAAACACGGTCCTCAAAGGGAGAGAACTGCTGGTTCTCCACCCTCCATTTACCTGGGAGTCAGGTGGGAAGACAGTCCGGCCAATCAGCAGCACTAATTTGTCAGTTCATTACCTGGGAGGAAAGAAAACCAGGGCCGGATTTCGATTTGACGGCCTGACTTGAGTATCCCTGACCTATAGGGTCCCTGAGGTGTTGGTGAGGTCACATCGCTACACGTCTGTTCCTCGGGTTGTCAGGTTGCGTTAAGTCTCACCGTTGCCGTGGAGACTGGAGTACTATGGAGCTGGACAACATGGCATTGGTGGACTGCGCAGTCGTCAAGGCATCACGGTCATTTGAGGAGAGAGGAACACCTCTTGTCTTGTACTCGTCTGGCAATTAAACGCACAAAATCAAACCGCGCGAAAGTGTTGAGAGGCAATTAAAAAAAGCTAATTAAACAGTAACCTGCAAAAGTTTGACAATAAAAACTCCTCAGAGAAAGCCAAGTTCCTCAGGCAAGTTCCCCTACAGAGAGAGAGAGAGAGAGAGAGAGGGAGGGACTCCTTGGTGATTGACAGTGAGGGGGGAGAGGCTGTCCGCTTGATTGGCGGCCGGCAGCTGTGCGCCGGGGAGGGGGAGGGGGGGGAGGCGGAGCCCCGAGACGGAGGGATGAGTGAGCAGCAGACGGGCGGGGGGGACAGGATGACTGTGACTGATCGCATCCACCCTCCTCCAGGACGGGCGCGACCCGCGTCAGGAGATAACGAACCTCCTCCGAAAAAAAGGAACTCCGCCATCAAATCAACTCCCGGGGGCCACACGTGATGTTGGGGGTCGGAGAAGGGGGGGGGGGGGGGGGGCGGCGGAAGGATCCGGCGCCGATTCGGATCGTAATCACTTCAACTCGTCTGCTTATTCACAGCGAGGCCCCCTTTCCACACTGCATATACGGACTTACAGTATTTAAAGACGATTTTTCCCCCCTTTTTCTAGTTTGGTGTCTTTGTGTGACTTTATTTCCTGGTGCTGCATTCGCTCTTAGGAGTGCTGGAGCCGCAACGCGCGCATCGCGGTCATGCGCCCGCCAGCGAGCCGCGCGGTGCTATGAGACAGCCAATCGGAGGAGAGCTGCATCTCTGACAGCAACTGGCCGTCCGTGAGCACCTGACAAGTTTCTGAGATGAATTAACACACGCAGTAAAATGTCCAGTGTTAATTCAACTCTTAACATTTGGTCCCACATTCAAGAATGAGTTGACACTGTTGAGTGCGTGGCTTCCCCCTCAGTGGGTGTCCTGATTCTGGTCGCTGCCGCCCGCGGCGGTGCTAACAGTGTGCTAGCATCTCCTCAGTATCTGTGTCGAGCTGCATTTGGCTCCCAAGTGAACAGCCAAGGTGTGTGAGAGAGCTTTAGAGAAGAGGGAAGGACCACTCATTAATGAATCCATGGAATCCAGACAGCGCCAGAGTCTGCCTGCACTGCTGTTACCCGGGGTTACCGGCAGGCCGAGAATTTATATACGACTGGACCGGCTTCGGTTTCCTCGTTAATGTCCGCGACAGCTTGTAACGTACGCTTGCAGACACGCATTAACTTTTTACTAGCTGGGGCTACCTCTTCAAAAAAAAAAAACGACTTCCTTCAGCCATCGTGGAATCTGTCAAAGTTAATTTTGTGAGTACTGCGCGAAGGAGGAAGGAGGGCTTCAGTGACGTGGCGGTCCCCTGCCTCGGCATGGAACAGCGCCCCCCTCTGGCCAGTCAGAGACTTGCAGCCGGCCTGGAGGGGCTTTGCAGGACCCCTCCCTTGATAACTACGCAGCACAGCAGGGTGAAAGGAACTATAGCTAGATGCACACTAGCGTGATATACGTTGTGATAGATATACAGTCATGAGACAAGTTTCAGTCATGACCGTGCATTACAAAGACACGGTGAAGTGACCAGATCTACGTTACTTTAAGTGGGGGGCTAAATGGTCACATTTTACATGCAAACGCCTTTACATTTCCGTGTTTACACTGATCTAGGGCACAATACTTCACAAATGAGGCTTCAATGCATCTGCACTGAAATCCACAATGCTTTCACCTTTACAGAACTGGACTAATACAGTACTGGGGCTTCAGAAGCACATCTCAGTGCATTCCACAACATCTTCAGGAACGAATGGATTAAAAAAAATATATATTTTTTTTTTATTTTATAACGCAGACTTGCTCGGTGAAAAAATTCATTAGTCACGCTCCTGGCAGGCAATCCCAAACGTCGACTCGTTTATATCTGGCGACATCTCTCTTTTTTTAAAATGGCGTTTTAACGAGCTTTCGGCTGCAAACGGCTGAAAGAACGGAGGGAACCGTCTTTCATTAAATCAAGCTTTTAATTCTGGATTAACGAGCAGGTTTTTGGGGGCTGGATTAGATCCGTGCCGCGACCCGCCGCGACCCCCAGAAACATTCACCGGGTCCCAGAGCTTCATCAGCAGATGCTGCAGCTCATTTAAACCCCCTGCTCTGTGATGCAGCACATTTAAACACCCTGCTCTGTGATGCAGCTCATTTAAACACCCTGCTCTGTGATGCAGCTCATTTAAACCCCCTGCTCTGTGATGCAGCTCATTTAAACCCCCTGCTCTGTGATGCAGCACATTTAAACCCCCTGCTCTGTGATGCAGCTCATTTAAACTCCCTGCTCTGTGATGCAGCTCATTTAAACCCCCTGCTCTGTGACGCAGCTCATTTAAACCTCCTGCTCTGTGATGCAGCTCATTTAAACCCCCTGCTCTGTGATACAGCTCATTTAAACCCCCTGCTCTGTGATACAGCTCATTTAAACCCCCTGCTCTGTGATGCAGCACATTTAAACCCCCTGCTCTGTGATGCAGCTCATTTAAACCCCCTGCTCTGTGATGCAGCTCATTTAAACCCCCTGCTCTGTGATGCAGCACATTTAAACCCCCTGCTCTGTGATGCAGCACATTTAAACCCCCTGCTCTGTGATGCAGCTCATTTAAACACCCTGCTCTGTGATGCAGCTCATTTAAACCCCCTGCTCTGTGATGCAGCTCATTTAAACCCCCTGCTCTGTGATGCAGCTCATTTAAACCCCCTGCTCTGTGATGCAGCACATTTAAACCCCCTGCTCTGTGATGCAGCTCATTTAAACTCCCTGCTCTGTGATGCAGCTCATTTAAACCCCCTGCTCTGTGACGCAGCTCATTTAAACCTCCTGCTCTGTGATGCAGCTCATTTAAACCCCCTGCTCTGTGATACAGCTCATTTAAACCCCCTGCTCTGTGATACAGCTCATTTAAACCCCCTGCTCTGTGATGCAGCACATTTAAACCCCCTGCACTGTGATGCAGCACATTTAAACCCCCTGCTCTGTAATGCGCTGCAGCTCACACACAGCTACCTACAGCTATACGGCTGTGTGGGACTATACAGCTGTGTGATACTTACAAATACATTGAAAATATATTTTTTAATATATTTGAAGTACTGAAGATGTAGTAGTTTATACACTGGTAGGCTGTTTCTAGAAAAAAAATGTATACGGACTATGTGGGACTAAATTAATACATTAAAATATACTGAAAATATATTGTTTGATATACTTGAAGTGCCTGAAATATAGTAGATAATACACTGGCAGGCTGTTTCAAGAAGAAAATGTGTACAGGCTGTGTGGGACTACTTTAATACAATCAAATATACTGGAAATGTAGTTTTCAATATATCTGAAGTTCCTGAAATATATTACAATACATGATTTACAGCTATGGTCTTTCTACAAGACAACTATATGAGCTGTGCGAGACAAATTTAATGCCTTCAAATATAAAACAACATATATTTTTCAATATATTTGAAGTGCCTGAACTATATTACAATACATTATATGCTGGTATGCTGTTTCTAGAAAAAAACTTAAATGGGCTGTGTGGGACTACGTTCATACCTACAAACTTAAATATATTACAATATATCAAGGCTGTTTCTGAACACATACCCTACTGAAGCAAATCCAAAACTGTGGTTTAGGAGTAATAATTTGAGACTAAAGAGATTAAACTAAACACTCTGTAGCAGTCTTGCCAAAGGATTTCAAACCTGAAAAGTAAAAAACCAGGCAAAACCAGCTTATTCGTGTCAACAAATAAGTATAAAGGTGTAGGCCTGCAGTCAGCTGCAAGTTAACATAAGAAAAACTAAAACAGACTCTTTAATATTCAGCTGCAATTGATTCATCTTTAATTAGCAAATTAGGTTTATCAATCGAATACTTAAGTACTTCACTGGCTCTGTGACTGCGGCAGGATAATGGAGGTTCCCAGCGGGGAGTTTTTACAATCCTGCCTCAATTTACCCAGCGGGACCTCACTGCACCACAGAGGAAGAAGGGGGGGAGGGAGGGGTGCAGGAGGCCTACCGAGAAGTTTACCTACCATTCTGACACCAAAAAAAAATTGAAACGTACCGATTCCAAAAAGGAAAATCATCGCAGCTTCAACGCAACAGGTCGCTTTCCCAGTATTCCTCCGCAAAAAAATAACATCGTAACCAAGTCGAAAGAGAAATCGCGGCTGGCTGAATGGAGAAGTCTACGACTCGCCTTTCCCCCCTCTGCCCTGTTTAAAATACCTCGCGACAGGGATTTCTGATTTATTAACGTTCGTGGTCTTAAAGTCGTTAAAGATTACGCTCCCTATCTTTTTCACCGTCCGCCCCGATGCCGCCGCCCCGGAATTTAAATGTCGCTGAGTGACGCGATCGAAGCCTCGCCCGTCACCGGCCCCCCTGCGGGACCCCGGGGCTCCGGAGAGCTTCGGAGACGGAGAGAGAACGGTTCATGAATTAGGCATGACTTCAGTGACGCGGGGCAACCTTCTGTCCGCGCCTTATCGCTACGGAGACTCGCGGTTTAAATGAATAATGATCCCGAGTTGCACTTCAAAAAAAAAAAGAAAAGAAAGAAAGGCTAGCAAAAAAAAAAAAAAAAAATCTGCTTTCACTGGGAAACAAAACGCTTGGTTAAATGTTGTTAACCACAAAAGATAGTTAACAAAACAAAGCTGCAGACAATTTTGTGTTTCGTTTAGTTCGTGTGTACAAACAGAAATGTCAAGTTTGTTCTGATGTCACAAATGACCAACTCTTGTGTCATAATGCGGGTGCATATTCAATTGTTGTTATTATTATCATCACTATTATTATTATTATTATTATTATAGGTGAAGGCATCATAAGAACTGCCAAGTTCCCTGTGTGAGAATACTAGTAGACGAGACAGCTTTAACTCACCATCCATTCGGAAATAATGACGTCCACTTTCTCCACAGGTAGATCCACATCCTCAATCCTTCCTTTGATTAAAGTAATCACGTCCTGAAGGTTGTTCGATCTGCGCGGGAACAATTCAGACACCATAAGCTCGTGGCAATTTCATTATGTTTTTATTTCACAGCTGCAGAATAAAGGTCCTGAAAACCATTCAAAACATGACCCACCACTACACTTATGAAAGCAGAATTGTTGAGTGCGAGGTTCAAGTTCGTTGTTAACGTTCATCACTTTAAGCAAGGTGCGACAAGGGTAGGTCAAAGCCAGAGTTCCCTTCCAATCAGAATCCACTTAAAGCCTTGAGGACAAGATGGATGGATTATTTAGCCAATCAATGACCTCAATGAATCACTGGTACACAGACAGTGAAAACCAGCCAAGACTGCAGGCCCACAGGACTGAACTCTGACATCTACGTGCTGACTGACAGGACGACAAGCCGAAAGCTTTGCAGATTCAACGTCCTCAGCTGGTAAGCTGGTAAGAAATCTGTGAATTTATAATGATATATTTTCAGAACAAAATTCTTTGAAGCAAATTGTAATGTTCACAAAATGATTCAGATTCTCCAATGTATTAAAATGTTTTCAAACATTCAAATATTACAATATTCCCAAGTATATTCAAACATATTTAATTGTTATCCAATATATTCAAACATATTTAAATGTTATCCAACATATTAAACATATTTTAATGTTAACCAACATTCTGATGTTGGTCTGAGTTTGGGCCTCCAAAAACCATGGCATGGCAACATTTTTGGTACAAAATTAACTCATCATATACACTAACAATTAATTTTAAAAAAATGAGGTCCACCAATCACAGAGTACATTGGTAATCACCAACAAGATAGTGCTGACAGTGATTGGTGGATACTGTCTGCCTACTTTTTTTGTTAGTTAATTTGACAGGGAGAAAGCACATTAATAACATTTCTGTAAATGTGCCAGAGCTAGCCAGGGAGGCAAATTTTCATCTGTAGTCCCTGGTAATTCCCACAAACTGGAAGCCACACCCACACACACAAAAAAAAAACTAAATTAAAAAAGTAACCCACCAATCACTGTGAATGTCATTCTACTGGTTACTACAGCTCTGTGACTGGTGGAACTCCTCTCTCTGTTTTCGATAGGTAAGGTGACATCATGACCATTTCATCCCCGTTTTATTATTATCCCTGATTCATGTGTAATAAATGTTCAATTACACAAGCTTAAATCAGTGTTTCTGAGCATTAACAGTGGCATAATCACGAGAAATACATTGCTTCAGTATCATTTAAACCTATAAACACACGAGTCCAATTACTCTGCAACAAATAACTATTTTGAATAGTCAAGAAATGTACTCCACATTAAAACGCATAACGGGCATATTAAACGAAATTAAATTCTAGCAAACGATCATAAACTCGAGCGAATCGTCCACCGTCGGGCACTGCGGAGTCTGCAACAACGCTGCCGCCCGAGTTGTCCTCGGATACACTCCGCGAAGAAAACAAGCGCTCAACTTCAGAAACGGGGCTTTCAAACAAAACAAAACAAAAAAAAAAAACAACAGAGAAAACAATAACAATAGCGCTAACAATAGCGGCAGCCCGACTTCGGAGTTGGAGAACCCCCCCCCCCCCTCGCCCTACGCCGGTATAAATCTCTCCCAAATATTCCATTACGGGGACAGCGAATGTTAACGGGGACAGGGTAATTACTCACGGCCGGGGAAAATTTATTTACGCCGCCCGATCCTTATCTGGGCCGCTCTTAGCGCTATCTCATTCTCCCAGAATTCCACGGGCCCCGCTCTCTCCGGGCCGTAAAGGGAGCGCCGTAATCTCATTAAAAGTGTAATTTAGAGGACAGCGCTGAAGACGGCCGCAGAGAGGGGAGAGGGAGGGAGAGAGGGAGAGAGAGAGAGGGAGGGAGAGAGAAGGGGAGAGAGGGGAGAGAGAGAGAGAGAGAGAGAGAGGGGAGAGAGGGAGAAAGAGAGAGGGAGAGAGGGAGAGAGAGAGAGAGAGAGGGAAGAGAAGGGGAGAGAGGGAAAGAGAGGGGAGTGAGAGAGAGAGAGAGAATGAGAGAGGGAGAGAGAGAGAGAGAGGGAGAGGGGAGAGAGGGAGGGAGAGAGGGGAGTGAGAGAGAGAGAGAGAGAGAGAGAGAGAGAGAATGAGAGAGGGAGAGGGAGGGAGGGAGGAAGAGAGCCAGAGGGAGGGAGCCAGAGAGAGCGAGAGAGAGAGAGCGAGAGAGAAAGTGAGTAAGCATTGGGGCAAAGCAGAAGTTTGCTGCGTTCATCTCCCGTGGGCCAGCGGATCCCTCTCGCGTTACCTGCGCACGCGCTAACGCACCTGGGCGGCGGAGAGACCGCGTCACCCCTGGGCTGTTTGACGCCCGGCCCAGGGGGGTGTGGGGGGGGCTGCATTAGAGCAATCACCTGCCTGTCCTAAACTCAAGCGGGTTTCAATTTGCCATTTTAAGGAGGCCATTTTATACCTGCAGTACCACTGATAACAACTGATGTTAATAGCGCCCCCCGCCTCCCCCCCCCTCCCCTCCCCTCCCCCCCCAACAGTGTCTGATGAAACAATGTACATACAGTATTACTCTCAGATAGAGCCATCTGAAATACGAGCATATTAAAGTACACCAAATTACACCTGATATTAAACGAGCAGCCTCCTGCTTCACTCTTAGAAAGACCAAGACCATTAGCACGGTTGTTTCATAGAGAAATCTTGAAAGGTCTTCCTCCGACTCCACTCTCAACCGCGGTGCGAGAAGAAGAAGAAGCAGCTGTTTTCGGAGGAGAACCGCGGATGTCTACGCTCACCCGAATCACCCGAATATGAATAAATAAATAAACGTTTACGTAAAGCAGGAGGACGCGGGAGACTGATAATAAACCATCGGCACTCGTGCCCTTGGTAAAGTCGAGACGTCGAGGGGCAGATTGACTGATACAGGCCTCACATTTCCATCAGCCCTGACAGCGAGCCAGCGGACTGTTAAATTAAAGCCCTCCCCCCGTGTTCTCCATTTGTTTGATCGTGAGGGGGAAAACGTACACGAAGGACCGCAACGTCATCGCCCCGACCGCGCGAGCAGCTCGCGTCAACGCGGAGCACGCTAACGCGCTAACGCGCGAGGCGGTAAAGTTCGGAGGCCCAGGGCGGGTTCCTGAGGCGCACGCTCCGAAATTCTCCCGAAACGGAATAGCGGGAAATGTCCGCCGCGCCTGTGGGGGGAGGGGGGGGGGGGGTCGGTGAGATCAGCTCCTGCGACTCGGCTGGGGTGCATAAAGGGAACTCTCGAGAGGAGGGCGCGGGCGAGGTGAACGAGCGGTGCATCGTGGGCCGCGTCTTCGGGAAGCGCTACGCTCCCGAGGCGGACGGCTTCCCGCTCGAGCTTTTAAAAAGCGGCCAAGCGGGCGATAACGTCAGGGAAGCCTCCGGGGGGCGGTGGGAGAGAGAGTGGCCCGAACTTCGACGGAGCAAAGCCGGCGGTAGGGGAAGGGGCCGCAGCCTGGGGCCTGGGTGGGGGGGCTGTCAGCGCAGAGCGCCGGGGGAAAAAAAAACAAAAAACGACGATTAACCTTCTACGCGAAACGGGCTTCGACCGCTCCGTCACCCCCCGACAGGCCGGACGCGGGATTTACGGTCGGTTTTGAAAAGCGGACCGCGAAATGGCCGCCGGTGCAAGCGTTAGTTAAGGTTAAAGAACAGGGCCGGCAACCGTACGGCCGTAGGGTTGATTACCGGGTCGGGTGGTGCTGCGGCGTCATCCTTGTGCTTATCGACCGTTTCACCTTCCAGCCGTATAAATGGATTGTGCATTAAAAAAAAAAGAATTCAAAGCTGTGGAAGCAGAAGCCAGGGTTCGGGTTCAAAGTCCTGATTTTGGCCTACGCTGCAGCCAACAGCCCCCCCTTCCCCCGCTCCTCCTACCCACGGGACATGATTCAACCCAAAACGCCACCTCCACCGCTCCCTGCCATCCGGGGTCAATGGCTCTCGCTCGTCCCGACCGCAGGGCTTCTCCACCCTGGCTCCACAGCGATGGGACGACCTCCCCAAACCTCCCCCGTTCCTCTACGCACCACTCGGCCCCTGGCGTGGTCTGAAGACGCCTAATCCTCAGACCGTATCTGGATCGACTCCATCACCGCCGTACAGGACACTCTCGATCTTAGGATCGCTCTTATCGCTCACATCCCTCTATCTGGATCACATCACGCTCGCATCTTCGTCCAGCACTTACGGTATATTGCGCTCGCGTCGTTATCTCGATGCCGTAGGTCTACCACGTCTCGTCGTCACGCCTCAGTCTGGTCTGGCTCGCCTACGCTTAACTGTGCGAACTGGACTTGATGCTCACGGCCATAAATAACTGCTACATAATGTGTACTGTACCTTATCGCATCTGCGCGCCGTAGCTGTTTCAATGACCTTCGGTATGCACTTATCGTGGCTTTGGATGAAAGCGCCTGCCAGATAAATGTCATGCAACGCAATGCAGCGGAAAGCAATGCAATGTAAACGTAATGGAAGTCGCTCTCAATAAGCGTCTGCCGCACGCACGCAACGCAATGCACTGTAAATGTTCTGAAAGCTATTGTTCTTATCCGTTTTCCGGAGGGCTATCACCAGAGGTGAACCGTTCGACTGGGGTTTGCGCCAATGTATTCCGAGCTGATGCGGACGGAGTGTAGCACAGTGGGTAAGGAACTGGGCTTGTAACCGAAAGGTTGCAGGTTCAATTCCCGGGTAGGACACTGCCGTTGTACCCTTGAGCAAGGTACTTAACCGAAAATGCTTCAGTATATATCCAGCTGTATAAATGGATACAATGTAAAAATGCTATGTAAAAAAGTTGTGTAAGTCGCTCTGGATAAGAGCGTCTGCTAAATGCCTGTGATGATGATGATGATGCAAAATGTACTCAGAATGCAAGGGGGATATTTAGTGAACGTTATAACAATGCCACGACATGGCAGCGGAATTGTGAGAACACTTTGTGTTAGTCGGGTTATCATTAAGGAATATAATTTTCTTTTTTTTTGAGCACTCATCACTTGCATACTTTCTTTCACGTTGTTTTTTTTTTGTTCATCTTTATCAAGGGTGGAAATAAAGGAGGACTCCTCCTGTACTGGTGTTGTGAAGATAACATAGTTCTCTACTGCAAGCCCAGAGACCGGGAGCCAAAGCTATTCGGGAGACTCAAAAGCAGTTTCACAATCGGCCCCTACAGACGCTACAAAGAGGACAGTGCTAAATTACTGCGTGACTGCAACATACGAGGCCAGCTTCAAACAGTATACGAGGAAAAACCAGGCCAACGGAAAAAGCCGCAGTCCCTTCAAAATGGAGTATTTCATAGGGAGGGGGCTGATGCATTTTCAGTGTGCTGGGCTTCATCAGTCAGTAAAACGGCGCTGTGTTCGCAGGTGTGTGTGTGAAAGCGTATGAACGGGACACGGTGATAAAGCGCAACGGCGCTAATCGCGGCTCTGGCGCGCCGTACGCCACCGGTAACCCCCCCCCCCCCCCCCTCCCCTCCCCCTCCTCACCGAACGATGTCCATGGCCTGGTAGACGATGTCCGACTGATCCACGGCGACGACCCTGCTGGCCCCGCACCTGGCCGCGAACATGGAGAGGATCCCCGTCCCGCAGCCCACGTCCAGCACCACCTGCAGGCGGGAGGCGGAAGTGCACTTTTTTATACCGCTCACCTCAGCCAGTCGTCACACTCGATCAGACGTCACCTGACGCGCCCGGGGAGTGACTGTTCCTCGGTTTAATTTTAGATTTTTTTTTACCAATTAATCAGGGAATAGCTATTATTATTCAGGCCATAAATGACTCAGTCGCTTCCCTTTTTGGGGGGCTCAGGCCTGATTTTCGCCCAATTTTCCTTTCCGTTTTCTCTGTAAAGTGTCTTTGTGACAGTGTCGCTAAAAAGTGCCATAGAAATAAAATTGAATTGAATTGAATAAATGCAGCAGCCAGAGGCAAATAATGCAAGTATTAGGGACACACACACACACACACACACACACACACACACACACACCCCACACTCACACACACACACACACCCCACACTCACACACACAGCCCACACACACTCACACACACACACCCCACACTCACACACACACCCCACACACACACACACACCCCACACTCACACACACACACACCCCACACTCACACACACACTCACACACACACACACACACACACTCACACACACACACACACCCCACACTCACACACACACTCACACACACACACACACACACATACCCCACACTCACACACACATACACATACCCCACACTCACACACACACACATAAAGACCTTTTATAGCTGGTAGCAGAAGAGAGCATTCAGCAATAAATGTGCTCAGCTAGAGGGCCCCAGAGATATTTTGGGTGCAGAGATCAGCATTTCTGAATTAATCAGGAAAATTCCAGAAAAACCTCATCCCCACGTGCACCCTCCACTCCCCCCCAGCAGGGGGAGGAGTTTCAGCAGAACCCTGCCGTAAATCATAATGATGGGGCCTGATTGGCCGGGGCAAACGCCTCACCCCAGGCGACAGTCACCCGATGGCCAAGATAACGCACCCCCCCACAACCCCCCCCCCCCCCCCCCCCCCCCCATTCAAGATCAAACCCCGCCAGCTCCGCATCCAAGAGGGGTTTTAACCGGTCGGTTGTCGTCGTGGTGACGGATGACCGCGGCTCTGGCGCTAGCTACCGCACCGACAGCCCGGGACGTGCTCCACCGCCCCGCCCCCCCCCCAAATCCCCCCCTCCTCGTCCCCAGCCCCCGTTATCAGGGCCGTGCAGTCCCAGCCCGGCTGCGGAACATTCCGGAGCGTAATAAAAATCCGGGCGCATTAAATCAAGCGCTGTCAGAGGCGCCGGCGCTAACCCAGATAGCGGGTCCCCGCGCGGGACCCCTGCCGCGGTACAGCGGCCCGCAAGGGGGCGGACCTCAAGGCCGGCCCCGCCCCGCCCCCGCTTACCTTGCCCTTGAAGACGTCGGGATTGAGGTACGCGAAGTCCCGGTAGCTCTCCGTGCGCACCTTGTCCTGCGTCGCCCCAGGGCAACATGGAACAAAAATACAAATTAAAAAAAATCAGCCATCCAAATCTCCACACGAGGAGAATAACACAAACACGACAATACGCGCGAGCTTTAAAATGAACAGTCAGTGTCGTGCACCGCAGAAGAACAGCACGTCGAAGCACAACTGGCACGACCGCTGTGCCGTGGGCGGCAATGCCAATTCTGCCAACACTTGGGGGTCCCCGACTTTACCAAATCGCAATAAATGCCGTTTCTTTCCACCCCGCAGTTGGTGCAAAAATGAATCTGTTCTGTACTGGATGTAAACGCATGTCGCCACCTGCACTTGCGTTGTATGAAGAAATGACCCACACGTGCGCTTTACGAGCACTGTAAAGCTTCGTAAATCTACCGGGCCTAAACACGCAATAGAAATGCAGTCCCAGGGTCACCTGACTTGTGCTGAGTGTATAAAATAACTCCAGCTTTAGAAAGCCCCCCCCCACAAGCACCCCCCCCCCCCAACGAGCCAACTTTCACATATTCAGTAATAAAAATTTTAAAAATCTCAAAACGTCTCTGTTCGCCATCAATTGAGCCGAACCTTCAGGCGGAAACGCGCCGAGGACGGCGTCCCGGGCGAAAGCAATTACACTTTATTCATCCCTGGCACCTTATCTAACGCAGCCGCCAGGCGCTATAAAAACTAATAAACCGTCGTCTGGAAAGGAAAAAAAAACAAAAAAAAACACACATCCGCACCTCCCGCGACGCGGGCGAAGGAAGGAGGCCGGCCGCGCGAGTCATCGCCGGGTTCCCTGCTGCCCTGACCCGAATGAAACGGAAGGCGCGACGCCGACGCTAAATTTCCAGACTCTGCTTCGCGCTCCGCGGCTCCCCCCCCCGGTTACACGCCCGTGACATTATGGGGTGTCGGCGTGACGCCCCACGCGGGCCGGGGCGCCCGCCGCTTCGCTGGAACTCGTTATATAACCGCGAGGCGGGTGGCGGAAACTTCACCCGCTAACGGTTTCGGCCCCGAGAGAATACGCGGGGAAGCGGTGTGTCAGCGGAAATTATAAAACGAGACCTTTCCTCGGGTCGGACGCGCGAGTTCGCTCTCCGCAGGTAAATAACACAGACGAGCGTTCGCCCGTACGCGAATTTAAACGAACGATGCGTGCGCGTGAAACTCGGGGGTAACGCACACCCGGGCGCGGGTGGAAACAAGCACGCAAGCCCACAGCACACCGACGCGGACCTACCGAGACTAGAGGCCTTTCTCAGGCAGCGAGTCAGGGTCCAGAAACGCTAATTAACCTGCCAATCAAACTCTGCTCATATTCGGGGGGCGGGGCAACATGTCAGCAACGACCGGCTTCGTTTAATTACACGCCGCCCAGTCTCGACCCAGAGAGCAAATCATTTGCATTTAAGTTAAGGCCGGTCGTCTGTTTGCGTCCGTTTACACATTAAAATTCAACCGATAAATTATCTGAGAGTAATTTTTGCTCTGCGTTTATATTTTGATACCTACTTCCCATTACCAGTTTATCAGAGAGATTTCATAAAGAGCGTGTTTCTAGAACGTTCCTCTCAGATCTGAGGAGAAGATGCGTGTTCGGGGTTTCACGGCGCGAGAGAAGGAGAAGTGTAAAATGGCCGCGGCAGCCGGAGAGGAGAGTTCTGCGGAAGCGGACCAGAGGACGAGCCGGAGCGAGAAGTTCCTTCTGGATTCGGAGGGAAGCGGGAGGGAGGCGGGGCGGCGGGGGTTAGGGAGGGAGGGAGGGAGGAGTTAAAAGTGCGCAAGCCTCTCTTTACGGGGTCCGGCGCACCGACAAGAGTCGTGTTGGGGGCGGGGGGGGGGGGGGGCGGGGGGGGGAGGGGGGAGGCTCTGACGTCCCGCCTCCGGAGGGCTCACGCGGAGGCACGGAGGCGGGCCGCGTCACGATTTCGCGCCGCATGGTTTCCTTCGGGGGGGACAGTTTAGGAGTCACGCTCCGTCCGAGAGAAACGCCTCGTTAATATTTACCACCGCCCGCGAGAGCGGGGAACAACGACCCGTCCGCGGGAAGAGCCAAGAGCCGCGCGGCCAGCCGCGTTACTGCGGCAACGTGGAGGGAGCGTCGGGAGCCGGACGCGTTGCGCTTGAGTACAGCGAGCGCTGTAGCTACAGGACCACTGCCGCAGCCCCCCTCTTCCCCCCCTCGCCCCCCCCACTCCCCGGCAGGCTCGCACCTTCAGCATCTCCTCGTGGATGGCGTAGTGGCCGTAGGAGCTGAAGTAGGCCTCGTCCTCGTCCTCCCTCAGGCCGGCCACGGCCCCGCCGCCGCCGCCGCCCCCGCTAACGTCCGCGCTCATCACCAGGCTCTGAGCCAGCTGCCTGTAATCAATTACAAATGCACCCTTCAGGCGGGGACAGCCGAGCGTGAAGAGGAGCCACTCTGCGGCAGAGGAATATCCCTCCCCCCATTCACCCCCCCCCCCCCCCCCCCCCACACACACACACACACACACAAAACCTCCCCTACCCCTTTATGAGCTCACTAGCTCCTCCTGGTGGTCAAAGAAGGGGAAATGCAACTCAACTGAAATGGTCAGGTAATTAATAAACTGGACACCGCCCTCTGCTGGTGAAAGGGTGGGATTACAGTCCGTAAGGTATTTGGCTGAGGCATTGCTAGATGAAAGGCACTCAAGACTGGACTGTGAGGCCAGCAGTACTGCAGTTTTTCATTCGTCCCCTCTGGTCAAGGACTGATGTCGCTCTTGCTGCAGTTTTTCCAATACAGTAACGTTATTTCAAATGTAAACTTGCGTTGATTTCTTTTCTTTTTCTTTTTTTACTTTTTCCTCCCCAATTTGCAATACAACTGATTTAATCAATGCCCATTGGCACAACCTTAGTAATTAATCATGCAGAGTGCAGAGAAATGTTCTCTCCTCTAAAGAACAGAGCCTTAAGAGATACCAGACTGTGGGGCCCATCCATGCACTAGAACAGTGTCTTAACAGATACCAGACTGTGGGGCCCATCCATGCACTAGAACAGTGTCTTAACAGATACCAGACTGTGGGGCCCATCCATGCACTAGAACAGTGCCTTAACAGATACCAGACTGTGGGGCCCATCCATGCACTAGAACAGTGCCTTAACAGATACCAGACTGTGGGACCCATCCATGCACTTGAACAGTGCCTTAACAGATACCAGACTGTGGGGCCCATCCATGCACTAGAACAGTGCCTTAACTGATTACAGACTGTGGGGCCCATCCATGCACTAGAACAGTGCCTTAACAGATACCAGACTGTGGGGCCCATCCATGCACTAGAACAGTGCCTTAACAGATACCAGGCTGTGGGGCCCATCCATGCACCAGAACAGTGCTTTAACAGATACCAAAAATATGTGGCCCAGCCGCATAATCTGTTTAGTTCAGCATTAGTTAAGAACATTCTAATCGCATATTTGTTGTGTTTCACCTTAAAGTGTTAGTAATAAAAATGACAGTGAAGTGCTTCATACTGACTTCAGCCTGTGGAGGTCCTCCATAGCCCTGGCCAGGGCCTCTTCGGCCCTCTGGGCCCTCTCCTCGGCCTGCTGGGCCCTCCGCATCAGAGCGCCGGGGGACTGGGGGTCCCCGTTCTGCTCCAGCCAGGGGCCCGCCCCCTGCCCCGCGCACCCCGCCCCACACAGATCCTCTATGTCTGAGGAGAGAAAGAGCGGGAGCCTCATTCAGTACAGCCCAGGGACACTTCCTCACGAACACCAGCAGTTCAGTACAGCCCAGAGACACTTCCTCACGAACACCAGCTGTTCAGTACAGCCCAGAGACATCCTCACTAACACCAGCTGTTCAGTACAGCCCAGAGACACTTCCTCACTAACACCAGCTGTTCAGTACAGCCCAGAGACATCCTCACTAACACCAGCTGTTCAGAACAGCCCAGAGACACTTCCTCACGAACACTGGGCTGTTCAGTACAGCCCAGAGACATCCTCACTAACACCAGCTGTTCAGTACAGCCCAGAGACACTTCCTCACTAACACCAGCTGTTCAGTACAGCCCAGAGACACTTCCTCACTAACACCAGCAGTTCAGTACAGCCCAGAGACACTTCCTCACTAACACCAGCTGTTCAGTACAGCCCAGAGACACTTCCTCACTAACACCAGCAGTTCAGTACAGCCCAGAGACACTTCCTCACTAACACCAGCTGTTCAGTACAGCCCAGAGACATCCTCACTAACACCAGCTGTTCAGTACAGCCCAGAGACACTTCCTCACTAACACCAGCTGTTCAGTACAGCCCAGAGACACTTCCTCACTAACACCAGCTATTCAGAACAGCCCAGAGACACTTCCTCACTAACACCAGCTGTTCGGTACAGCCCAGAGACACTTCCTCACTAACACCAGCTGTTCAGAACAGCCCAGAGACACTTCCTCACTAACACCAGCTGTTCAGTACAGCCCAGAGACATCCTCACTAACACCGGCTGTTTAGTATGCCTACGTAAATCTAATATAATACATCTGAACTTTCTACATTTACAAAATCTAAGTCTATCAGACCAAAAATCTAATCTAAAATAGCTCTGGTATACACATGTATACCAAACACACATGCACATGGATATAGTAGATACAGTAAAATCTGTATTGTGATTTGTCACAAAAGTTTAGATTTATTTACTGTTAGGACTCAGTGAGGACTACATGAGGGTCAGTTCTGTCCCAATACGTAAATAGAACAGGAAGAGGGTGTACTTTCTTTTACACGTAACAGCATACATGGAGTTTTTATGAAATGATTTCAATTTTTTATGGAAGACTATTTTTCTTTAAGTATGTGCTTCACTGTGACACACTGCACAGACAGAGACGTGTGGAAACGAACTGCCTTGGCGGTGTCACGTGACCGAGGAGCAGCGATCCAGCCGAGCGGTCAGCTCTCGTACCGATCTGCAGCAGTGGGTCATCTTGAAGAGCCGGCCTCATGTAATCTTCGCTCTCCCAGGGCAGAGATCCCTCTCTGGCCAAGAAGAGACTCTCTCCACTGCACTTCTACAAATGAGAAACACACAAAGGACTCAGACCAAAGCGGTCCCACCCCAGTGCAGTCAGCATCGAAGGCTCCCATTCGCTCAATCTGACTGGACTTTTTTGTGAAAAATTAACTCTTGAATGCCCAGCACTTAGTGAGCTTGAATTGGAATGACTCAGAGTTGACCATCAGTACATCTCCATATTCTTCCAATGCACACTTCCACACTGATATCCAGAACCTCATCTATATCAATAATTATGCAGGACAGGCCAAATATTAGATGTATAAATGTGGTGTAAACTAGATTTTTTCCCCCCCAAGAGCACAATTAAAATTAAGTTATTAAATATTTACCCATAGCCTGGTCACAAATGAGTTAAAAAATGCTAAGAGTTTGTTGATTGTGAATAGGGACACAAGTTTGTCTCTGCTTGTTTTCTTGCTTGAACTTCAGTCCTCTGCTAACAAGAGGGCAATAGCCTTTTTTAGCAAACGATCAATGATTATCCCAATTGTACCAGCCGAATCATCTACCTTCATAAAGCAATTGCCACTGATTAAGCCCAGAAGACAACTGACAGCAAAACATAGAAGAAAAACTACAAAAATTACATTTTACCTGGAAACTGAAACGGTGTGCTTTCTGTTCAAATCACTTACCACAGACCGTATGTAGTTTATTAACTTGATATATCCATAGTCATCCAATTCTGTAATAAGACATTAGAAATGCTGGTCATAAATGTACCAATGCCCAGCTGTGTAAACTTCAATGGGGGTCACACAAGTTCATAAGCCAAAAAATTTAGGAGCATCTCAATTAGTAGAAGTGATCCTAAATTATTTTTTCAGTTAGTACATCGATTTTCAGGAGCAAATGCTCCTAAAATGGGAGCACCATATAGCGCCGAGGTTATGTGCATAATCGCTTACTGTATTTCCTCAGCAAACCGGCAACGTCCACATCATGCTCGGATTTACAGTGCGAGAGCGTGTCTTCAACAGAATTTAACAACCTGATAAAACAAGGGTAAATTCAAATTCAAGTCAATTCAACTGCAACTAAAAAGCCGCAATCACTCAGATACAGTTATACCTGGGCAAAATTAATTCTCTAGTTTGTATTGTTTATTATTATCTTTAAGCACATGTCGCGACTGAAATTGCAACAGCTCACCTGTCACAAAATAAACATAAAACTTTCAGGTTGCTGTCAGGACTCTCCTCCATCGACTGCCACTGGTCGTCGTCATCACTATCCGACAGGTCGGGAATATCATCAGCACCGTCATTCTCTTTCAGAAGCATAGCAAAACAAATAAACAAACAAGAGTATTTTAAAAACTATGCAGTTAGCTTGCTAGATGACGAACTTAAAATTATTATTTTCTGAACGCTATAATTCCACAATACAATTTCAAACGAACTCTTCTCCATTCAGGACTAAAAACTAGCAAGCAAATACGTAGTACAGACAGAAAACGAAGAGTAGCGGATTTTCTTGTGATTCTGAGCTTCACCGCTTGCTGAATGGCAACCTAAAATAAGATGCTACTGGCAGCGAAACGCTAACTGGACGATAACTAGCTGCTTTCCCCCAGCAGAAGGTCGATTCATTATATGTTGATCTACAGAGGCATTTGCAGGTCTATCTCTCTTAAACGGTCACATTATTGTTATCTATCTAGTTAGAGGTTTCACGTGTAGTTACCCATGTACTGCGCCATGCTGTCTCATTGAATAAGCTGCTTCCGGGTCGCGCTCAGGAAAAATAAACACATCGCAGTGTATTTCCACTGAGTCACCACAGGATGCCGCTGTTTCCTATGAACAGTCACTAAAGATTTACTATTAGGTCTGTAGAACATGACAAAACCTCAAGTGACTTTAAAGTATTGCAATGCGTATTATTTATAGGTTTATTATTTTAAGACCACGCGTTTTTATCATCCTAATTCAGCAACAAAGTATATTTGTGGCTTTGTGCCATTAAAGTGTTTGTTTTCGCTGTTCTATATATTTTTCTAATTTAACTGATTAGCCTAATGGCTGCAAATGCCGAATCGCAAAAATGTTGCTGTAAGATTACTGTGACAGCACTGTGAACGTAACTTTGATTCCAGAAAATCATTTTTGCCTGCAATGACAGATCATGCACTTACATATGGAGCTGATCATAGTCTTTTATATTATGTATATAATACTGATATGTACCATTTACCATTTACCATATGTATGTGTTTATTTCCATTTTCATGTTGTGTTTAACGGTAGGAAATGTTGCTTAAGATAGCACTGACCTGTCATTTTGTTCCTGGAGTGTGTGCAGGTGGATCAGTGACCTCAGAAACAATAACATTCGCGGGGGTTTTCTCTTGTGAAAATACCTGTGGCAAACTTGTGCAAATACTGGATTCAATTCAATTTTGTGAGACGCAGTCCTGAGGGTAGCCTATGTGTTAAATGGTGAATGGATGAGACACACACAGGGTCAATGGCTTGGCTCACCACCTTTTGATGATAGGCACAAAATAAGTGCAGAATTTAAACACCTTAATAAAAATGTCAAAAAAACAAGCAGCATCATTTAACAGAAAAGGACATATTTATGGTTGTTGCAAGAATTCATTGGATATCTTACCTGGCAAAGGACACATTTGACCGTCAAATCTGGCAAAAATTAAGTCACAGTGCTCGATAGCATACTGCAATTACTACAGATCAGAAGAGCACTTTACCATTTAAGGGGTGACATCACTAATATGTTATTTGAATGTTCTTCACTGAACATTTTTGGGTTTTATATAAAGTCTCACTGGCCTTATATGACCCATAGAGGGCAATAGGTAGCAACAGCCATGACTGGCAGTGAGCCCCACACACAGCTTAGCATGGCTGGTTATGGGCGTGTCGCTGTCTATACGGCCCTCCTAGGTTACCTAAGCACCCAGACTCCACATCTATCAGGCAGGCCAGGGTGGAGTTGCAGTCATTCATCAATCCACATTGAGTTTAATCCCTAAATCCAGACATCATTTTTCCTCATTTGAATCCCTTAGGATGAGCTGCGTACTTAGCTCAAGTAATCAATAGCAGGCATCATTTTGTGTTAGATCTTCCTTGTCTTCTTCTCCTGGCATCACTTCCCCAAAAGCCTGTGAAAAGCCCAACGCTGAGATGGAACTTTACTCTGTACTAACAGGACACTATTTTACTCCCATTGAAGTGGATGAGCGGACCAAACTGGTCTATAACCTCACTGCATGTCCGCATGGTCCAATCCCAACAAAAAATGCTTAAAGAAGTTCCGTGCAAGGCATATACGTAAAATCATTAACACATCCCTGTCAACAAAATGTTATAAATCCAACACTTAAGAATCCTCATCTTGGTCCCGATGATCTAAAAACTACAGACCTCTCTCAAACGTCACTTTCCTCTTGAAAATACCAGAGACAGCTGTTGTTAAGCAACTCGGTGCCTCTCTCACACACCGGATTGTGCAAAAATGCACTGTTGAAATGGTGAAAAGGTGTTACGAAATCCATCACTGATGCTTCTGAAATATGTAAGAGAATCAGTCTCAGTCTCAAAAATTTGAGTCCAGATTAGAAACCCAGCTTTACTGTGAAGCTTATTATCAGTCACAGTCTAGATACAGAGCTGGAGAAGGGTATAGTGGGCATAGTGTATGATGCAGCAAAAAGCTTGACATGGTTTACTGTGAAAATGCAAACCGTTTGAAACGTACAGTAGTTGCCATTTTGTAATTCTGTCACTAATATTGACCGATATTTTGGTGATATCATATCCCATTTATTACGTTTTTACAACTCCGAGTACAGCATCACGATATACAAATAATTAAATCGGTCATCGGTCACATAATGTTGATGAATAAAGATTTGCGCACACTGTACAGAAAGCAAAATGACAGACTCATAAAATGCAACGCAAGATGAGACATTCATACGTTGAATCTGAAATGGTTCAATATCATATGTATATATTTTGGTCCAGAAAAATAAATGTATGTATAGTACATGGATATGTTATCTGTGTGCACCATGTAAAATTCAATTAGTGTCTTCTCCGTCAAAGGCAGACACATACTAGGTATTCAAGTTCAGTTATGACATAAAACGACATTTTTGCACACAAAATAGTCAAAAGGCACTCATTTCTGTTCCCGTTCCATCCCGATCAAAGTGTAAAATGAAACTGCCAGGGAGAAAATGCAAACTGCGATTGATATAACGTTTGAAGATCTCAGCATTATAGGGTTCTACAACACCAACATCTTCACTGTAAAATAAACTCTTATAGACCACCTGTAAATAATGACGTTCTGTTTTGACTCTGCTAGAGTTGATTTAACACTAGTAATTTCCCGGTGCGACTAACACAGCAGATTAAACGCCGTGAATGACTTTAAACGTTAACCTGGATGGAGCAAAAAACAAAGCCACCGCACGGGGATTTTAAATTCTAAATTTCGATATCTCAGCACACAGAGCCCCAGAACCATAAGCTCCCGACTGCGTGTGCTACTTCTCACACAGCAAAATGGCAGGGCGGCAGTGTAGCATAATGGCTAAGGAACTGTTTTTGCAACCTAAAGGTCGCAGGTTCAATTCCCATGTAGGACACTGCCGTTGTACCCTTGAGCGAGGTACTTAACCTGCATTGCTTCAGTATATATCCAGGTGCAGTGTAAATGCTATGTAAAAGAAAAATGCTGTGTAAGTCGCTAAATGCCTGTAATGTAATGTCCAGTGTTAAACTCAACTCTAGCAGAGTTTATAAGAGTCCCCCCCCCTATGGCCACGGTTGGGTTTGGTGTTTCCTATTTCTCCGCGACCTTCCCCAGGTTGTAAATGGCCTTGTTCTCCAGGATCTCCGCCTTCGCCTCGCCCTCCAGCAGCGTGTTGACCGCCATGGCTCGCACCACCGACGCGATGGGGATGGACATGGCGGTGGGGAAGGCGGCGGACAGGGGCGCCAGGAACTTCCGGGCCAGCCACTCGGTCGGCCTGGACTCCTGCCGGTCCACCATCAGGACCCTGTGAGAAAGGTGAGGGAGAAGGTGAGGCGGCGGACATTTCCTCACGCGGTTTAGCTGCGCCGTCGTAGCGTAGCCCCCCCCTCCTGGGGCTCTTCCGTTACACTCAGGCCCTCTGCGAACGCATCAGTTAATCTCATAGTCATACAGCTCCTAACCTTCTCCTTCTCTGTTTTCTTCCCTGGGGCTTCTGCCCCCGTCCCTTCTCCTGGTTCAAGCCCAGGCTGTGGCGCAACCTGGAGGCCCGGATGCACCACCTGACCCCTCTAAACTGGACAATAATGTACTTTTCTTTCCTTGGACCAGCTAGATCAATACGTCAGTCTGTCTGGAGGAAAAATACATTTGTGCGTAGAGAATGCAAACTGCTAGTGGAAAATTACCGTGTGCCTATTGTAAAACAACATCTATCATGAGGATATTCCTGTTATTGCGAAAATGTTCTGGTAGTACCAACAAATGTAACTGGCCCGGCCAGGTCCAGCTCCTCCAGCATCCCAGCTGAGGATTTACTTTCTTGGTCTTTCGTGCACTAACAAATCTCCAGCAATAAAACGAAACGAAACTCATAACTGCGCTCTCGGTGTGAGCTCCCGGTCTCAGCCCCGAACTGTGGAGAGCAGCACACCTTTAAGCACCTGAGCTGATTAGCTAACAGCCCAGGTGCGTGTGCTCTCTCCACCAATCCCCCTCTCTGACGGACCAAATGCCACACCCATGTACAAATGTCCTCCCGTAGGACCCCATTATATTTCTAACACACTGTACCACCCCCCCCCCCACCACCAACCCCCCCACCCCCCATTGCACCTAACAACCGGGAAAACTGTCAACAACAGATTCTGTGTTGGTGAAAAAAGGGCCTAGCTTTGAATGTCTGGATCGATAGGAGAGGCATTTCCCAAAGCGTTCCGATACGGAGAAAGCCTTGCTTATTGTGGCTCCCTACATTCTCCAAAAGAATGTTCCAGTTCTAAAAGAAAGAGACTGTTCAGTAACAACCAGGAAAGCCTCAAAAAAAGGACAGGCAGACCTTTACAGCATTTAATGCACTGTTTTATGAAATCTAAACTTTTTAGAACTTGCTGTTTAACTACAGCTACAACACTGGAGCACTGTAGTGCTAAGAATCAAGGACGCACAACGTGGATATCGTGGAGCTGGTATCAATAACTGATACTTTGCTGGCCGTATGGGCCAACACCAATGCCAACCCCTCCCTGTTTCAAATTACAGAACAACAACAAACTGCATCCAAGCTTCAACATCCATAGAGGAAGAAGATCAGCACAACTTATGAAGGACATTATATTACACTGCATTATTGTCATTTGGCAGATTCTCTTACCTAGTGCAATTCATAATGAGAAGACAAGAGCATAAATCGGGGTTCAGAGCAACAGTAACCCTGGAGGTGGGAAGTGAATACTCACGCCGCAAATCTGAAAACCTAGGACTGACTGTAAACTAGTTAAACTTGTTAGGGAAAATACAAGATGATTGCACAACAGCGATATGCACAACTTAGCAAAATAACGAGAGAGCAATGCAGAAAAATATCAATAACAAGCAATGTTACAACTTGACAGAAGTACAGAAAACATTTTATTTTGATGACAAAATATTTCACAAATATATTTCAATTTGTAAGTTTGCTTATCAGGTGGTATCAATAAGTTAGATTTTTCTATGATCACAGGTACCGATATGACCCAGATATTACTGGACATCTCTTATGAAAATCAAGGCTAATGCTAAGTGATGCAGCGCTTACCGTTTACCATGAAAAGGAGTTCATTAATACAGACTTATGTATTTATCTACATAAATATGCTCCTTATTTTTGAACTGTAACTGTAAGGGAAATGAGCCTGTAACACCCATTTGTTCATGAAAATAAGAACACAAATACACTTTTACAGAAAAAGACTCAGCTGTATACTGCTAAACAGCAAACACCTCCTATAGTGTAACACACCATAACAAATAACAGTGCAGTATAAATGCAGGCAGTATTCAGGAAAATAACCTAGGCCAATAAAAATCCGTTCGCATCCGCAAAGCGACGTGCATTTCCGCAACGTGAGAAAACGTGATACTTACGCAGGCCTGTATATCGAATATCTTTCGAACCCCAGCTCCCCGACATCCGCCTCTACTTCTCCCTGCAAAAAAAACAACCGTGTGCCCCGTTCAGGAAAACCTGTAAGATTTTTTTTTACGCGGATGATTTCTGGGACTGGGTTTGAACGCTCGCGATCCCCGCACCTTCACCCTGAGGTAGAGGAAGCCGCTGGTCTTGTCCGCCCCTTTGGAGGACTCCAGGTGGAAGTGGCCGCAGCCCCCGGCTTTGGCCAGCTGCGCCGACTTCAGAACGTAGTCGTGGTCCACGCGGACGAAGCCTTCCTGAGGAAGAGATGAGGAAACGGCCCATTTACAACACACAATTCCCTACTGAAATTCATCGGGCTTTAAACGTCCCCATTATCTAATACAAGAATGGGGTTACGGGAAATGCATGATGGGAAATGTAGTCTCGCTCGATGTTTTAAAAATAATAATAATAATGTGTGAGAAAGACACAAACGATACAGCCTGTGACAACACGTGCGTTTTAAATTATGCAAAACGAACAAATAGAATAAAATAACTTAGAATCTGCTTATGAAATGTATTTAATTCGTTTTTTTTCAAAATACTTGAAAAACAAACAAAATATGACATAATAATGCACAATGTCACACAAACACACAGCCTGCGTTAATGTCTCCCAATAATAAAGGACCAGTTTTAAGTTCTCGTGCGTGCCAACAGAGCACGTTAGCACTTCTTTCTTTTTTTTTTTGCACCGGGGAGCTGACAGGATCCCACCGCGGGCTCCGATTGGTGCGTTTAAAAAAAAAAGTTTGGGGACGTTAGGGCCCTGCCAAAACAGAAAGGGCCTCGCCTCATTATAATCTCATTCACAGGCCCCCGCAGAATGAAGAGTGGATTAGGCCGAGCCCCTAATTATTTTGGCTTTAGTTCTGGATTAGCCCCTCTGTACGCTCGACTCCGATTCACAGGCGGCCATCTGACGAAATGTGAACTGACATAAATGCCGCGGCTCGCTTTCAATCCGATTATGCAGTTAAGTCGCCTCAATGGCGGCCCGGGGCCCGGGGACGCTGGCGAGAGAACCCTCCTTTCCTCCGCCCCCTCCTCCCCGGGTACGCGGGAACCCACGCCACCACCCCCGTAGCCCCCCACGCCACGCCCGTCAAACCCGCCTCAATGGGGCCCATTCAGAGAGGGGACGCAGCGCACACACTGGCCCCCGCGTCACCCCCCAAATATTGTTTTATGAGCGCCAAGCAGACTCGCCGCCCTCCCCTAAAGAAAAAAAAATTTCACATCTTCTCTCGCTTCTCGGGGCTGGAATTTTCTCTGCTTTAAAAAAAAAAAAAAAGGTTAAAGGAGAGAATGGAAAATAGAAAAGAGAGAATTCTACAATGACCGTCTTGTGTCCCACCCTCCCCTTGCCACCCCCCCACCCCACGCCAACCCCTTCTCCCCCCGAATGCCCTCCCCCCCACCCCCCACCCGGAGAATTCTAAAGGGGCTGTGAGTATGTGTGCGAATCTATTCTGGGCCAGGACGAAACTTCAAATACGTTTCGCTGTAATACACTCCGCAGGTTCCAGCACACAATGGCAGACCGGGTTGGGGGGGTTGTGTTTGGAGGGGGGGGGGGGGGGGCGGAGGGGGTGGAGCACGGTGCCGTTGACACGGTATCCTTCTTTCCTTGGGGGGGGGGGGGGGGCAATGTATACAAACAGGCCACGGAAGCCATGGCTCCAACAAGAGCTGGGGGCTGGCCTGAAAGGGAGAGCTTTTTCCCACAATCGAGGTGACGCTGCACCCAGGGGGAACGACTCGACCGAAACAACCCCCACCCCCCCACCCCCCCGACGCCGCGGCTCCCGTGAGAACCGCTACCGTCACTGGCGAGCCCTTCGCACAGGCAAATTCAAAAAGGTGAGCGTCTGGGTCCGGTTCGGCCTTCGACTTCGATGGAGACTAAAGATTCTACAGTTCACCGACCCATTTTCACGAAAACGTGAACTTACTTCGAAGTTGCTGGAAAACTTAAGAATCTAAGTTATAGTAGGGACTCTACCCGTAATTACTGGTACGAAGAGGACAGGCTACGCTATCACAAACAGAATCAAATTTCTATCTTCCTTTGGTCCAGTGAAAAAAGCTGTAGAAGGTGTGATGCTGTTGGTACACTGCAGCACTCCATTTCTGACACGCCTGGGTCATTCCAACTCACCCAGAGTCTCTGCTTTTAAGCTTTTAAAGCTTTTTTATTATTTCCTGTTGACCTGTGACCTCACAAAGGTCAACAGAGAAAGTGACCTTGCCCAGAAAACCCATCCAGAATCCAAGTTAGATGCCACAATCACGTTTGGTGCCTCGCTTTTACTCACAACAGAACTTTCGAGAAAGAAAGTACAAGGAACTAACGGCAAAACTAGGTGAGGTGGACCGGAGTGACCCGAAGATTCCATAGGGGGACGTAGGTTCTCGAGTGCATTTTGAATTTGTGAAGAAAAAGCACTCACAGTTCCTGCTTTGGCTTTCGTTGTCCCCAGACAGCAGTATCCCACATCGTGGCCTTGAAAAGCAGCGGCGTAGTCATCTAGCTTCTCAAAATCAACCACCTCCTGAACCTGAGAACATGCAAACCTTAAATGCACAACCTCTCTGTCACTGCTGCCCATTCAGGTGTAGGCCTAACATTTGACCAATTCTGGTGACTCTTGGCTTTTCAGTGCATTTCTGCCACTGAGGTGATATTTTGCACACTGAATCATTTTAAACTTTCAATTTAGAAAATTTCTGCCCACTTAGGGCATTAGCCTAAATTCTGATTTGCACGTGCTTTTCGAACAGTGGCGGCATTTTATGTAAATTAAAAATGATGATCCGAGTTATGCCAGAAAACTAGCGGTTCGCTGAGAACTAAGCACTTAATTTCAATAAATGGTCCGATAGGTACTCGATAAAATGTTCTACTCATTAACTATGTGCTGCCTCGTTTTTCAACTGTGAACTGAACTGTGCATAAACTCCCAGCAGGAATATGAGCTCAAAAACTGGTTTCATAAAAATAACAGAAACAATAATAAAAGTGAAGAAACACTAATGAGCCAGTTTTACACAAATTCAGAGTGGGCACCCAGTAAAGATAATTTCATTGTGACTTACCAGACTTTCGTACGCTTTGTCTTCAAAGGTTAGCTGTCGTCTCCCAATCAGGGTGATCCTCGAGAAGATCTTTCTGTTTACAATCTCTTTCAGCAGTTCCTTACCCGTCTCCCCGGAAGCGCCCAGAATAAAACAGCTTTTATTTTTTTGCCTGAAATTCTCCTCCAGCGTCTTCATATCATGCGCCATTCTGTAACGTGTGACAGATATCTTTAAATTATTCAAAATTCGCGATTGCATGTTGGAGATGTCTCTTTATGCGAACCATTTCTCCCACAGGAAGCACAAATAGAGCATGACTCAGCAATATCTATCACCTGTGTAAACCGCTAACATTTGCTCAAACCAACTGTATGGCTATGACGTTCAAACATAATGGACATACAGTATAACATAAGTCGTTAGCCAGTCTTACCTGGGATACGTTACTGACTCTGAATTTTCCAAGTGATAAAAAATGACTGCAATTAAAACAACTAGAACGGTAAACAGGCCTACAACTGTACCGCAGCTGCAATCGAGAAGTTTCATAATAACGAAGTCTTTTTAGATAAGCGGTGAGGTGCCATGGAGAACCGTCGCTTCCTGGTTTGTGCCATTACCATCCGGAAAGAGCATGCGCCAAATACGAAACGCAGGGCACGCTAAGCTCAAAATCATCAGGAATGAAAACAGCTGTGAACTTTTTCCGTGATTCGTATACACGTTTCCACAAATTCATTACTATAAATATAGCTAAAAAATGAAATATGCGATAGACTGGGCAGATGCATTTGACAGTTCATTTCATTGTTTGTAGGCTATGTCTCCAAAACACAGGACTTGATATAACACTATATCACTCGGTATTGGGAAGCAAGCCAGCATGCAAACATAACAAAATACTAAAGTCATAGTATTAGGCTACAAATCATATTTGTGAACTAAAAAATAAAATGAATAGCAAAGATCAGCCACTTTCAGGGCAGCGAATCATAGTTTCAAAAAGTATAGCTGAAATGAATAGCTACTGTCCTGTGGAGCTACCGAAAATCTGGAACCATTTATTATGCCGATGTACAAACTGTAAAACATTAATCTTTGATTTTGCCTGTCTTATACCGATTTTAGCCCATGACATTCGTCTTACATGTTGAATTTACGCGTTTCTGCCAGCAGAGGGCACTGTCGACATTTGTCCAAATATAAAATCTCAGCTTTGCCTGTCGGTTTTGTGTGACCCAAGTAATCTCCTACGAACTAGGGAGGCAAGTTAGCATACCGTGACAGCTGCGGTTTACAGAGAAATTAAGCAGTTTACCCGTATGTGCTATAACGACTACACTGTTCTTTTAATGTTGAGAAAAATACAATTTAACAGTGTTAATTTGCATTAATATTGAATATGTTACATAGGCCAACTAATGTTAGTACCAGTGCTAAATAAATTAATAAAAATGTCAGGTGCGCCTTTCTACTTACATGACCTTTCCACTTAAATTTCACTAACTGTTCCAAAGGAGTCAAAATATACTGCCTAACATTTCACACGCATTAAGCATGACATGAAGATGAACCAGTCTCTATATCCATGTCCTGAGTTCATCTGTTACAATCACTTAGGATATAAATTTATAGCCAGTGATCTTTGCCAGCACCTGTTTCTTTTTTTAATTCATGAAAGAGTTTGAACTGAACCATTTGTCGCTGACCTCCTAAATCTAGACACTGTCGTTTTCTCATCGAAAAATTCCTCTCGGGTTTCGCTCTTTAAAACGAGTCGGGCACAAAAGAGGATGTGCTCATCCTCGTTACGCCGCTCACATTGCGGGGAACACCACGCTTCGTGCACGCCTGTCTTTTATCGGAGATGAGTCGCGGATGAGTCGCGGCAAACACGCATGCAGACTTTACTCGGATGAATTCCGACACGGGGGTCGTGAACCTCAGCTGTTTGAGAGCCCAGTCATTATCCAGAAGCCGGAGGCAATGTTCTGTGAGTTATGAAGGGATGCAGGCGATAGACTTTATTTAAAGCGGTGTTATTAGTAATATTAGTAATATTAGTATTAATTAATTCGTATTACAATTAGTAATATTCACTTTTTAAAAATATGATCTGTAGGCTATATTCCAATTAGAAAATTACAATTATATTACTATTGTTGTTGTTCTTCATCTTCTTATTTCTTCTTCTTCTTTTAGGGACTTATCTGGTCATATGAAAGTGTTTGATGCAAAATAAAAGGTGGCAAACCCCCCCCCCCCCCCCCCCCCCGCGCATAAAACAAGACCAGTTAACCCACAAACAAGAATAAACAGAACTATTTTGTTAAATATTGTCATCCCATTTTTTAAAAACTTTTGAACAATTTAGCAGTTGTGCTGCAGTCACTAAAGAGTGCCCTGCTGGAGTCTCCCGGTTGGATTACGTAACCGGCGAAAAACCAAAGCGAACCGAGAGAGAGGCGGCAGACCGTCACGGCGGCGCGGAGGCGCCGGAGCCGCCGCCCGCCCCAAACGTCCTCCGCCCCCCTCATCGACCGGGCGCCCCTCTCCAGAATAGCTGCTCTTTTCCCCCGGCCCGCCGCAGTCGACCTGAGGCCCCGAAAAAAAACAAGAGCGATCGAACGGCGCGCATTCTAAACCCCCCCCCCACCCCACCCCGCCGCTCTCCGCGGCGTGCCACGCGGGGAGGCTGAGCCGGGGCCTCTCAGGAGGACGAGTCCCGATCTTCGGGGGGCCTTCGGGGAAAGACGGTGGCTCTCCCGGCCTCCTAATTAAAGCGAAATGTCACCCCATTGTTCTTAGCAGCGGGTACTAATTGCCTCCGGCAGCGGGGAAGCGGCTGCAGTCGGGGCCCCTGTCGGCTGCACGTGTTGAGTCATTGTCATTCATCGATCAGCTGACGGCGTGCGGGTGAGCAGTCCTTTCGGAGTCGGCTTGGGTGCGCGAGGGCGGTTCGCGCCTTAATCCCAGTCCCCGGGCCGGCCACCTTTAACCCTTTGAAGAGCCGGTTATTTTTTGGAATGTTTCTTTCTTCAGAAATTCCAAGTCGGTGTTCTAGAACTCCGTTGCTTTCAATTACCAGTAAGTGATTGTGACATCAGCATTAGAATGTTGAGTTAAGAACATTCTAATCACGTATTTGTGACATCACAACTTAATTATGTGCTACTTTCATTAGCTCTCGCTTCATTTGGTTATCAGTAGCATTCAATAAAGAGCTTTGTGAAATTTGTTTTTGTGGATTTCATATCAGATACTGTTTAGCACATGCACATGCACATGCACACAACACTCAACAGAGTAAGCACACACTCACATGTGCAAGCACACGCATATCTCCCAAAGCAGGGTGACTTAGAGCTTACATGTTCATACAATACAGTACCACTGGGTAATTTGGGTAATGATCCAACACTACCCCAGAGGATTCTGGGAGAATTGTCAATCTTCCAGCGTTCCTCCTCTCTGCTTTTCTTGATTACCTCTGTTCCTCTCTCATATCTCCTCAAAGTCATTCAGAACAGACATCTCCCGGTACTTCCTGTCTTAACCTCATAAGACCTGGCAATTCATTTTTGTCCCCTGCAAAGCACATGAGTCTCTGGCCTTAATCTCAAGAACCATATTTACACTACAAGGGAAATTCGATAAAAAATAAATATTCTGGAAAGTATTTTCACTGCAACATGTTTCTGTCATCCAAGACTTATGTATTCTGTCAGAAATGAAAATAACTTAACTTTTTTTTCTACTGGGTCTCAGGGAGGTTAGTACACTTCTTAACTCCCATCTGGCAACCTCACATTCTGCTATAACTTCTAGCTGTACTTCCTGTTTTAACACAATCTTGCTAAAGTTACATTGGAATTGGGTGTTATGGTCAGATGAGACCAGAATTGAGCTTTCTGGCCACACACATGAGCAGTGGGTTTGGAAGAAGGACACTTATATTGAGGACATCATCCCTTTATCGGGAGTATTGGATTTTTAATGCTGTTTAGTTTTTCTGCATCTACTGGCCCTATGGGCACTGGTTTGGGTCAATGGGATGAGGAACTACAGTGAGTACAATGCATTTTGGCCAAAAACCTGGTTTCCTGTGCCAGGAAGCATAAACATAACCAGAAAGGGATTGTTGGGATCATTGTTTTTCAGCAAAACAATAACTCCAAGCATACCTCAATGTCCACCAAGAAATAGTTAATTGACCATAAAATTTTTCAAAATAAAGCCTGATGGAAGATTTCTGGTTTGAATTGAAGATGGCCATCCACACAAGCAGACTGATGGATCTGAAGGATATTCAAGAATTCCATATGGGGGAAATATTTATTTTTTGGAAATAAATGTATAATTTAAAATTACAAGTGTTATTTTGGTTTATTCCATTGAATTATAACAGAAGTCAAATATTTTTAGATAAATATAGATGTTTGTTGTGTGAGTGAAGTTGCAATGTGATAAAAACATTAATCTGGTATATGTTTGCAGTGTGACTGAATTTAGAACGGAAAAAACATTAATCTGATAGATGTTTGCTGTTTGAGTGAAGATGTAATGTGATAAAAACATTAATCTGATAGTTTGTGTGTGTGTGAAGTTGTAACGTGATACAAACATTAATCTGATAGATGTTTGTTGCGTGAGTGAAGTTGTAACACGATACAAACGTTAATCTGATAGGTGTTTGCTGTTTGTGTGAAGTTGTAACGTCATACAAACATTAATCTGATAGATGTTCGCTGTTTGAATGAAGTTGTAACGTGATACAAACATTAATCTGATAGATGTTTGTTGTGTGAGGGAAGATGTAATTTGATGCAAACACGAATCTGATATTTGTTGTGTGAGAGAACTTGTAACATGAATAGTTTGTTGTGTGAGTGAAGTTGTAACGCGATACAAACATTAATCTGATCGATGTTTGCTGTTTGAGTGAAGTTGTAACATGATACAAACATTAATCTGATAGATGTTCGCTGTTTGAATGAAGTTGTAATGTGATGCAAACATTAATCTGATAGATGTTCGCTGTTTGAATGAAGTTGTAAGGTGATACAAACATTAATCTAAAAGATGTTTGCTGTGTGAGTGAAGTTGTAATGTGATGTCACCGCCTCTCTGACATGCGGCGCTTTCATCGCGCGGCCCGGCGAAACAAAGAGGCCGCGCAGCTCCAAGCCCGGGAGCCTTGGGCTCCAAAGCGACCGCGCTAATGATCCCAATTAATGGAGCCTGACAGCACAATCTGCTGGTCATTGTTCCCCCATTGCGGCTCCACCGGTGGCACAAGGCAGGCTGGGACGGATCACACCCCCGTGGGCGGAGTCCCGCGCAGCTGACCCCATTGTAAGGATTAGCTCAATTAAACCTGGCCCTTCGTCACCACAGCCCCGCGCCAGAGGGGACCCGGCCGTCCGATGATGTGTCATTAACGCCTGACTTTCTGACGGCCGTCCGGGGACCCCCGGGCACCGCGGGGGGAGGCGGAGCCGGAACTCAGCCGGCCCCGTCTGCGGCTCTGATTGTCGCCTGTCGGTCAGTGTTAACAATGGCGGTGTGACGCCTGCCCCGCCCCCTCCCCCCTCCCGACCAATCCCTCTGAGGCCGTGAACTTCTGGCAAGTTCGCCTATTTAACGCTGTCATATTTCACTGGCAATTTCCTCAAAACACTGAAGCCTGCATTGACTGCAGAAAAAGATACATTATACACAGGGCCTGATTTACTTAGAGCTTTATTTTGCACCAGCCATTGGTTGTGTTATTAGTTATTAGTATATTTGTATATTTGCCTGTGGTAAAAGGTTTTGCACATGTTAAAGGTCTTAGTAAATCAGGGCCATAGTGATAAGTTAACATGCAATAGTAATGATTACATAAGCTGCAAAATGTGTAACCAAAGTTTAAGATGTGCTCATAGATGGTATTGAAATATGTGCTGAAAAATATACAGCAAACAATACAATAATACATTCAAATATATGGAAGCACAAATATATTATTGTCTTATTATTGAGCTGTAGTATTCCAGACATTCATACAAATGACAAATTATGCTCATTGTGCAAATAAATTGGATCTTCATATAATTTGAAATATATTTTTGCTGCATAAGCATTTTAATTCAGCATTTTTGCAGATTTGCAATAGCTTACCGATTTCTTTGGTAACCAAAGCTATACTGAGGTGGTAGAGGTAGAACAATCTAGAAATGTGTGTTTGTGGATTGAAACAGTACCTGTTGGTTGAAAATGATGACTTTTCTGACATCATCCCTCCCTCGCTCTCCTGGCTTGGTCATCCAATCGGGGAGCCAGCTCGCCCCAGTTGGCCTGTCCCACACAGAGCTGGCCCACTGGTTTTAGTGGCCCTAAACAAGAACATTATCATGAGGTAAATACTGTAAATTAAAATGTGTTCCAAAAAAAAAAAAAAACTTTAATTGGTTCAGGTATGGTTGTGGCCCTAAATCACTGCATAGAACAGTGGTAACCAACCCTGTTCTTGTAGATCTACCATCCTGTAGGTTTTCATTTCAACCCTAATTCGGCGCACCAGACTCTACTAATTAGCAGCTCAACCAAGATCCCCAGCTGTTGACTGAGGCGTGCTTTGTCAGGGTTGGAGTGAAAACCTACGGGACAGCAGATCTCCAGGAGCAGCCTGGGGTTGGTTACCGCTGGCATAGAGCGCTTATGCTGGCTCCGGTCCCACAGTATCACTGTAACAGTAAGGAGCTTTGGGCCTAAGACCTGCAGTTAAGCAGGGCTGAGGCCGGATTTGCAGGGCCCAGAACAATGCGGTCATTAAATGAGCAAACAGATTACGGGGCGGCTCAGAGCTGGGGTCCCCCGGTGAGGAGATGGGTCCCCCGGGGCCCCTCCCAGCAGGTACACCTAATGCCGGCAGAAAGCAGGGAACATCTGTCCGGCCCGCCGCGCTCTGGGGGCTGGGGCTTTCTCAGCAGGGGGGGGGGCGGGGGGGGGGGGGGGGGGGCTCATTTCGCTGCTAATGTGATGACATCGCCCCACAGTGCCCTGCGTTTGCCTACGTCATTGTCCCCGAAGCCTGCCGTTCAGGGCCTGGGGTAATCTCCTCCTGTTCCGTGTATGACACATGTTCCGTGTGAGGGTCCCTGCCCCGCCGCTGGGCCGCTGTGGAGGAGCCTAAATCTGGGAACGCCCCTCGTGGAGTCACCGTGTAACCTCCAGCAGGAGCGGGAAGACTAATGCAATGCTCTAATGTGTTCTCTCTGTGCTGTACCCTGTACTGTTCTCTGTACCGCATGCTCTCTATTATGTTCTCTGTTCTGATCTCTGAACTGTTCTCTACATTGTGAGCTGTTCTCTGTTCTGATCTCCGAACTGTTCTCTACATTGTGAGCTGTTCTCTGTTCTGATCTCCGAACTGTTCTCTACATTGTGAGCTGTTCTCTGTTCTGATCTCTGAACTGTTCTCTACATTGTGAGCTGTTCTCTGTTCTGATCTCTGAACTGTTCTCTACATTGTGAGCTGTTCTCTGTTCTGATCTCCGAACTGTTCTCTAAATTGTGAGCTGTTCTCTGTTCTGATCTCCGAACTGTTCTCTACATTGTGAGCTGTTCTCTGTTCTGATCTCTGAACTGTTCTCTACATTGTGAGCTGTTCTCTGTTCTGATCTCCGAACTGTTCTCTAAATTGTGAGCTGTTCTCTGTTCTGTTCTCGACCCCGCTCTCCAATAGTCTTCTACTATTCCTGTTAGCTTTCACCTCAGCTGTGACCAGTTCGACCCGTTTTATTTGCTGTCTGCTACTTTACACCAGGCTGGCCAGTGGAGGATGGGCTCCCCCTCTACAGCCGGGTTCCTCTCGAGATTTCTTCCCACTGGGGAGTTTTTTCTCGCCACCGTTTGAGGGTTTTCTCCCCACTGGGAGGTTTTAGCTTATGTACCTGCTATTTGGGGGTTCAGGCCTGATGTTTTCTTTTTGCTCTCTCTTGCCTTACTACTCTGTCAAGCATCTGTGTGACAGCTCACAGTATATGCGCTACACAAATACAATTTAATTGAATTGAATAATTTCTTCCCCATACTGTTCTCTGTTCTGTTCTCTATAATCTTCTCTGTTCTGCTCTTCGTATTGTTCCCTATACTGTTCTCTGTTCTGTTCTTTTTCTCCGTTCTGTTTTCTGGTTTCCGTTCCCACAATGGCCCAGATTTATGCATTGAAATTCATCATCGAGAGTAACAGTGGTTGCTGAAGCCGCACCTTTAACAACCTCAATATATGGGTGACATAGCTCAGGAGGTAAGACCGACTGTCTGGCAGTCGGAGGGTTGCCGGTTCAAACCCCGCCCTGGGTATGTCGAAGTGTCCTTGAGCAAGACACCTAACCCCTAACTGCTCTGGCGAATGAGAGGCATCAATTGTAAAGTGCTTTGGATAAAAGCGCTATAAAAATGCAGTCCATTTACCAATATGTTACAAGCATAAACAACCATGTTCCAGTCTAAGGGCCGTGAATCAGTGGACCAGCGCAGTCTGAGCCAGCCTCTATGCAGGCTTTTAGGGCCACTGCCATCCCTAAGCCACACAACTCAAGTTTTTTTTATGTGATGCAATGATTGATGTTGGAGTACTTTCGGGGCAACAATAACATTCTTGGATAGGGTCACCAAAACCCCAGGGCCAGCTCTGAGTGCTGCCAATCACTCCTCCTTTGTCAGCGTTGCCTCAGTCCAGGGGAACGCAGCTCAGATTCCTGAACGGCCGGCCAAATCTAACACCAGAAGTACAGCAAATATAAATAAAACAACGCAACAATTTCGTTACCTTCACGTTTAATACTGAAATGATTTCATATGCGCACTATTCCGTATGCACAACGAGTTGCATGCTGAATTATCACACACCCTGTGACAGTCGTGTAAACAGAACAGCTGAGCTTTTATATTTCACTGTGAATTTTTCAGACATGATAACTGACGCTGAAACAAGAGATATTTAATTTTGATTCAGTCAAAATTATTAGTACTCAAACAGGTGATGTTGCAATGCTCTGTTGGATCATTGAATTTGGCCTAAACATCAAACAAACTGCAAATCTTTACAAAAAATCATAACATGCAAGTACGGCCAAAATTTTTTCCAAATTAAATATTTTCCTGCAAGATTAAACTGGAGGCACTCATCTCTAAATATTCCCAATTAATTCTCTACTATTCAAATATCAATTTCAAGCTTTAAACATCTATTGTTATCTGATTGCCAGTATTAAACATTTTCAGAATTTAAATATTTAAATAGAATATTTCGCTCCTATCTATCATTTAACGTTAAAAATATTCCAAGCACAAATTTAACCTTGAAAGTCATCATTTATGCGTTATGATGTGATTTTGTGTAATGTGGCCTTAACAGGACAAACAAAAAGTACTCTGAAAAAGTACAATTCCTACACGCCAAAACAGAACTAAAAAAAAAATCTGACCGAATTCAAAATATATTTACACAGCCGGACGTTTGTTTGATCTCAGCCTGATTCATTCAATCCGAATTAAAAGTCGGTCGCCCGTCCTTCTGGACGGCCGGGGATCGTGGGGGACCCACCACAGACCGGGCCCCGCTCCCCCCCGCCGGGGGAAGCAAACACAGCTACAAATGGCCGTGCGGAGGAGACAATGGCGTGATGAATGAGCCCTATTTACTAACACCTGTATTAGTGCGCTATCACGGCCGACGGGCAGCGATTATAAGAATCGCACTTTCTCAGAACCGAAAATTACAAGTGTCGGGGGGTTGACGGGGGAAAAGGAAAAAGCTCCTCAGGGTCCTAGAAAAGTTTAAGTTATTCAAACTGATGCACGAACTGGACACTAATGAATTAAATGAGCGAAGGAATGCGGCTATCTTTTCTCATTTGTTATTTACATACTAGTCAAAGCTTTCGGATCAAATTGTCTGTACATTTGCAAACGTGTCAAAATGTATAAATCTGTGTTTATCTCCCCGTGTCTGTACATGTGTGTGTGTGTGTGTGTGGGAGTGTGTGTGTGGGGGTGTGTGGGTGTGGGTGTGTGTGTGTGGGTGTGTATCCCCGTGAGCAACAGCCAAAATCTAGATGTCTAGCGGGGTGGAAATCATGGCAGAAAGATATTTTAACATAAACAAATTATGTTAACCCTAATATAGCTATTAAATATAACATATATAACAGTATAGCTCAGGTTTTAACCGGATTTAGCCTGGCTACATCCTAGCCGGTTAGAATACTTTTACTTTTTAACCAAATGTAGCCGGGTTTTCATCTGAATGTCCAGGTAGTGTTTCGCCAACTTTTCACAACAAAAATGTTCATAGAAAGAGAGAGAGAGAGAGAGACAGAGTTAATGATAACAAACTTGCAGCCACAGAGATGGCTATATCAGGGCTCTACAGTGCTCCCATTTTAGGAGCGATTGTTCCTTAAACTTCCCAGTGTGCTAACTGGAAAAATAATTTAGGAGCACATCGACTAATTGGCATGCATTAGTGGGCTCCTAATTTTTTTTTTACTTAGGAGCACATGTGCTCCTATAAATAAAATGTTAGCCCTGTATATAAGAATGGCTCCCGAAGGAAGTGTCTCTCCTCCACTCTACCGCAGTATGCAGCATGTATATTCTGCACCAGCACAGCCGACAATGCCAATCAACTTCCTGTGCCTTCTGTTGCAGCTGGGAACTTAGGAGAATCAGAATTAACTGTTAATTTTTCAGTCAGCAGAATAAAAACAGGGAATCCATAGTTCAGTGAGAAACACCCATAAGCGTATCAGATTATTAGATCATCCCGTAACGCATTTTTCGCTGAATATGACCCAGCGTTTTGTCGTATTTTTTAATTACTTTCAATTCTGTAGAACTCTGCCATTTTTGCAGTCAACTGGAAATCAGATATTTCTGATGAAATTGCTTAGGAAATAGGCTTTCGTTTTTAAATTTCAAGAACTACAAGTGGACTCTTTTTGAATCGGAAACTTTTAGATGGATGTCATTATTACAAACAGAATTATAACTGTGAATGGTATTTTAAAAATTGTTTAAAAAATTTAAATCTAAAAAGATCTAAAGACCTGAAAATCTTATTATTATGTTTTTGTCGGCTTCGTGGACTATGCTGCTACGAAGCAAGACTAGAGATTTTCCCAGGAAAGGGAGAAAGAGACATTGTTGGATCAGGAGTTTTGAAAGGGACCTTTAAATACATGAAAGCCTCTTAGTCAATATGTGTTTGATTTTCTTCCCGAAGTCTATTTGCTGTTTTAAATCATTCCATTGTCGCGTCGCCGGACTGGCCTAATGGGTTCTTTGAACCTCCAGCGTTGCCCGCCAAATCTCTTTGGATCACACCGCATCTCGCGGATCTGTCAAAAGCTAACCTCTTAATCTTTTTCCCACATGCGCTGGACCTCTGAGCGAAACACACAGTGGCCAGTACAGTCCGTTCCGCGCTGCTTCGAATACAGCTGCAACCGGTCTTACCCACAAAACTTCCTTGCATTTAAACAAAAGAGTTTTATAGGTACATCCTTTGGAATAGAGCGGGCGACCTACAGTAAGTGTCACACCGCATGCATGAAAACATTTAATATCAGCATTCTGCAAATGAACTGAACTGAGTGACTTATCCACATTGACCTGATTCGTGTGGCGTGGTGTCCATTAAACTGAATGCCCTCGACTACGAATTCACAAGGCAGACGACGACAAACTAGATTCCACATACAAACCTGTGTAGACAAAAGGGGAAAAAACTCCTCATCTTGGTTGGAAAAGTTGGAAGAACACACAACGGTCAGAACACGAACACCTGCGTGAGATTAGAAATGTGTGATTAGAATGTTCTTAAGTGAGCATTCTAATGCTGATGTCACAATCGCTACTGGTAATTGAAAGCAATGGGGTTCTAGAACACTGACTTGGAATTCTGAAAAAAAAAAAAACATTCCAAAAAACCACTTTAAAGGGTTCAAAATGTAAGGGACGACGCAGAGAGTGAATGAAGGCAAGAGAACCTGGGAAGGATCACACCTCGGACAGGAGCGCGCATATCGGCCAGTGGGAGGGCCCTGACGGCGCGCCTGCGCGGAGGCTCGCTGGGACGGGTCCGGGGGCCGGTCCCGGTCTCGGGGAATCATCGCGGCGGACCCACCACAGACCGGGCCCCGCTCCCCCCCGCCGGGGGAGGCAAACACAGCTACAAATGGCCGCGCCGGGGAGACAATGGCGCGGTGAATGAGCCCTATTTACTAACACCTGTATTAGTGCGCTATCACGGCGGGGAGGGCCGCCGTCCGACAAGCGGTAATCCCATAAGCCCCCCCCCCACCCCACTACCCACCCACCCCCCCCCTGTCCATTTGCATATTCCTCATTAGCTTATTAAAACCTGAAGGAGCCAGGTTTTTCCTCATTCCACCACTCCCACTGCCTGGGTGGCTGCGTAATGAAGCAATGTCAGTGAATGTGAGGTTCATACGTATGCGAGGGATTAGAGAATTAGCATCGGTGTGAGCCGGTGTGGGCCGCGCTCTCCGCGCTGGATCCGGGTAATTGGAGGGGAGGAGAAGATGGCCGATCCATTAGCCCGGGCCTGTTTGCTCAGGAGCCGGCCTGGGCCCCGGGACACCCCCCGGTTTTCCAATTTTGGCCCCCTCTTTGGGCTCAGTAACTTTTTTTGTAAAAGCGGGGGGGAGGGGGGGAGGGGGAGGGGGGGGTGGCAGGGCTTTGTCCCCGAGATATGGCCCTTGGCACCTCTGGTTACTTTACCAAACTAAGCAGATTTCACTACAAAGCAAATGCCTTGAAGATTTAGTAAGTCTTGTAAAAAAAAAAAAAAAAAAATACCATAGAAGTTTGGAGTGCTACTTGAGGGGCGGCCCAATCGGACCACACTCGTACCGCCGCCGCTCGAAAGCGGCGGATAATTGAAATCTATAAACACCTCCGAGTCCTCCGCCCGTCGGGTCCCCGGGCATCAAATGCGCCGAAAGCTACTCAGAAGAAAATTGAAATGTTTTGAGTTCGGCGTTGAGAGAATGGAATTATGGGAAGGGCTTTTTTCTCCCAGCCGTACAATGCTAACGGCGGCGCGTTTGGCTGTTTGCATAGCTGCGGCGCGATTCTGCCCGCTTCCAGACAAAACGTGACATCACTGGCAAGTAACTCGGAACGCACCGTGAGCCCCAGGACGGCGGCCGCGCGTTAGCCTACTCTGCTAGCAGCTCCAACCGAATCAGAATTCTGCAGTATAATGACTTATTTCTTATTAAATGCTCTTTTATGTCTGAATCCCTATACAGCTACCTAGAAAATAAAATATCCAGAAGTACGCATTTGCCTGTCCGTCAGTGCGATACATTTGACGAAGTCTTTTTAGGCACCGATAAGCCCTACTTAAAATACCCATATTCAAAATGCTTATTGGAAACGCGGACATTTTCTCAAGAGCAGCTGGTTCACGGAGTGTGACAAAACGGACTCATTTGCAATGGCCCCAGATAAAACTTTATTTAAATATAATTAAGGAATACGGCACCAGAGGCAGTGCTGTATGGTGAACACAGTCACGGCTACAGGAGCAGTTGTTAGGCACAATGTGAAATGGAGAGCCAGCAACCCATTACATTACATTACATTACATTACATTACAGGCATTTAGCAGACGCTCTTATCCAGAGCGACTTACACAACTTTTTACATAGCATTTTACATTGTATCCATTTATACAGCTGGATATATACTGAAGCAATGCAGGTTAAGTACCCTTGCTCAAGGGTACAACGGCAGTGTCCTTACCCGGGAATCGAACCTGCGACCTTTCGGCACCCACTGTGCTACACTCCGTCCTCTACTCCCTGTAGCTGTGACTGTATCCACGATACAGCACGGCCTCGAGTGCTGTATTGCTTTCATATAAGGGTAATAACATATTGAAACAACTGATGACACAATATTATTTGTTTCATAATACTCCTTGTAACAGTTTTTGCACAGAGTGATACTTTCTACAAACAGGCAGTTTGAATAAATGTTACTGTATCGGATTTACAATCAATGCAAATTGCGGCCTAGGCCAATCAGCATCCAAGACCAAAACAACCCGTTTTTTAATTGAAATTTTATCTCTTTGAAGCTGGCAAAGTCGATTTTACAGTCGTTAATGCCGTACCTTTACATACTTCCTTAATAAAGTCTGTAATCCTAAAGCGATCCTAAAGTTTTTATTGTAATACAGCTTTATTGATTTAGTATATTTTTCTAATTAATTGAATGGGCGGGATTCACTCACAGTAGAGGATATATTCATATATTCCACTGGTTTTACAAGTCTTACTGTAATCAGACATTTTCCTTTATGGATGCAGAAGTCTGTCTGTTCTAAAATATAACTGCTTGACCACATTATTTACAATAAATATATATTTTTAAGTACTAACGTTATTAACAGTGTAGGTGAGAACTGAGAGCTCCTCTTCATTTCAGACGATGATGTCATAGTGGGCGTGGACATTTCCACCGCGCGCTCCTCGGGGGGCCCCTCCCCCCCAGGGACAGGCCACGACGGGGGCGGCGGACGTGAGGGGACAGTTCGCATTAGCGGCAGATGATTTTAAGTGGGGATCAGATGAGGTGTCATCGTCAAGTCCCACCGGGCGCGACCCCGCCCGGTAGTCTTCAGTGCCAATTAAGGGGAGCGGGAAGGACCGCTTTAAAAGGGGGGGGGGGTGGTGGGCACACATGAGCCCCAGATCAGAGCGTCGCGGCGGGAGGGAGGGTTCGGATCCCCCGTCGAGCCCGAGCCGCGGCGCTCCGCTGGGAGCGGTCAGCCGTCGAGAGGGATCAAGGTCGTTAGTGTTGGAGGGGAACGCGGAGGCTGTGACAGGGAGTCCGCGGGGACGGGGGGGACGGGGGGGGGGAGGGGGGGGGGGGGGCACAGGTGGTCTGCAGGTACGCCAGGGGCCATCCTGTGGGAGATTTAACCCTGGGCCAGAGTGTGTTTCGCAGGCCAGCTAGTGGTGGATGAATCCTAGGCTGCTAGCTGTGTTCGTTTTGCTTGTGCTGCATTAGTTGTGTCATATTGAGAAGGGGGGGGGAGGGGCACAGGTGGTCTGCAGGTACGCCGGGGGCCATCCTGTGGGAGATTTAACCCCGGGCCAGAGTATGTTTGGCAGGCCAGCTAGTGGTGGATGAAGCCTAGGCTGCTAGCTGTGTTCGTTTTGCTTGCATTAGTGGTGTCATATTGAGAAGGGGGGGGGGCATCATGGATGTTAGGAAAATGACTGACAGGGGCCCACAAAAAGAAAATTGGAACATAGGGTTAATTACAATTTATTTGTCAGTTACAGAACTTGATATAGAATATTTTATTTCATTTACAAAGTACCAATAAAACTAAATGGTTTATTATTCTTCTTCTTGGGGTGGCCTGGGGTGTTGGGGCACAGTGAGAGGTCTTTCCATGGGGCACAATATCCCTGCCGGCGCCCCTGATTCGTCACGACCGTTTTGAGCTCTGTTTAGATAAGAGAGGCCGCACGGTTTATCTGCCTACGGCTTCCACAGAACACCCCTGCGCTTGCGGCTTCTGAAACGTTGTTGCCGGGGCCGACGTGACACGCGCTCGGAAGCCTAACTCTTTCAAGGGTAGGTTATTTGGACTGTTTTTTTTCTTCTTCAAAATTCTAAGTCGGTGTTCTAGAACCCCATTGCTTTCAATTACCAGAAGCCATTGTGACATCATCATTGGAATGTTCAACTCAAGAACATTCTAATCAGATATTTGTGACCTCACACCTTAAAGGGTTAAGGGCCCGATTCTCACGTGGAAAGCTGGCTAATTACCCCCGGGCAAATTTTCTGCACGAGGCCAGAAGGGGGGAGGGCTTTAATGAGCGGATAAAGACCCGCAATGACGCGGCGCGAAGCGGCGACGAGGCCCCCCCTGACGCCCCTGCGCCCCCCCCCCCCCCCCCCCCATAAGCCGGGCCGCGTCTTCCGCCCTGTCGGACAGCGGCCGCCGGGACGGTCCCTCTGATCCCCAAACTTTATTGATCGCTCAATTTGCCGGCGCTCCCCTTTTCTCCTCCCCTCGCCCGTCTGCCGCCGGGCCGGGCCGGGCCGGGCCGTCCCGCGGGGGGAGCGTCGGGGCGCCGGGACCGGGGGTCCCCTCCGTCTGTCCCGCTGTCAGGGGCGGTTACGTGTGTGAAGAATGGAGGAAGCAGGTGCTGTGACTTAGCGGGGCCTTGTTAGAAAGGGGCGGGTGAGGGGGGGGGGGGGGGGCGCGGCAGGCCCCATCCCAAACAGGCCTGGCGCTCCACTACCGCCCCAACTGTTCCGCATTCAGCTTTCTCTTCCCCCAACGCCCCCCAACCCCCCCACCCCCGCACCACACCCCATTTTTTTCAATGCATTGTTAACAAAACAGTTTACAAATCAGGGCCCACACATTACCCACCCTGTTTCCACTCAGATGTGTTAGGCTAATGGATTCGAAGGAGGGGGGGGGGCGAACTGTCAAAGCTTTACAAAGTAACACATGGTCCAGTCTGCTGTTTCCTCTCCCATTCATTAGATACAAATTATTCTGTTTATGCAGGTCCATCCTTTTAGAAGGCATGCAGAGTGGGCCCACTGTACCGTGTGATTCCCGTATGGGGTTCTAGAACACCGACTTGCAATTTTGAAAAAAACTTTCCAAAAAACTACCCTTGAAAGGATTATGTTCAGCCGCAAGAAAACCCAGAGCTGTGTTGGGGGAAAACAACCTCGGGATTTGGATCATGGGCTGGATAACAAGTGAAGCGGGTATACAGAGAGATGAACAAAACCTTGACTTGCAGAGTGATTATTCTGTCAATGGTCACTGATTCTGGGCTACAAGAGCCTACAGGACTCATGAGCCCAACAGCACAAAATGGAACCTCAAGACTGTATTGAGGGTTCAAGTGGAGATTTGGGGTTTGAGCAGAGATTCAGGGTTAGAGTGGAGATCCAGGGTTTGAGCAGAGATTCAGGGTTTGAGTGGAGATCCAGGGTTTGAGCAGAGATTCAGGGTTCGAGTGGAGATCCAGGGTTTGAGCAGAGATTCAGGGTCAGAGTGGAGATCCAGGGTTTGAGCAGAGATTCAGGGTCAGAGTGGAGATCCAGGGTTTGAGCAGAGATTCAGGGTTCGAGCGGAGATCCAGGGTTTGAGCAGAGATTCCGGGTTCGAGCAGAGATTGAGGGTTCAAATCGGGATTCAGGCTTTGAGTGAAGATTGAGGGATCAAGTAGAGATTTGGGGTTTGAACAAAGTTTAAGGGTTCGAGCAGCGAACGAGGGTTCGAGCGTTGGTCGAGGGTTCGAGCAGCGAACGAGGGTTCGAGCGTTGGCCGAGCGGTGACTAAGGGACTCAAGCAGCGACCGTCTTCCCCGAGAGAACGTTTATTGCGTTATTTTTTTTGAAAAGATTTAATTTGACTTTAACTACATCATCTTTTCCCCCTTTCACTCGGTCAGAGCCCCCGGGCCCTACAATGGGGTCTTTCAAGGGGAAGGAGGCTAGCGCTGGCCAAAGGTTAAACAGGGCTTCCCTTCGTGATAAATCACTGCTTAATGAGGACGCCATTGTCCCGCATTGTCACTGCTCACTTTCAGACCGTTACCTTCTGGTTGTAAAGCTGACACAGCTAATGAACTGTCTGCTTTGAACTCTTCCACAATATTGACTGGCTCTACACAGCAGATGTGCCTGGCCAAGCAACTAGCAAATGTACATTAGATTAACAAAGAGCTGAGGGGTGGGAAGCGGGTGGGGATGTGTGTGTGTGTGTGTGTGTGTGTGTGCGTATGTGGGTGCGTGGGTGGATGGGTGCGTTGGTGTGGTGTGTATGGGGGGGGGGGGGGGGGGGTTGCAGTTTGGAGTGTACAACCCTTGGAGAACTCCATATTAATAACTTTCTACATTGTGACTGCCTGTATGTGAAGGACTAGGTGAGGGAGTAGAACTAAAGGAGAACTAGGTGCTCTAACTGACATCCACAGCTTGCATATTTAAATTGAAAGGGATTTTAGAGCCACCAAGAGGAGGATGAAACACTGAATGTGTTCAGTTGGATACTCTGCAACTATAGATCTGTCAGATTATTCTGTAATTTAGTTAACTGTCAATCCAAACAAGCTAAATGTTTGGATTGACAGTTAACTACTTTCACAGCTAAATTCTTCAAGCTAAATCAACAATGACACTGTTTATATTGATCAAACTGGGACCAAATGTACTCTATTTGAGTCAATTTTACACTGATAAATTTGCTTTATTCCAATATGCAACACCCCCCCCCCCTTCAAATGATGGACCTTTAGGATCCTATTAGATAAACATGTTAATGGCAATATTTGACTTGTCTTATTTTTCTCACATGGGTAATTTGTGCCCATTACAAAGTGACACAGCTAATTAAATTAAATAAGGAGATGAATCATTTTCCTGGTTTGTCAGTAGAGTAGCTCAGCCACCACATCTCACTGTGATCCACAGGTGATTTGTCCGTATTACAGACAGCCTCAGATATCTTACTGTCTGTTCAGTCATCTCCGTGCCGCACTGTCAGTGGCAAGATACCGATGACCCACAATGCCTCTGGAGCCTCCCAGAGCCCGTCCGTTCACAAGCACAAGCATTGATGTCACGCCGATAAGGCAAAATAACCAAGCAGGTTCGTCTACTGTAACACCTGCGTATGGAGTATTCAGTACTGCATAGCACATTGCGATGACAAAAATGATTGTGTTTGTGTTCGCTGTTAGAGTTTATTTGTGACCTGGCCCTATTAACATTAGCTTTGATAATGTTTCGTTGCTGTCATTCAAAAACATTCAGTCTGATTTTGGGCCCTTTTCTGGGGTTTTCTTTTACGCACAATGAAATGCTTTAAGCAGTAAAACACTCAGCAACTTGACTGTAACAGTTTGCACAAGTCAAAGAGGAATTCAGTGCAGATAAGAAACCTACTCTATCAAAGTCGTTTTTCAGAGAATATTTTACAGTGTGTCTTGTAACTGTCCTAACTCAGCAACTAATAAATTTGGGTCGAAACCTCAAAGGACAAACCCATAGGCCTGTATTGCTTAATAATAATTTTTAAAAAGCAGCGTATTGTTAACTGAAGTATTGTCAATTGAGTATTCCATTTATTTGAAAATAAACGTTGTTTTTTGGATGAAAACCTACAATATAGTAAAGGCTTAATTTAAGCATAAAATAGCAAAGCACATGATATGACAGCTATTTCAACCTTGAAAGATGACTGTTGATACAAAACTCGATACGCACAACCGTTTACATCGTAACTAGCGATAAGAGAATGGCAAACGTCCTTTATCTCATAAATGTGATTATGCGCCGTAACTGCTGAAGAGCAGAAGTTGGAGGCTAGGCTGGGCTCCGGGCTAAATTAAGCAGTGGACAGTTTCTTTGGCGTGACCCAGGGGAGAAGTAATGGCTTAATAAGGAGCCATGACTAACCATTAACTGGTGCTCCGGCTTGCGCTGACAGAGGAAACATGCCGGAGAAAGGTATTGGTAAGTTACACTGATTAGCATATAATTGCCGGCATTGTATTAGACACAGGGAATTAGGAGGGTGCTAGGTGGCTGGCAGTCCATTCAACCCCAGAGCAAGCCTGCTTCCGTCACAGCAAGACTAAGCACGTCCTTTCATTACAGTCAGAAAGTTCCGCGCGCTAAAGACTTCCGTGTCAACGCAGCCCTGACAGAGTAGATACGAGTCCGCTGGATAACATCTGTAAGCATAAAAAACACACACTTCGCAGTTGATTTTACTCGCAGCATGTTGCTGTGCATATGGTGATTTTAAAGTGTAAAAGACTGTTCAGAAAGTCAATGTTTGAATTTGTAATGCTAGTATTGTTTCCAAGAGCCCGGGGAAAATACATTTTAAAAATTATGTTGAGTTGGTTATACTGAGGGACGAATCAGCGGAATAGCGCATAACACAAGCGCTATCACTGCATAGTTCTGAAAGGACAAAGCAATGTTGCCACTAAGGTACACAGCGAAATACTCACCGACAGAGTATATTTTACACTGATAGAGTAGGTACCTAGTCACCAGTGTGGGGTCGAATTAACGGTTTTTTTTTTACTGTGCATCTTTACTTTACTTACATCTTAACGTTAACACACCACGCTAATAAAACAACGGCGCACATGGGGGGGGACTTCCTGGAGACGTTTTTCTGTACCGTACCATTATGCGCGAGAAGAGCCCAAATCCGCAGTGTGTTGGTGGTCTCTCTCCTGTTCCCGGCTAAACATGTTCAGATTACAGAGCAACTTTAGCCCGAGACGGCCAATGGAGGCAGATTAGGTGTGAAAGCAGCGCCACTTCAACTGGAGAAAAGGAAGCCTATAGACATGTGATTTTACACATTGTGACAGAAGAGGTCACACAATGTCACTAATTAAATTGAGACCTTTTGTAAACAGCATTCTGCGCTATTGCTTGCATGTGTTTCATGGTAACTATGGCGCCTGACAGAATGTAATCCTTATACACGAACCAGGGTCTGGACCTCTTTAGGACTACAATTCAGTTCCCTCAAATGTGATTTTTTTTTCTGTTGCAGCAGTTAAGATATTTAACTCTTTGAAGAGTAGTTTTTTGGAGTGTTTTTCTTTCAGCGTTCTAAAACTCCATTGCTTTCAATTACTAGTAGTGATTGTGACATCAGCATTAGAATGTTCAGCTGAGAACATTCTAATCACATTTTTTGTGATCTTGCACCTTAACCCTCTGTAGAGTAGGTTCTTTGGAAGGTTTTTTTTTTTCCCTCCAAAATTCTAAGTCAGTGTTCTAGAACTCCACTGCTTTCAGTTACCAGTAGTGACTGTGACATCAGCATTAGAATGTTCAGTTAAGAACGTTCTCATCACAGATTTGTTCTGTTTCACCTTGACGGTTTAAGGCAGCGGCTCGAAATACAAATCGCGCCTTCGTATAAACAATAGCCGACAAAAGGAATGGTTTTAAAAGAAAACGAGCTTATCATCAGCGAATACTGAAACATGGCCGAAGAGCTTGGCCCTCGGTGAGCGGACCCCACGGTAAGCCCGCTCTAGTCCCGTCTCCAGCGTCTGTCTGTACGTGTGTGTGTGTGTGTGTGTGTGTGTGTGTGTGCCGCGAGAGCATAAAGGGGAAAAAAATGTACACTGCGCGCGAGGCCCCCTCCGTGTGGCAGAGCACCATCAGTCATTATATTGACACAGCCATTTCCACGGTGTCCCTGTTGTAAACGTGTTGTTACACGGCGCGTCTGCCACGGTCCACACGGCGTTTCTGTGCGGCGCTCGCTGGCACAGGAAGGGGGGGGGGGTGCGGGTGCGGGTGGGGGTGGGGTGGGGGGGGTTACAGCAGGGCCCTGAATGGAGCGTGCGTAGGGGGGCTCCCCCACGGCACCCCCTGGCCCTGATAAATTGTCTGCGGTGGGGCCGGGGATGGGGGGGGGGGTGTGTGGGGGGGGCGCGGGGGGTACGGCAGGAAAGGGCCCCGGGGCCCCGGCGGGCCCCCAGCGGGACGGAGGGGTGAGGTGGACCCACGCCAATTACGCACCCTTTTGTCGGCGGTCAGGCCGGGCGATTGACACCAGCGCCTTCCCCCCCTCTCCCCGGGGTCTCCATTATGAGCGCTCGCCGTCCGCTGACCCGCGGAGCGCAGGACGGGCCTCCCCCCCCCCCCCCCCTAAACTCGGCCCTCGCCCCGGCCCGGGGGGCCACGCAGAGACAGCGTCTCCAGCATCCAGCCCGGAGCCCGAGCGTTTTATACGCCACGCCAATAAGCGACATCCGGGGGGGGGGGGGGGGGGCGGGCGGGGTGGGGCTGGGCATGGAAGTGAAGGGGGGGGGTCTGTAAAGGTTTCGGGTTTTCGACTTTCCCCGCTGGAACGTGTGCGCGCGCACACTGAAGTCCAACAGACAAATATTTATTTCGCCCGCTTAAATAATCTGCCCACCGAATCCCACAGATCCGTGGTCAACAAGGTCCCCCCCCCCCCCCGGTCCACAAGCCCTCCGTGATCCAGTCCAGAGTTTCCCTGGTCTCCCTTCGTCTCCCCATCGCAAACCGATCGTTTCTATTTCTATTTTAAAGTGCATTTCCTTGGTTTTTCCTTAAATTTCTCCTTCTTTTTTTTTTTTTTGTAGCTTGACTTTTTCTCTTCTCTTCTTTTTTTTTTTTTTTTTGGGGGGGTGGGGTGGGGTGTGACTCAAAGGGGGCGCGTTTCTTACCCCCTTCATTTCTCCTCCGGTGACGGCTGAATAAGCGCGTATAAAAATGAAGGCATAATGACCCGGCCATGGCGGCGACAAAACCTGATTGGTCACGGAGGCCACTGGGCTAATGAGGCGAATAAACAGCCCCTGGGTGTGTAATAACTGTATTTTCTCCGTTTCTTCCCCTTTCGTCACAGCCCTGTGTGGCATTTCTAACAAACTGAGATGGCACCAGATGCAACAGGGCTCAGACATTTTGACTTGAATCGGGGAACCATATGTTCGGATAAGTCATGCTTTCCCCTCTTTCCCACAGGCAGGGGCCTTGCGTCTGTGAGGTTTTGCGCGCTGGTGGCCTGGAGGTTTTTTTTTTTTTACAACCTCCCGCCGCGGGGCCCGAGAGGAGAGCGCGCTCAGAACGCCCCCCCCCCCCCCCCCCCCCAACGCCACTCCGCACCCCTCTGCGCCCAGCATTGCACTTATCCACCCTCACTCCTTTACTTCTGTGCGTAACCGGCTCGCAAATATTATTACACGTTTCTGCCACTGTGATTTTGTTATGGATGACTAGAAAAATAGACGCATACACACACACGCACATATTCACACACAAACACATGCATACATACACACACACACACACACACACACATATTCACACACAAAAACATATATACACACACACACACACTCACACACATACACACACACACACACGAATTTATACATTGTTTGGGTTAAATGTCCAGAACACACATACATACACACACACACAGACACATGCACGTGCACACAAACACACACACACAGACACATGCACGTGCACACACACATATACACAAACGCACACAGAGAAAGCTTTTTTTTTTTTTGTCTTTTTGGCTTCGTCCGACTTTGGTTTCGCGCAACTTCGTTTTTTTTTTTGTAGCAACAAAATTCAAACGCAAAAAACGTGAAAACCCAACTCGCCGGAGGCAGGCGTTCGAAATTTCGTTTCAAAAAACGCACGTCTTCGGGATGAGTTTTAAGTTTTCAAGGTGGGTTTATAAGCTCTTGTTTTTTTGCTGTTTGGTGTCTTCTCGTGCGTGAATTAAAAAGGGGGCGGGGAGCAGGAGGTGGGGGGGGGGGGGGGGTTCGGGGAGGCCTTGTGTTTTTCGCAAAGCTTGGCTGCTCAGTCCCTAGCGCCGCTGGCCGCAGTCAAGTGAAGTTATTATCCTTTTTTTTTTTTATATACTGCACTTCTTGCCCTCGTGAACCTGCTGAAAGGTTCTGAAAAAAGGGCCTGAAAAGTGCCACTGGCTCCTGAAAATAGTGCTGACTATGAGGCAGAAAGGGGGAACTCCGGTTTTATTCAGTGCCTAAGATAACACCATACAGAATGATAGACTCCTCTGAATTGTTTGCTCCCCCTCGGCCATTGTTCTTCCTTTCCCCCTGAATGAGACCCTTAGCTGCACTTGAGGGCCAGTCACAGGTAGGAGTCCCATAGAGATAATGCCCGCCCCACGCCTGACTGCCCCCTTATAGACACTCACTCAGGGCCCTGAATGGGAGTCCGGCCCTGGTGAATAAACTCCTGCTCGCTTCCATAAACTTTTTCTCCCTGCTGAATTTTCCGGAGATGTGAGCAGCTCCCAGCCGGGGCTCCGGGGATGCCTCTGAATGAATCCCTGTTCTGATTCAAAGCCCCGGGGCCCGGCTCCACCCCTCCCCGCGCTCACACAATGAGGAGCCGTTACTGACTCGGGCCCCGGCTTCCAGAAGAGCCTCCTTTCTCTCCCTCTCTCTCTCTCTCTCTCTCTCTCTCTCTCTCTCTTAACGCTCGCAGCAGGTACAAAAATAAAATGTGAAAAAATAAAATAAGCCTTATGTTTTATGAAAACGAAAACACAAACGACTACTATGCTATTCTGTTCGGCTTTTACCACCATGCAATTTTTATTCTTTAAACGTGTCCCTTTATTAAATGCAAGTATGAATAACATGTCTGTTTTTTTCAGTGTGTTTTAATTTTTTTTAAAGAAGAAAACTGTTATTGTTCGTGATGTTACTATCAGTAATTTTCTTTCAGTATTTTCATATCAACGTTGTGTGGTGGGAGTGGTGGAAGGTGAAAGTGTTTTTTTTCTTCTTCTTTGGACAGAGAAAGTGCTGCACTTCCATATCTAATCCTTGTACAATAGTGCGGTATGCCACATGCATCTAGTGCTGGCTTTCTCATTTACATTCCTTTTGGGTCAAGCCAAGGAAGTTTAAATGAATATAAAACCCCGAACACAATGCAGAACCACTGAAAATATAATATGTACCAGTACTAAATTCTACCGGGCCTAATTCTTTTGTCGGAGTGGCACTTTTCTTGAATGGGCAGACAGGCCGAAGAAAGAGATAGGGGGACGAAACGATCAAAGTGTAGATGTTGCGTTTTGAGCCCGTTTCCTTCCTTCCTCTCCCTTTGTCGGCTTCTTGTGTAAAACAGCTGGAAGCGTCGGTCGGCTGAAAAAAAGCATCTCGGGGCAGCTTGAGCCGCAGTTAAACATTAGCTTTGCCGTGAGGGGCGCCGGTTTCCTGCGACTGCTCTCGCGCAACTAGCGCTAGCTGCAATAGACTCAAAGAGAAGCTCCCGCTCGTGCCTTCCCTGCAGAGCCGGGTGGACGCGAGCGCACGGGCGGAAGAGCGAGGTCATCGTGCCGGATCTCTTTTCGACTCGCTCGCTGATTGGAGCTGGCTCTTATGCTCCGAAGACGTTCGTGAAAATTAGCAACTTGACTCTGAAGAGTTATCGGTAGTTCTCAGTGTATATTGTTTTACATTCAATGCCCTACAAAAGTATTCGCGCCCGACATAAAGATGCGGTCAGGCGGATCTATAATATAAACAGTACAGGTAAACAGCAGTATATGTACGCGCAAAAACGGGGAAAATATGGAGTTCAAAGACCAACGGCAATTAGCTCATGGCAATGGGCTAATCCTGTACTGTGTGCATAAACTATGAGAGAAATGGAGTTTTCAGCAGCCATAACCGATGAATACATTTACAATAAAATGCACGGAGTTAAATGAACTCTTAACAGTGTTCATGTGCTCCCTATTGAACTCTTATAAACTCTGTTAGAGTTTAAGTAACACTGAACATTTTTTTTCTGTGTTGAAAAAAGCAAAAACCATCGAAAGTCCAGCAAGACCGGGGTTGAGAACCACAACCCTTCATCCACCTGCTCTACCCGACCTCGCCCTGCCCTACCTTTCTACCTTCCAGCTGTTAGCACAGAAAGACACCAAATGCTCGCAAATTACACTGTCATTAAAAGCAGGTACTGTTGTTTTTTTTACTAATATGCTCACCAATTAAATATTGTTCTATTAGCTGCTGCGTGCAATTCACAGATGTGGATCCACAGAGCTGGCTCTAGGATATTGGTGCCCCTAAACAAAAATTAACTGGGGGGAAACCGACTGCGAAATGGGTCGGGGGAGGCAATTGCGGACCGGAGGGAGGGGGGAAGGGGGGGGGGGGGGGGGGGGGGGGGCGCGGTTGAGGACCAGGGAACTCACGCAAGAGAAACAGCAAATTAGCATTGATTTGATTAAAGCTACTTGTGAACCCTGCAGAATTACAATGTGGCAGGTTGTGGCCCTAAAAAAACCACATTTATGCCAGCAGCCAGCTCTGCAATATTAATGCTGGATAGAAGACCGACAGAAAATGAAAGCTGTACAATTGTGAGATGCCAGCTTTCCGTTTGCAGGAAACATTCTTGTTTTAGAAAATCGCAGGAGGATGCAGGGGAACGAGAATCATTAACGTTTTTACTGTGTTTCATATTGAATGGACTAGACAAAATGTCCCATTTTCTGACCCTAATGTTCAATGTTCATTTATAACTTATTTGTCTGCTGTCTTGTATAACTTTGTAGCTTTGCGTTTTATACCAAGTCCCCCTTGGAAAATAGATTTTGATCTCAATGGGGTTTTCCTGGTTAAATAAAGATTATATGAATGAATGAATGAATGAATGAATGAATGAATAAATAAATAAATAAATAAATAAATCCAAGTGGGAGTCCAAATGGGATATAAGTTACTCTATCAGAGTGAACACTACTCTATTAGAGTTAAAACTACTCTATCAGAGTTAAAACTTTACTCTATTAAAGGGAATATTAAAATAGCGCTGAATGAGGGTTCTGTCACTGTGGGGGGCATCCTGTTCTATTTTGTGAGCGATTAGAAAAGAGCTTTAGCTTTTTAAAATTTTAAACCATTGCTTTCTCCATTTTCATTTACTTTAAAACCCCGCATAAAACATGAGTTGTTTAACTGTTCAGTGTGGTGTTTGAACCTGTTCTCTAAACGGGTTTTCAAACTGCCTACTGCTTACAATACCTATTGACCACTAGAAGAGGACTACCTCAGTTGAATTAGGAAAGCAGGCATGTTGTCAACGCAGCAGACAACAAATAATTAATCCCAAATTAAAATATATACGTGTCATCAAAACTGATTTTTGTCTCCTGTAGAGTCTCTGGTTTTAATCTCAAGAACCCTCTATTAAACAATTGAAAACCTCCAATAAAAATAAAATGAATAAAATTTGAAAATATTCTCACTGCCACATGTTTTTGTTTTCTGCCTGGTCTCAGGAGGATATAAAGAAGGTTTAGACTCCACGCTGCAGTGCACCCATGCGGGAACAGTCGCATGTTAACACCCATGCAGGAACTGTCGCATGTTAACCATGCGGGAACAGTCGCATGTTAACACCCATGTGGGAACAGTCACATGTTAACACCCATGCAGGAACTGTCGCATGTTAACCATGCGGGAACAGTCGCATGTTAACACCCATGCAGGAACAGTCACATGTTAACCATGCGGGAACTGTCGCATGTTAACACCCATGTGGGAACAGTCACATGTTAACACCCATGCAGGAACTGTCGCATGTTAACCATGCGGGAACAGTCGCATGTTAACACCCATGCGGGAACAGTCACATGTTAACACCCATGCAGGAACTGTCGCATGTTAACCATGCGGGAACAGTCGCATGTTAACACCCATGCGGGAACAGTCACATGTTAACCATGCGGGAACTGTCGCATGTTAACACCCATGCGGGAACAGTCGCATGTTAACCATGCGGGGACTGTCGCATGTTAACACCCATGCGGGAATTGTCGCATGTTAACACCCATGCGGGAACAGTCGCATGTTAACCATGCGGGAACTGTCGCATGTTAACACCCATGCGGGAACAGTCGCATGTTAACACCCATGCAGGCACAGTCGCATGTTAACCATGTGGGAACTGTCGCATGTTAACACCCATGCGGGCACAGTCGCATGTTAACCATGTGGGAACTGTCGCATGTTAACACCCATGCGGGCACAGTCGCATGTTAACCATGCGGGGACTGTCGCATGTTAACACCCATGCGGGAATTGTCGCATGTTAACACCCATGCGGGAACAGTCGCATGTTAACCATGCGGGAACTGTCGCATGTTAACACCCATGCGGGAACAGTCGCATGTTAACACCCATGCAGGCACAGTCGCATGTTAACACCCATGCGGGGAACAGTCGCATGTTAACACCCATGCGGGAACAGTCGCATGTTAACACCGATGCAGGAACAGTCGCATGTTAACACCGATGCAGGAACAATCGCATGTCAGCACTGCAGAACAGGTTAGAAGCTCTGATGACATCACAAGAGAAGACATGAGCTTACCTAGCCTTGGGGGGGGGGGGGGGGGGGGGTGAAGGGGGGGCAGGGGTTTGTGACAGAACCAATAAAAGGGAGTAAATTAAACTAGTGCTCCTGATCCCTCATTGGCTCTCCTTCAAACAGACAGACCAAAGGGCCGGGAGACCAGTAAAAAAAAAAAAAAAAAAAAAAAAAAACACTCCCCGAACTGCCCTGAATCGCGCAATCTGTTCCCTCCGCTGAGTTAAGTTGCCATGAATGCGGCGGAGATCGCTGCACGCCAACAATGCGCCTTTCTTCCCCCCCCCCCCCTCTGGCGGAGGACGTGGGCCGGGGAAGGGGAAGGGGGAGGGGGGGCTTTTGATTGACAGTATCTGTCAGAGGCGATGGACTCCGCTTAAAACACTGTCTTTATGTGCCTGTGTAGAGTTGTCGGACTGTGACCCCTCCATCTGTTCCAGCTAATCTGACCGTCGTTTTTCGGGGGGCCCCCCCCTCTCCCCCCCCCCTCTTCCTCTGAACCTGGCGCCCCGCTCCGCTCTCGTTAGCACGCATACGCGTACGTGTCAGACCGCTGACATCACCCAGGGGGACTGGGTTTGGTTTTTTTTTTGTGTTAAGGGGAGGGGGGGGTGATGGTGGAAAGAGATCTGAGGTGAAACATCTGCTAAAAGCTTTTATTTATGATCTGAAACTGACATGCCGCTCGGATCTGCGACCGGGGCGCCCGCGTTCAGGTGGGGGGAGCGGACTCCGGCGCCGTGACCGGGAGAGCTAGCGTCGCTAATGTGTGGAAGGTTGACGTGGGCGCCGGACGATTTCACTTCGGTTCATGTCATCGGGCTGAGTTTATGTCGAAATGTGCGTAGGAAAATGTTCATGTTGAGTGTAAAATCAACTCTGATAGATAGAGTATTTTTCTAAACTAATGGAGTACATATTGGCTGCACCCATATAAACTCTGCAATGGTTCATTTAACACAAGAGAATGCTGATGACTGCCTGCACAGATGGTAACTACTATCCACAGTTCACTTTATGTTGGAAATTATTTGAGTTTTGTCTGGAAAACTATGTAGGTTAATACACACATCTGTAATATTCATTCTTACATGCAGTGCATGCATATATACGTACATACAGTGCCCTCCAATGATGTGGTAACGGTAAAATGAAATTTGTTATTTTGGCAACATACTTAATTACAGACAGTCAGCTTTTCCTTCATGGTATTTACGTGTACATGTTGTATCATTTTACAAAAACAGCTTTTTTGTGTTGAGTTCCCATTTTCAGTTGTGCAAAAGTAAGTTAACAGATGGCTGACAAGTGTTGCTCAAGTGTTTCCTTTTGCATGAACACACCTGAGCATACTCAGTTTAGTTCTCTTCCTAAAACACACACACACACACACACACACTCACTCACTGAGTTCAGTTCTCTCCCTAACACACAAACACACACACACTCACTCACTGAGTTCAGTTCTCTCTCTAACACACAAACACACACAAATACACACTCACTTGCTGTTTGTTCTCTTCCTCACACAAACGCACTCGATTTTTTAATCTTTTTTCAGCCGTATCGTCTGCTTTTCTGCCGTTACTTTTCAAACAGTCCTGCGACTCAGAGCTCAGAAATAGAAAATCAAAAAATGCAACTTAAAGCAGAACAATCATGAACCGCCGGGCAACAGAACCGCCGGTCAGCAGCGCAGCGTCTGCGTCTCCCCGGCGACACACCCTCGGCCAATGGCGAGCCGCGGCGGGCCCAGCGAACGGCGAAATGAGCAGCGCTCGGGGACGGGGGGGGGGGGTGGGGGGGGTGGGGGGGGGGGGTACGTTGGGGGCGCGGCTCCCCGCCGCTGCCGCGAACTTGAACAGAGCGGGGGCCGAGCTAAGCCCCAAAAGATCTGAAGGGTCTCTCCCCCCCCCACCCCGCCCCCCCCGGGCCACAGTTCCTAATCTCCTTTACCGCCGGCGGTTTTTACCGGCGACCGCGCGGGACCTCACGGCGTATCCCGCAGAAATACGAGGAAGGGCCGCGGTTTCCTTCCCTTTTTTTTTGTCGCGGGCCTCGTCGACCAGCCCCCCGCCCCAGCCCCAGCCCCAGCCCCAGCCCATCCCCTTGGACCCCCCTCAACCTCGGGGAACGGGGCGGGGTTTCTGTAAAAGGTGGAGGTCGTCCCGGTCGCCACAGCCGTTCCGTAAGGAGCGGGGGGGGATCTGTTCTGCGCTAGCCACCACCGCCGCTGCCGCCGCCGCCACCTTCGAGCTGGAGCGCTGCCGCCTGCGCTTCCACGGCTTGAGGTAAATACTAGAGTCGGTCTCCTCGCGTCCGTTCAGGTGACCCCCCCGAGACTCTGCGTCGAACGGAAGCGAGCAGGACGTGAAGGCCGAACCGCACTCTGGGAGCTTTTCGACACGCAGCTGAACGCCGCTTAGCTAGGCAGGGTTAGTCAAGTCAAGTCACTGGGATTCGTATAGCGCTTTTTCTGACCGAGTCAGCACAAAGTGCTTAACAGACACCGGCATGTACACACGGGTAGAAAAATACCCATGTGTGCATATGAGTATAGTAAAAGAAAAAACAATTTATTGTGGTTTAAAATAAGTCATTTAGAAACATACGTCTGGCTAAAGCTTAACAGAAGCGAGATAGAGATTTAAAAAAAAGAATAAAAATAGAGATAAAAATAAGAGTTAGCAGAGTAGAGTACGGTTAGATCTAACGGAGTATATTTGGTCCCCGCTGGACGCTCGTAAACTGACAATTTCACAGTGCACGGACATTATAACCTCTTATAACCCCAGCAAAAACCAAGCTTATCAACGGACTGGCTGGTAAATTGAAGAGTGTGAGGATTTATATAACGTCACTCTTCGCTTTGTAAGTGAAGGAAAATGAATCGCGGCAACCGAAATCACTGGTGCTAAATCAACCCTAACAGTTTCTATGAGTCCACTGTTTGAGTGCTTTCAATGATTAGAGTTTAAAAAAGTACACTCCCAGAGCTGACCTAATACTGAACTGAGTTCTGCTGTCTAAAGAAAAAACTCAAACAGGGCAGACTGGCCCCGTTTCCCCAGAAAACAACGCGCTTGGTTTGTGGTCGGCTGATTACCTCATTACGAGTTTAGCGCACGAAAAAAAAAGAGAGAGAGAGAGAGAAAGAAGAAAAAAAAAACAGTTTCCCCCCAAAAGCGACCGCGTCCCGGGGAATCTTCAAAATGGCAATCACGTCGCTCTTAAGTAATGACTGTCCATTTTAATTAATCTTGTGGGGGGTGGGGGGGCTTTCTATTCCAAACGGCCTCTCCGTCGCCCCCCCCCCCCCTCCCCCTTTCAGCGCCGGGCCCATTGTTTCAGCACGCTCGCCCTGAACTATGGGAAAGAGAGCTCCGCAGATGAACTGGAGTGTCTTAATTAAACTCCAGAGCTACAGCCACCCTCCACTTCTTCAAATTCCTTTCTTGTGTGCGCCGAGAAGCCCGGGCACATTGTTGGTTTGCACTCTAAGCCCCCCCCCACCCCCCACCCACCCACCCACCCCACCCCACCCCTGTTTGCCGGTGCCAATGGAAAGTCCCATTAGATACAATGACTCTGTCCGCTGAAGAGATGGGTGGGGGGTGGGGGTAGGGGGGGGGGTGGGGGGTGGCGGGGGCTCAAATTAAAACCGGCGAGACCCCTCCGCGGCCCATGTCATCCCCTCTCGTGGGTTCCCAATATGAGCGAGTGAATGGGAGATGAATGTGGCTTCTTCAAAGTCCTCCTCCAGGCATCACTTGTTGCTAATTAACTGGCGCTCTTTGTCGCGACTCAATGTATACGCGGGGCTTTAGGGCTTATGGGAAGCCGCCCGGGAGAGGTGAGGGTATACCACTTGCTGGCCGACCGCTCTCCCTCGCTCTCTCCCTCCCTCTCTCTCCCTCCCTCTCGTTCCCTCTCTCCTGGCCAGCGCGTTAAGGCCGCGTTCTTTAATCTGCTAAAATTAGCCGTCTGCTTCGGCTTAACGCCGGCTCCTCCCCCCCATCCCCCCCCCACCCATCCACGGCCTGGTGAAGCCGGTTGGTGTCGCTGGGGAGACTGCCCGGAGCCGGACTGAGACGCCGCCGGTGGGGGGTGCGCGGGGGGGGGGGGAGAGGGGAAACGACGGCGAAGCGGGCCTGCGTAAAACGTAAACGGAGACGGGTAACGCTCATGGGCAATTTGCCCTCAAAGCATCATGGGACCCTGTGAAACGGACCACGGAGTCGTCAGAGTGGCAGACCTCACGACGAAGGCCAATATTTGTGGCCGTTTTGCCCCTTAAGTTAATCTAGCCCCTCTAAAATGGCCGCTTAGTTTTGATTAATGAGAAAGGCAGCTTATTTGACAGACCCGCGGCAGCTACAAGAGGCTAAGGGACCAAACGAGGTTTATAGAACGTCGCACCTTATGAAGATGCTGTACTGTGATGCTGTGAACGCGGTCAGGTTCGCCAAGGGGACCTGTGCATTACACAATGTGTAATTACATTACATTATAGGCATTTAGCAGACGCTCTCATCCAGAGCAACTTACACAACTTTTTTTACATAGCATTTTACATTGTATCCATTTATACAGCTGGATATATACTGAAGCAATTCCGGTTAAGTACCTTGCTCAAGGGTACAACAGCAGTGTCCTTACCCGGGAATCGAACCTGCGACCTTTCGGTTACAAGCCCAGTTCCTTACCCACTGTGCTACACTCCGTCCTAACTACGGTTGTTTCTCATACGCTGGTGAATTGCGGTGACGCGGTTCCACTCTCGCATCGTTTTGGATTCATGGGAAGCGGCAGCGAACGCAACGCAGTGTCGTTATTTCTCGAACGAAGAAAACTCTCAAACGGACCTCTCAAACTAACACGGCTCAAAATGAGAACGCAGCGATTCCACCGAAATTCACAGTTTTCGGTCCCAGCGCAAGCAAAAATATTTTCAAAAATATTTTGTCCCTGCTCATTTACCCATTTAGCCAAAAAAAAGCCATTGACCCGTTCTGTTTAAAGATTACAAAAAAAAGACGTGCCCAATCAGAGTTACTCTTAAATTTAGGCCCAATCAGAGTCACTCTGCCCCAGTAAGGCCCCCCGTAGAGGCACAAAGAGAATTATCTACATGCAGTGCCACGGACTCGGAGACCGCAAATTCTGATTACTTATACATGACTTAGTCCCAGTCCCTTTATGCCCTCGCCCGCAAATTCATCCTATCTTAACTTGTCTTTTCATGACCGCTGCGTGCCCCCCTCAAACAAATCAAAGCCCCCCACCCACCCACCCCCACCACCCCCACCCTTTTTTTATTTTTTTTTGGGCCGAGAGATGGGAGAATCTGTCAATATGTAAATTGTCGGTTTATACGTTGCTTGCTCACACGGCCTCATTTGTTGGCCGCCCCCCCCCCCCCTTCCCTCTCTTCCCTCTCTCACTCTTTTTCAAGAATCGGTCAAAAAAAAAAAAAAGAGAAACAATTATTTGGACTACAAAGGGGAGGGGGGTGGCATGGTGGGGGGGGGGGGGGGGAGGAGGGGGGGGAGCAATCCGCTAAGCAAACGGTAGAAATCACATTTTGGCGAGCATTACAGAATAATTACACATATGCTTAGATGGCCGCCATTCACGGAGGCCCACAATATTTTGGGGATTAAAGATGTTAGCGGCGCGGCCGTCTCTAAGGAACCGGGATCTCGGGCACATTCAAATGCAAAAGGGTGCCATTTGGAGGGGTGTAATGGGGCCTGCCTGCCTGCCTGCCTGGCCTCGCCTACCCCTGCTACGGATTTTGGAAGAGTGTCCCCCGCCCACCCACCCCCCTGCCGGAGACCAGACACTGGGCACTTAATGCCGAAATCTGTTCCCCAGTGTAGCGAGGCTAACAAAGGAAGACTGCTGTCCCTATCAGAGGAACAGGAGAAGCTATCAAGCTAGCGCACGCAGCAGGTGAACCGCACGGCCGCCCTGGCTGTGATATTTAATGTACGGGTATCGAATGTGACTTTAATGCCCCCTCTCACTGTTACAGACATCAAAGCAGGAAAACTTAATTGATTACGTTAAATCCGAACAGCAGATTCATTTCGGGTTTTCTGGTTTGGACGTAAAGTTGGCGTACATGTAAACAAAAATTGCTTTGAAAAAAGTTTCACTTTAAGGTGGATGATATAAAGGGCTCTACGCTGATATTTTTTTCCAAGGAGGAGCACATCTGCTCCTAAGTTGAAAAAGTTGAAAAATTTAGGGACACACTAATGCATCCCAATTAGTAGATGTCCTACTCATAAATTAATTTTTCTTGTAGCACACATCCATTTTCTGGAGCAAATGCTCCCAAAATGGGAGCAGGATAAAGTCCCATCTAAGCTGATTTCCCTAGCTTAATGTCAGTGCCTAAATAAAAAAATAATAATAATTTGTACTAAATTTTACAACCAAAAACTCTGTGGCACTCACTCTAAGCCCAGACTTTTTAGACTGCATCTATGGAATAAGATCCTGCAGACTCCAGAAGGCAGTTATTTCACTCTCAAATTTCCCAGAATAAAACATATATGCCCGATTAAATTTATTCAGGTCTGTCTTAAATGTGCCGTAACTGGTACTAATTATTTACAATAAGAAATTATAGTTTGTAATAGTTTTAGAATAAATATTTGTTTGAGCATATTCTTTTTGTATGCCTCCTATTGCTTATCCACACAGCCCATGGTATTAAAAATGTACAGTACTATGTACAGTATAGACAGACAATTGTAAAAAATCTGAAATAAATGATTACTTCAGTATCTCCCTATGGACTCATCACTACTGCAGTGCACAGTACTATTAGAATAGAACTCATCTAGTGTTAGCAGCTCTGGGACTCATCTAATATTAGCAGCTTTACAATAAGATCCATCAACTAACATGGGTTAATGCATTAACCTGAGCACAGAATGAACTAATGTCTCAACATGGCATTTGCCAACATGAACAACTCATTCAGTAGCATTTTATCAAATCGTGTGCCATTCTCTTCATGGTTGACTCAATGTCACTGAAGTATGATTCGTTCCCATTTGGTCATCACAAGTAATTTTTTTCATATACTTACAAGAAATACTTAAAGAAGTATATCTTAAAATTAACTAATTGTTCACTAATGTAACACGTAAGAATACCATATTATTTACAATTAAGGGACATACGTGCTCAACCCCTAGCTCCTACTCCATTTAATGGCTTAGTTAACATGTACGTTAATAGATTCGTTTCTTCTTTGTTCAGGTAAGTTAATGCGTCAACTCATATTAGTTAATGGAATCTTGTGAACTGTTAGCAGTTAATGGCTACAGGCAGAGCAGTAACTATCCAATGAAAAATGAACATCACACATTGCTAAATTTTGATTGGTGGAACAGAACTGTATGACTCTGAAGCAGGGTGCCTGGGTTACCGTCAGAGTTGGGCGGGAAGCGCTGAGATGTCCCAAATTCCTCTTAAACCGTCAGACCAGTGAAAGGTGCGCTCGCGACGGAGGGTGGAAAAATCTGCGGTAAAAGAGAAAACATGTTGTAACCCTGGCGGCTCATTCGGCCGTAATAAAATAACACAATATCACATAATAAATAACGGTCGTCTACATTTAAAATCCTCATTAGTATCGTCACTGCTGAACGCTATTACTATATTTTCGCCTCCACAAAAATCGCTTTGAGGAAGACGAATGCGAAATCGTCCGCAATACAGAAGCATCTGTGGTCATTTGGCATAAAACGAACTCTGTCGTTGTAAAATGTATTTTATCAGAGCTAACGTCAGGCAGATTTTTTTTTCCACCGACATGTACAGTGATATTAGACCGTGTTAAAATAACGTGTCTGTGGGAATGCAGTAAAACCGGGAAGCGAGGGGGGGACGGGCTAGGCTCCTCCATGCTCCTCCGCGCCGCGGATAACCGCATTTGCCACCAGACTGTAACAGCGGCTCTGCCCTTTTTCTCCGGGCGGGGGTTTGGGGAAGGGGGTGGGGGGGGGTTGGTAATTTTATGTTTTGCTTTCTTCCCCCTGCCAATGGCCGCTCTCGGGCAGAGCCGGGGCCATGAAATCCCTTTTTTGTTGATGTTTAGACATGGAAATGTAAAGTATTCACGGCGACTATAGGCATGAAAAATTGATGAAATTACAGTCTGTTCGGGGGGGGGGGGAAAGAGAAGGCAGGAGGCCCGGGAACAAAAGGACCGTTCGCCTCTGTCAGCGATCTGGTGGCGGCTTTCAACAGGTGAAGGGCCCCGTGTGTGGGATCGGCACGTGAATGCGAGCGGGGCGACAGCTCCCCCGCTGGGCTCGCACAAAGAGGGGGCGCGCTCCGGAGCCGCACGGATATCGACCGAAACGAGCGCCGGCTCCTCTCGCAGAAAGAAAAGGGGGGGGGGGGGGGGGGAGGACTTCAGGGCCCCCCCCTCTTCAAGTGTTACAGATATGGCACATTTCACCCGACGAGGTGCTGCTGCGAATGGGAGGTGAATGGCCCTGCCAGCACGTTCATTCGCTCTTCCTTTCAGAGCGGGGGGTGTGTGGGGTGTGGGGGGCAGGGGGTGTGGTGGGGGAACGGGACCCGCTCAGTGGAGAGATCCTTAACTTCCCCATTCTTGTTTTTTTTTTTTTTGTATGTGACTGAGCCTCGTGAAATGATTCAACAAAAAAACTGATTTGTGGATCTGAATGAAAGGGAGAAAGAGCTGCGAGCTTTGGCTATAATTCTGAGAGAAGCACCCAACGTGATGAAGTTTTCAAACAGTGACAAGGCAGAAAAAAATAATAATTTATTCATACGGCTGAACGGATTCCCTTTAGTAACAAGCACTATTAACGCTTTTTCTTTTGTGTGATTAATTTGAGAAAGCGTTCAGCATTAGGAGGTCCAGTTCTTATCTGGCTTATTGTAGTAACCCCTGAGGCATATGATTTTACTGCAACTACATGGCAAATATGAGCTTCCGAATTATAACGGAGTGTAGGACGGAGTGTAGCACAGTGGGTAAGGAACTGGACTTGTAACCGAAAGGTGGCAGGTTCGATTCCCGGGTAAGGACACTGCCGTTGTACCCTTGAGCAAGGTACCTAACCGAAATTGCTTCAGTGTATATATCCAGCTGTATAAATGGCTTCAGTATATATCCAGCTTTATAAATGGATACAATGTAAAATGCTGTGTAAAAAGTTGTGTAAGTCGCTCTGGATAAGAGCGTCTGCTAAATGCCTGTAATGTAATAACCGACGTGAACCAAAAGCTGACCTCACACCCACGCGTCTGTGAATTCAAAACCGATTGTGACCCTCGATTCACAACGGCCTCATTTTTTGGCGTGTTTCTGTTGTCGTGGCGTTCGTGAGAACGAATAAATCGCACGCACGGGCGCGGACGTGAAACGCAACGCGCCGCTAAAGGAGTCACTTACGCCGACGGGCCGGGCGGCGGGTGTCTTCTGGGACCTTCGGGGTTCGGCCATTGTCCTCTGGAGTGTTTTTTTTCAGGTGACGGCGAGGGGGGGCGAACGAGCTCTTAATCTGGACGGGAACGACAAAGGGGTGGGTGGGGGGGGAGGGGGGGCGAGCAGAGGTGGTACGAGGAGGAGGAGGAGGAGGAGGAGGAGGGGTGAAAGGAGATCCCAACTTCTTGGCCTCTCCGTGGCGAAGCCCTTGAAGCCAGGCCACCTGAGGAGGCTTCGGCGGTAATTAGAAAATCCCCCCCCCCCCACCCCGCCAGAGGGAGGGGGGGAGCCCCCGGCCGCCCTCAGCCGTCCGAGTCCCAACCGTCACCACCCCCCCCCCCCCCCCACCAAACCCCCACACGCTCCCCCCCCGCCCTCCTTCCACCCCAGCTCACCTCTTTCAAGTGCAAAGCGACCTGCGTCTGAGCTATGCGGCGGAGAGCGAGAGCCGGCGGCACCTCGGCGAGCTCCGGCCTGACACCCCCCCCCCCCCCCCCTCAGGGGCGGCGGCACCATGAATACTGCCCCCAACCTCAAATGAAAGTTCTAATCTCTCTCCCTCTCTCTCTCCCCGCGCGCCCCGCATTCAGCCGCCGGGAGAATGGAGCCCTTCCCTTTTTCAAAAACAGCGTTCCCCCGCCGGCCCTTTTGTGTTCCGCCCCTCGCTCCTTAAAAAAAAAAAAGTCCAGAGGTTTCTCTCTCTCTCTCTCTCTCTCTCTCTCTGACCCGAGGAGGGTTATACACTCTGCCCCGAAGCCAAACCCCCCCCCCCACCCCCACCCCCACCCCCCTCACCTTTGTCCTCCGGTCCCAGAGAGCATTGACAAAAATAAATAAATAAATAAAGTACTGTTTTTAAAAAAAGTTTAGCCCGGGAGGAAAAGCAACTCGCGTATAGGAGACGCTCTCCCGGGCCGGAGCGACCGAGAGAGGGAGAGGTGCGTGGCCGAAAAAAAAAGAGGGAAAGAAAAAAAAAATGACCTCGGCCTTTATCTTTCCACACCTCTCGCCCCAAGCCTCCCCCCCTCCCTCCCTCCCCTCCTCCTCCTCCTCCTCTCCGTCCCGACAGGCTTCTTCCCCTTCAAGGTCGGCGCGGTTGACCGTCTCCCTGCCTGCCTGCCTCTTTATTTTCTGCCCCTTTTTTTTTTTCTTCTTCTTCTTCTTCTTCTTTCGTAAGAAATAAAAATGCACAGGAGGGTTCATGTTTTATTCAGAATGAAATTTAGTATCAAGTTTAGAAAAAAGGTCCCATAAAAATGTCTGAAGGGGCCATTGGGCACAACCGCCCCCCCCCCCCCCACACCCAACCCCCCCCCCCCCCCCCCCCCCCGGGGGGGGGGAAGGGGGGGGGGGGGGGGTTTCTCCCTTTGTAAAGGGGCCCTTCCTCATCAGACGGAGGCACGATTTCATGAGTGAGCGAGACCGAAACCTCCTTAAGATGAGGGCTCCCTCTCTCTCTCTCTCCCTCTCTCTCTCTCTCTTCTCAAGTGAGTATTTTCGTTGTCCTGGCGCGGGCGCGCGGTAACACCTACATTGTATGCGGCGGGACTGGGGGGGGGACCCGTGAATGACCGCGGGAAGAAGAAAAAAAAAAAACCCCCCCATTCACTGGGGCGGGGGGCAGCTGGGCCGGACGGGCTCTCGGGCAGAGGCCTCTTCACTCTTGGGTAGGTTCAGCACAAAAGCCAGGCTTCCCCCCCCCTGGCCCTCCGCTCCACTCCCTCCGACAGAAAATGACTATAAATTCACTTTCGGGGGGGGGGGGGTCAGGGGCGCGGGGGGGTGGGGGGAGACTTTTACAGTCCAAAACACGGTCTCTCCGAACCGTTTAAACTCGGAGGTCTTGAGGTCTTGTTTTCCGGTACGTCCCACCGACGCGGGCTAAGTAGACGCGTTTACCTCGACGCGTTGTTCTGGAACGTTCCACCGACGTTAGCTAAACAACTAACTGAATGAATAAGCAGTCGAGCGCGTTTACGCCGTGTGCTGTACAGTAACTGCGACGGGTGACCGCGGTTTTACCGCCGTCCCCGCGGGCGGCCCCCAGCTCGGTTCGTAACGGCGGGCGCGGTAGGAGCCGGACGCCGGGCTCCTCGGAGGGGTGAACAGAGAGAGAGGCTCTGAAAGAGCGTCGCGAGGTTCAAAAGGTCCCGCCGGAATGTTTGGGAGCGCCCCGCCCCGCCCCGCCCCGAGTCCTGACCACGGGTGGACAGAGCTAGCGGGGCTGAAGGATGACCTCATCGCCCTCTCTGCCCCCCCCCACCCCCATACCTGCAGCTCATGTTAGTGTTAATCAGTTTAACCTTCAGGGTCCAAGTTGAACTATGCGGTTGTTCCCTGCACTTGGACCGGTACTTCTCTCTAGGGGTTTTCATCATACTTGTTCCTGGTTATGTTTATACACTTTGTTGTACGTCGCTCTGGATAAGAGCGTCTGCCAAATGCCTGTAATGTAATGTAATGTAATGTAATCATGTGCGTGTTCCCCCTCTCTGCCCCCCCCCATACCTGCAGCTCATGTGTGTGCTCCCCCTCTCTGCCCCCCCTCCCAAACCTGCAGCTCATGTGTGTTCCCCCTCTCTGCCCCCCCAAACCTGCAGCTCATGTGTGTGTTCCCCCTATTTTACTTACAGGCCAATGGTCTTAGGCTACCTGAGATTTCAGTCAGTTGAACTACCCCTCCACCCTCCTCCCACCCCCCATGTCTAAGATTATTTTTAAGTAAAAGTCATCTTTTTGTGTTATTGTAGGTAGAAAGTGAAAGTTACACTTTGGTTTGTTATTCAATAAATACGCATATATCAACAGAATTATTTCGCGACCTAAGGGTTTTTTAAAAACCACACGTGGCCTAATACTTTTGGCCTGTACCTTACGCACAAATACATGGTTTGGGCGTGTGTGGCTGCCACAGGTACTGGCTCATTCATTGCTGAATGAATTCTGGCCAGAAAGTGTACCGAAGCATCTTATCTGCTCCAAACTCATTGGCCAGCGATTAATCCTACAGCTAAACAATGATCCCAAACATACTGTTAAAGCAACAAAGGAATTCTCAAAGACAAAAACTGGAAAATTCTTGCCATGCCAAGTCATTCAGGTGATCGGAATCCATTTGAACATGCGTTTCATACGCTGAAGGGAAAACTTAAGGTAACTAGCCCTCAAAACAAGCAGGAGCTGAACATGGCTGCAGCACAAACCTGGCAGAGCATCACCAAAGGCATTACGCAGCACCAGGTGTTGTCTATGGGTCACAGACTTCAAGCATTGCATGCAAAGGATATGTGACAAACTACTAAACATGACCACTTTCATTTATATAACAATAATATTTCCCAAACATTACGGTGCCATGAACTGGGGGGGGGGGGGGGGGGTGGCAATGTATAAAAAGTGCTGTAATATCTACAGGGTGAAACAAAATAGTAAATAGTGCAGTTATCGACTTTCAACCAATTAGATGTGATTCGATACTTCAAAGCGTCAGGGACTTGAGCTAAGTGCCATCTCAGCACTTCTCAACAGGAAGCGAAAATGTTGCAAAAACAGTGCACTTTAATTAAAGCTTTCCCAAAACGGACCAGCACACAAACCGCTGCGCTTCCTGCAGACTGAGATGGCTCTTTAAATTATTCTTAACGAAGCATTCTAATGTTGAGGTCACAATCGCGAGTGGTGACTGAAAGCAACTGAGTTCTAGAACACTGACTCTGAATTAAAACATCCCCAGAAACATACTCTTCAAAGGGTTAACTCTACTTCCCGAAATATCAAAGTGCAATAGCAATCCAGTAGATAACTAACAAAATCTGACATTTGCGGCATATGTATCGGTTGAATTTCTGGACGTGGGGAAGGTGTGTAAAACATCCTCCTACCGTATTTCATATTCACACAGCTGTATCTGGCCCATATCGGTATCAGCTGCCAACATCATAATTACTTCTCCAGCAGTACATGTTGTCCGGGTTTGATAAACTCCAAATCTGGCAACCCTACCCACAACATGACAATTTTTGGTTATTGAAGTAGAAATGTAAACCTGCTTGTTTTCCCATTTAAGCAATGCAAATGCATGAATTCCACTTACCTTTAATTAATGAATGTGCTTCTCCTTCATAAAGCCACTCCATTATCCCCCAAGACCCAGCAATTCATTTTTATCCTGGGGGGGAAGAAAGAGGGGGAATTGGAGGGGAGGGATTGGCCTTAATCTCAATAAAAGTAATTTTCTTGAAAACATTGTCAAAACAATTACCCCATTCGAATAGCAGGTGTTTTGGAATGGTTTTTTTTTTCTTCAAAATTCTAAGTCGGCGTTCTAGAACACCATTGCTTTCAAATGCCACTGAATGTGACACAAGCTTTAGAATGTTCAGTTAAGAACATTCTAATCACATATTTATGACCTCACACCTCAAAGAGTTAAAACACTTTTTTTTTTTTTTTCCCCCCCGGCGGGTCTCAGGGGGATGTTTTGGGAGGGAAAGGAGGAGCAGGCAGTGGCTTGAGAGTAACACGGAGAACACTGGAGTCCGTGGCGGGGGTATGGTCGCCCGCCCTTTCAGGAAGCCGTCCACCGGCCAATGGCGCGCCTCCCCCCCCTTCCACCCCCCCCCCCCCGCGCGCTGGCCGGGCCAATTCCGGAGGGGCCAGCGGGCACACCGGCGGTAACGAGCCCCCACGCCGCGGCTCGGCCAGCGCCTTTCAACCCCCGGCGCCCCCGCCGCAGCGGAGAGAGAGGAGATTAGGATTAATCTCACACCCCCACACGCTGACACCGACAACCCGTTCTCTCTCCCCGCTCTCCTTTTTTCGCTCGCCGGACGGTCGGGGGCCCACCGGCAGGAAGTGGACAAAGGGGGCCCGGGCGAAAGGGGACGGCCCCCGAATTAGCCGTCGTGGCGAGGGGTCGGTTTCAAAGGGCTCTTTTTTTATTTATTTTTTATTTTTTTGGCCCCGGCCTGGCAGCGGGTTCGGAGTGGGGGGGGGGGCGGTTGGTGCAGGGGTGAGTGCGGGTGGCGAGGGGTAAGACGGGCGGGGCGGGGCGGGGCGAGGCGGGGCGGGGCGGGGCGGACCGCTCGTTTGGGATGGGGCCGTCGGGGTGTGGGAGAGGCTGTGCTGTTACTCCGCTGTCCCCCGCTCGCAGCGCAGAGAGAGCGCACTGCGTTCTGCGCAGGATGACGGATAGCGGCCCCGCCACGACCCTGTCTGCTTTCTCGGGTCCAAAACCCGTTTCCCTGCACCTTCACAAAACCCTTGTGTCAGTAACGCTTTATGGCTACAAAAATATTACCATTCAATCAGCATATTGAATGTTGCAAGGAAAAGATTGTAAACCCTTTGAAATTACTAGGATTTCTGTATTAATTACTCATTAAATGTGGTCTGATCCTCATTTAAGTCACAATAATAGACAAACCCTTTCTCCTTATAACACGCAATCAATTGCAATTTTTATGTCTTTATTGAGAACATTGTCAAGAGATTCACAGTTCAGACTGGAATTGGAACTGGAAGTATGTGAACCCTTGCACCTAGCAACTGGTAGGACCTTTTTAGCAGCAATAACCTCCACCAACTGTTTCCTATAGCTGGTGATGAGACTTGCACAATGGTTAGGAAGAATATTAGACCATTCCTCCTTACAAAACTGCTTCAGTTCATTGATGTTTCTCAGATTTCTTGCATGAACAGCCCTCTTCAGGTCATGCCACAGCATCTCGATTGGGTTAAGGTCTGGACTCTTGACTTGCCCATTCCGAAACATGAATTTTCTTCAGTTTAAACCATCCTCTTGCTGATTTACTCATGTGTTTTAGGTCACTGTCTTGTGGGCATCACCCAACTTCTGGTAAGCTTCAGACGACGGACTGCTAACCTGACATTCTCCAGTAAAATGTCTTGATACAATTTTGAATTCTTTGTTCCCTCAATGATTGCAAGCTGTTCAGGCCAAACCATGATGCTCCCTCTACCATGCTTCACTGTTCTGATGAGCTTATAGTGTTGGTGACCAGTGGTGTCCCTCCAAACATGACATTGTGCATTTCTGAAAAAAAGTTGCACTTTTGTCTCAACCATCCATAGAACATTGTCCCAGAAGCATTGTGGAATGTCTTAGTGGTCTTTTGCAAACTTGAGTGCAGCAAATGTTTTTTTGGAAAGCAGTGGTTTCCTCTGTGGCGTCTTCCCATGAATACCATTCTTGTTTAGTGTTTTTGTTATAGTGGACACAAGAATAGTGACTTCTAGTTCAGGAGATTTCTGCAGGTCCTTTCCTGTTACTCCAGGGTTCTTTTTGACGTCCTTCAGCATTGCACGCTGCGCTCTTGCCGTGATCTTTGCAGGATGCCCACTCCCAGGGAGAGAAGCAACAGTACAGAATTTCCTCCATTTGTAGACAACTTGTCTTATTGTGGATTGATGGACTCCCAGGCCTTTAGAAATATAGATTTATAGCTTTTACTAGCTTTATGCATCCCTACAGTTCTTCTTTTAAGGTCCTCTGAAAACAGTTTTGATCATGGTATGGTTCACATGAACAGATGTTTCTTGAGAAGAGCAGACTCTGTTAGTAACCAAACTTTGTGTGCTTTTTTTATAGGGCAGGGCATCTCCAACCCACATCTCCAACCTTATCTTATTGATTGGAACACCTGACTCCAATTTGCTGTCAGAGAAGTCATTAGCTTAGAGGTTCACATACGTATTCCAGCCTAGACTGGGAGTGTTCAAATGATGCAGTCAGTTCTGACAAGAAGACGTACAATTATTTGTCTGATATTAGCTTAAGCAGATTGTGTTTGTATGTCGTTGTGAATTAGATAAACATCAGACCACATTTAATGAGTAATTAATGCAGAAATCCAAGCACGTCCAAAGTGTTCACTAACTTTTTCTTGCAACTGTAAAATGATTATTTTCTACCAATCAATGGTGTATAAATTCTGGAATTACAACCAATAAAACTGCTTTTGGACATTAATATTTTCACTGTTAATTCAACTCTTGGAGTGAACACTAACACTGAAGAATTAATTATGAGTTTACTAGCCTCGTCTAAGAAATACCTAATGCTATATCCCCAAACCCATTTGGATCTAGTACTTTAACTTGCTTAAAAAACAAGATCCACAATCTCCCACTGTCACTCACACCTCCTATGGTGCTTAAGATTATGCTGTAGGTTTATGTACTGGCTACTACGATTGGTTGCAACAGTGATGACTTTGCATCCTCTCTGCTTATTGCTTAAACCAGTGGTTCCAGCCCTGTTCTTGGAGATCTACCATCCTGTAGGTTTTCATTTAAACTATAATTTGGCACACCTGATTCCTCTAATTAGCAGCTCAACGAGATCTCTAGCTGTTGAATGAGGTGCGGCTTTGTTAGGAACTGGAGTGAAAACCTACAGGACGGTAGATCTCCAGGACCCTTTGGTGCATAAACCTTTATCTACGTCCTAGAGCTGGCCCAAGGGTTTTGGTGGCCGTAAACAAGAATGTTGTTATACATACATACAAATGGCTTTTCTGCTCATGGAGTGCTCTCTTATGTTTTGCAATGACAGTGGTTCTCAAACTCGATCCCTGGGTACCACTGCGTATGCTGGTTTTCCTTCCAACCGCAGTTGTATCCAGCATACACAGTGGCACCTCAGGACTGACTGTGCTACAACCATGAGTAAGCCTGGTCTTACACTGACCCAATCTGTACACCTTTCTCCATATTTCACCTTTACCACCAAAGGACACAGCTGCATCTTCAAATGACACAGTTGAAGCTTCAATGGACACAGCTGAAGCTTCAAAGAACACAGCTGAAGCTTCAGAGAACACAGCTGAAGCTTCAAAGAACACAGCTGAAGCTTCAGAGAACACAGTTGAAGCTTCGGAGAACACAGCTGAAGCTTCAAAGAACACAGCTGAAACTTCAAAGAACACAGCTGAAGTTTCAAAGAACATAGCTGAAGCTTCAGATAACACAGCTGAAGTTTCAAAGGACACAGCTTAAACCTCAAGAAACATCAATGGACACAGCTGAAACCTCAAGAAACATCAATGGACACAACTGAAACTTCAAAGAACAGGGTTGAAACTTCAAAGGACACAGTTAAAGCTTGAATGGATGCAGCAGAAGCATCAAAAAGCACAGCTGAAGTTTTCTATCAGAAGATTCAGTGAGGCATGGAGTAATTCTTTTTTTAACAGTGAGTTTTACTTCAAGTACTGTGCATTCCAAATTCATCTTTCCACAGTCTATACATAAATAGATTTACTATCTTCCTTGGCATAGTCCACATGGTGCCAGACAGTGTCAGCCTCAGAGTTTTGGTGGCCCTATACAACAGAAATGACACCCACCATTTATATGTGAATCACGCCCCAAAACAACTGCATAGAGTGTTCATGCCAGCAGCTGGTGCCAGACTCTCAACCCATACAGTATGAATCGAATGCTCAGGCGCGAGTTCAATTCTTGGCCATGACACTGTATGAACTGTGACCCCATCGTCATCTGTAACACTCTCTGCTTTTCACTTGTCTAAATAAAGTAGAAACTTTGCATAAGGAGGGCAGACCGTTTCACTACATGGTATTTCAAGGCAAATTTGTTTGCCCTTTACATCTCCGTGCCAACATTACCGTTTCGATTTCACAAAAGAAGGCGATGGGCTACTCCACCTCACAGCCTTAATGTGTGGGTTTCGCATTGTTGCGAGAGAGTGAGAAAGAAATGCATTGTGGGTGTTTTTTTTTTTTTTTTTTTAACAAGAAGCCAGAATCAGAGTGTGAAAACGGCTGGCGATATGTGACTTAGCTCCCTTTTCAAATTGCTCATTCAGGACAGAGAGCCGCTCGAGAGTCAAAAACCTGTGGCGTCCTGGTCTTCAGAAGACGCACGGCGCTTTAAGCTTCGGTGCCATTCAAACCCTGAAGCGGCCTAATTGGATCAATTACAGGCTTTACCGGTCAAAACGGCCATCCGGCACGGGACCTCGCGCGCGGTTTAAGGGACTGTGAAAAATTCGGCGGGGTTTCGACCCTCCGGGAAGCGCGGCCCGCCCCGGGCCCGGCGTTTAACATCCTCATAATGCCGGAGTCTGACCTCGCTGACGCCCAGCCGTCTGACCAAAAGGCCCGACCGGGCACCAGGCTTCGGGGGTCGGCGGGGGGGGGGGTGACAGGGGCTTCCACATCCTGGTCCTCCTGGAGGCTCCGCCCGCGGGCCTCCTCGCCCTCCTCGCCTTTGAGACCCGCCGCCGAGCTAATCCCTCAGAACCGACACCCCGCCCCCTCTCTCCCCTCTCTCTCCGCGGGACGAATGGGAGGAGTTCTCAAGCCGAGTGGGAGGAGCCAGCAACCCGGGGACACCTCTGCGTTCTCGCTGAACTTCCGGGGGACGCTCGGTTTAAGGAGGGTGTAGACAACAGGAGCGCTGTTTCTGGCTCTGGGTAGCACGTCCTCAGTATCGTCCTTCAGTGGGTGCCGCCTAGCAACAGGTGATGTCATCTTTAACCAGAGGTGGGTAACCCGGCTTCAAAGAGTAAAAAGACTGACCATGAATTTGCTCCACCACCATGCACTAAACCAGCTGACTCTAATTAGCATAACTCTTCAGCATGATGGGAGAACTAATTATTGTGATCAGCTGGTTTAGTGCATGGTGCTGGAGCAAATGCATGGTCAGTCTTTTTACTCTTTGAGGCCGGGCTACCCACCTCTGTCTTTAACAGATCGCATTGTTCTTGCACCTAGCGGAGCACTGATATAAATGATTGCAATGTCCTTGTGTAAGAAAGAAAATTTGTATTCATCCTACAGTCCATGTCACTTGGCTTTTTTTAGCTCTGGTGAAGGTCGTTTGACGAAAAGTTTGCTGCTGAATTTTTGTACGTGCACCTTGCACTTGAGCACTTACATTTTCACTATGCGTGAATGAAGATTTTAAACCTTTTTCTAACGAACTAATCCTGATTTTCAGTGGAGTGTGAGTTTTCGTTTTGATGCTGGGACATCTTTAAGAGAAGGACAGCGGGAAAAACGTGAATTTTGTTTTATTTTTTGTTCTTGTTATGTTAATTTTATTATCATGTCCACCATGACTCCCTCCCCACACACAAAATAAATGTCTCACAAAGTAAACCCCAAAAAGTAATCAGTTATGCCTGGCAGCCAATGTACACAGTGTCTGAATAAGTCTAACTCAGGGTCTCTATTATTACTGGAAGTGGCATGATGATTTATGGGAAATTATTCAATTTTATAAACCTTACACCTATTCAACCTATATCTATAACTTTTATAACTCCAAATAGTTTGAAACCATTCATCTGTTCTTCCATAATTAAATGAAAAATTGGCATATTTTAATTAGAACTTTCTACCTTGTTTCTTTTTTTGAAATAAACAAACAGGCGCAAAAAAAATCATTCCAACTTTGGGTTTTCTTCCTACTTAATCACTTCAGCCACTGACAAACTGCGTAAAACAAAACGGATATCGTTCTTTTCCTCCAGACGTCATTAGCCAAACGTGCTTCCGTTACGTCAGAGGAAAAAAAAAACAAAAAACAAACTTTCGTCGAACAATGAGCTGCCCCGCGTGCGAGGCCCTACGACAGAGCGCCCCGCCCGCGGGTCGGGGCCTTCCTTTTAGCGCCAATGCACGGCTCGGCAAAACGTCATTATCGGGGTCTGCCTCCCTCTGCCCTCGGCTTCGCCCGTTCCCCATTCTCTGCGAGTACTAAGTACTAGTGCACTAAGTACACTTACACAGACAGGGCCAGAGGACCCAGTGTCCCGCACTAAGTACACTTACACAGACAGGGCCAGAGGACCCAGTGTCCCGCACTAAGTACACTTACACAGATAGGGCCCGACCAAGGAACCCCCTTAAGAGGAAAAAAAAAAAAGGGGAACATTGCACACTGAGTTCCTGAAAAGGCCGTGGGGGTTTTTTTTTTTCCTTTTTTTTTCTCCGCTGTTATGCAAATGGTTCGATCAGCGAACGCTCGAGTGAGAATTATATTTGAATTAAATGAGGCTTTGGCGTTTCTTTGCCGCTGAACCTCGGGCCAGGGTCTTAATGCCGGGTTCCGCCGGGCCCACGCATATCATCATCGGTTTGACGAGATGCGAACTGACATAAGTACCAAGGGCTGGCTTTCAATCCGATTACTCGGCTAAGGGCCGCGTCAATGCCGGGGCCGGCCAACGGGCGCTGGCGTCCCCCCTCCCATTCACGCGGCCCCCGGGCGGGCGGGCGGACGCTCCCCCCCCCCCCCCCCGCTCCGGCCCCCTCCTCGGTAAACAAGCGGCCGCTCTGCCACCGCTCTGCCCCCACGCTCAACCCGTCACCCGCGCTCAATGGGGGCCTTTCCATGAGCTGCTTTCTCCCTGCACCCCACCCCCCCACCCCCCCCCACCCCCCCCCCACCCCCCCCCCCCCACCCGGGCCAGGCCTAAAACAAAGCCAAAAACTGTGCGGATGGAAGACAAACTCTCCCATCACACACCCCCACCCCACCACCACCACACACACACACACACACACAAACATACACACACGCACACACACTTACTGACATACACGCACGTACATACTCACTCACACGCATGAATGCACACACACACAGGCTCACACACATACACACACACACACACACACACACACACACACACATACAGGTTTAGAAGCATTTCCCCAGTCCCCATTCTTGTTGTCCTGAATGTTATTGAGCAGGGTTTCCAGCAGGTCCCCCCCCCCCACCCCACACACACACACACACACACACACACACCATTCTTGCCATGGCCAGGGATAGCGCTTCAGGTTAGCGTCCCCCACACACACACACACACACACACACACACCATTCTTGCCGTGGCCAGGGATAGCGCTCCAGGTTAGCGTCCCCCACACACACACACACACACACCATTCTTGAAATGGCCAGGGATAACGCTTCAGGTTAGCGTCCCCCACACACACACACACACACACACACACACACCATTCTTGCCATGGCCAGGGATAGCGCTTCAGGTTAGCGTCCCCCACCCCACACACACACACACACACACCATTCTTGCCATGGCCAGGGATAGCGCTCCAGGTTAGCGTGACCGAGAGGGTCATTTCCAGCGAGCGTCCGACCCGCTTGTTGCCGGGGCGGCCCGTAATTTAAAGTGGTGTTGACAACCACGGAGATCGCCCCCCTTTTCTCCCGCTGCGCGGCGACGCTTGGGTCTGCGTGGAAGCGCCGTTTTTTAACCACGGCCGTTTACAAGACCTTTTCTAAACAAACCTGCCAGGTGCACCGCGTCCCCCGAAGCCGCACCGGGCCTAACGAGATTAAAAAAACCGAGAATGAAATAAACGTTCCGCAGCCATTTCCAGCGCCCCCCAACCCGCACCGCCACCCCCCATGACCGATCGAGAACTAATGAGAGCTTTCTGTGCGCGTTTCTCTGAAACGCCCGAGCTCGTTTCTGAAACGGGATGTGTGCGAGACAAAGAGCACATCGAACGGAACGAGAGAGAGAGAGATGGCTTGGATCGCGAATTCGGGGAGAGCTCTTTGAGGAGCGGAGGGGGGGGGGGGTGACTTTAATGTTTTTCTGGGTCCCCCGTTTTTTTTTTTTGTTCCCCAACATGCATTGCTCCTGGACTCTGGCATTCTGAGAAACATTTGGTTAGAACACTGGCCTTGTTTTTTTTTTTTTTCTTTTCGTGCCACCAAAATAATTCGAAATGTTCTGAAGAGTGCATCGTTACACCAAGGAACCATCTCCAACTACAGAATGGATCATTTATGGGAAGTGCTATCAACTACTTTCTTTTTTATATCATGCGGTATTAATTGGCTATTAACTTTGTATACAAGACAGCGAACAATGGCCGGGGGTTGTCAGATTATGTAAATAAGTGGCTGTATCATCCAGAACTATAAAAGGGTAAGGTTTTGGTCTGGGAAACCGTGAATGGATGGCGTCATGCCTGTTCCTAAGCTGCAAAGATAATACGCAAACTGTACGAAGACCCTGCGGTAAAGAGGATTATTACAAGGTTCACAACACATGCGGCCAACTGTTTTACATTAGTGCCACAGGTCAGAGTATTCTCACAGAGCAAAGCCTGCGAGGTTGACAGCGAATAAGGGTATAATTGAAACATCTCGTTAAGTATAAGCGTCTTCAACTGATTTTTTGAGTAACTTCAATTGAAGTGGGAATCTCTGTTAATGATTTTTTTTATGGACTAAACGTCTCTCTTGCTGAAAGGAAAACCAATATTATAAATTACACTGGTCTCTCATGGCTCGAATGAATTTCTGTCCCTGTACAAATCCAATACACTTGAACAAATCAGTAGAGCTCAGAGTAAATCTTTGGAATGGCGCAAGAGATGTGTACTCAGAAGCACAAAACTGTTTTTTAAGTGCATATTGCCACGTTGGAAATGTGACATGGAGAAACCAGCCATAAATATCCGAAGGTCACTGATCAATTTTATTTTCCCAAGAAAGGTGCAGCATGTGTAAACTAGAAGAAAGAGGATGTCTTATGTGGATGGTTTGATAGAAGTCCCATTCAGACAGCCTGACAGCCTGACAGTAGGGGCGACATAGCTCAGGAGGTAAGAGCGACTGTCTGGCAGTCGGAGGGTTGCCGGTTCAAACCCCGCTCTGGGTGTGTCGAAGTCTCCTTGAGCAAGACACCTAACAGCTCTGGCGAATGAGAGGCATCAATTGTAAAGCGCTTTGGATAAAAGCGCTATATAAATGCAGTCTATTTACCATTTACAGTTGTGAATATTTACTCAGGACGTGATTATATTTCAGAGGAAAATGTATATTTGCATATTTGTGATCTTTGCATATTTGTGATCTTACACCGTGGTTAACACTCTACACAGTCGTTTAAAGCCAAAGCCATCTGTGAGTTTGTTCATTCAGACGCTGAATGGTGGGTGGGATTTATGTTGGAGCACTTTGGGGCCACATCCTTCTTGTTTAGGGCCACTGAAGCCCAGGGGTCTGCTGTATCCTGGGCGATGCCCCTGCTGGACTTTAGGCTGCACTCGGCTCTGATGCATGTCATTAGCGAACGAAGCCAAAGGGATAACTCAGATCTGCTCCCGAAGGCCAGTAGCGCAGCTGGTTTTCATATTTCCCCACCAATGAGGGACTGACTTAGACCTGGGTCACCAGGTATGTGGAATCACTGGCCAATCAGTAACATTCTTAAATCGATTAACTACCAGGGAGTAAAGCATTCCGGAAATGCTATTGGTCAGATATGAGTATCCCTGTGCTACCGCTTCAGCTGGGTTCCACATCCAGGAGCCCTTAGCCTCAGCCAAAAACGGTTTAAGTGCGTCTTGGATGACAAAAATATTGAACTGACAATATTTTCTAAAAAAGTATTTTATTTTTATTGAATGATCCTGGTAGTGTAGGTTTCAGCATTGTAGATTATCTGGTTCTTGAGATTAAGAGCAGTGAATCATGTCCCCTGCAGGGGACAAATTGAATTGCTGGGTCTCAGGAGGACATTGTGACATTTTGCCTTAAAGAAAGGCATCCACAAAGAGAAAAGGAACCAGGAGGAAACCGGAGTTCTGATTCCAGTTCCTTCGTAGTGCTGCTAGAACTGGAACCAGGTAGAACATGACGAGCTGTTCCATCAGACAAAATCACAGTGACTACGTTTGCATGCACGCAATATTCCAGTTATTGCCGTTATTCTGAATAAGTCAATGTTCTTATAAGCTGTTTACATGGCTACGGAGAAATGAATGTTCTTTTAATATTCCCGTTTAAATGTAGCCGTGCACAGACTGATTAACGTAAAACGGGGCACCTACCATTACGTTCCTTATGCCTTTCAAAGTTTCAAAAGTGGGATAGTTTCTCCCTCCTTCCAAAAATGTTGTGCCTTTTATTTAAGGGCCTTCCATCCTTGCAAACTGGTAGCTGCTAGCTGTCTGGTTCATATTAAAATGCAATGGGCAGTAACAGCAGTGCTGGCCGTAAACAACACCCTCAGGCCTTATGTGTTGCAAACTGTTGTGAAAACCCCGATTGAGCATAACAATGATCTTGGCATGCCCCCCTTTCACCAGAATATGCCATATTCAGAGTTAGGCATTATTTGGGGTATTAAATCAGAACGTGCCGTCTGTATGACCCAAATCGTATTTGGGATATTGTCTAATTTGGAATGACAGCAGAACATGAGTGTTCATGTAAGCGTACCCGTTGACACTAACTGTGCTAGTTCAGCCCTCTTAAAGGGACATGACGCTAATTAACAAGAGGCAGCTTATCCTGCTCACCCCCAGGGGCAGCCGGCCAACAGAGAGTGACAACTAGTGTCCGTCTCTTTAAAAAAAAAAGATGAACAAATCAGAAAAGCTTTCTAGCCCAGAAAGGTAATTAACTGTTGAATACTGAGCATTTTTTCCAACGATCTGTCATCTGATCAGCCGGCTCAGTGGCACTCAGAGCTCGTAATAGGCTTTGAGATTTAAGCTGTAAGACTGCAGTTTGCTCACAGGTTACATTAGCTGCGCTAGCCTCATTATCGTCTTGCCTCATCAAGCGAATACACCCAGCTCACGCAAAATGTTCTCACAATGTTACCAGAGTGTTTTCTGAATGTTACGACATTGCCGCTACACGGTTGCAGCATCGTTTGGACTCTTTGTGTTAGCTGGGTACAAACTGGGTACAAGCTGGATACAAGCTGGGTACAAACTGGATACAAGCTGGATACAAGCTGGGTACAAACTGGATACAAGCTGGATACAAGCTGAATACAAGCTGGGTACAAACTGGATACAAGCTGAATACAAGCTGGGTACAAACTGGATACAAGCTGGGTACAAGCTGGGTACAAGCTGAATACAAGCTGGGTACAAGCTGGGTACTAGCTGGGTACTATGTGGGTACTAGGTGGGTACTAGCTGGGTACAAGCTGGGTACTAGCTGTGTAATAGCTAGGTACTAGCTGGGTACTAGCTGGGTACTAGCTGGGTACAAGCTGGGTACTAACTGTGTAATAGCTAGGTACTAGCTGGGTACAAGCTGGGTACTAGCTGGGTACAAGCTGGGTACTAGGTGGGTACAAGCTGGGTACAAGCTGGCTCTGCTGAAGCACTTGGGCCATTTCTGTCTGCACTGACTGAATGCTGGATAACAAGACAGTAATGAGTGGCTCAGCCAGCGTGAAGCGCAGCCAGAACAGCCAGAGTGCTGATCTCACAGCTGGGGCGTAGCCTGGGAGCCAAACAATGTGTTACGTTAGCATAGCTAATTAACTGCTCGGTCTCCTCTGACTCTTTTTATGTTCCCATTCAAACCTATTGTACACCACAATATTAGCCCAAAAAGTCCTTGGGCACGCTCGTTGGTTAAGACATAATGTTTTTTATTTTTTTCTCCAGGAGCAGGGAGACCTTTCACTAAAAAAGAACATGATAGGGCAACCTTGGAAGAAGAAAGAGAGGGCTAATCCAATCCACATAAAGCACAACAAACACAACAAAACAAAGTCAAATGAATCATTCCAAGCTTTTAGGCATCTGGGCACCAAACTACCTTGGGTAAGTCAAAAGCCTAGCAACGTAAACCGGACAGAGATTTTTCCATCGTAAAACAAGTAATGTCTACTGCAAATTTTTTCATCCGTGTAATTTTTTGCGATGACAGTAAAACACCAACGAGTGTGCCTTTTGATTAGATAATGTCAGACACATATCAAACATGAATGCTCCATATTGTTACAAATCCAAGAGGTTTCTTTCCTCCAAATGTGTTAATTAATACAATGTTTTATTTTTCTTTTTGAATACAGGTACATTGTCTGCCATTAAAAAAATAAAATAATTTGACACACCTTGAAGTCTCGTGATTGGCTGGGCCCGACAGTGGGTGGGGACAATCTTGTGAGAGGAAACGCATTCCAAAGATGAGAGGTACCTGGAGCGGCTGATTGGGGCTCATGGTGTTTCTAGTACCGACTGGCTCGTGTTCAGAGAAGATCAAACTGGATAGCAGACTGTGTGTGATCACTAAAGCAGTGGACTCACTATAGGGTATTACTGCATTATCATGTTTGATGAAGGTAACAGAGATTATGGTGCAATCAATTACAGTAATTACATCATCCAATAAAGTTGTTTCCTTTGGCGACTATAAAGTTTTTGAGATATGACAGATTCGATATATAGTATGATTGTTGTTTTCAAAACTTGACCACAAGGAGCCAAATGAGAGCTTAGGGACGTTTGCATATCATTTTAATTTGCCATATAGTGACCTCACCACTTTCTGGGATTCTGCTGTCACAAACAAGGCAAACAAACGAGTAACTCAATGTGTTACAATATTTACATTTACAATAGGAATTCAGAAAAAATACTGTGTCCCGTGTATTTATCCCGGCCTGGTGTTTTTCATACACTAAATTCCTTTCTGATAACTTTTTTCCAGACGCTAAATTCAATACTAATCCATGCAAACGCTCATGCATACACATTTCCAAGGTTGGAGGACTGTGTGTGGACCATATGTCAGGTCTGTGCTTAATAATGGGGTCTGCCAATAACTCGGTTCCCAGTAGAGCTCTTCCCCATTTCATGTGTCTCAATGGGCTCGAAAAAGGCTAAATCATCTTTGTTAATAGCTTTCATAATCGTTTGCTAAACATCTCTCCTGCTTCAAACAGAAAAAAAAAATTATAAGTTGTGTGTGGTCATTTATCTTTGCTCTTACTGAGTTTCCTCGAGTGAATTAAAGGTTTATACAATCTACCACTTTTCAAAATTCCGTGGTAAAATTAATTAAACTTTATTATTTTAAAATCAAATTAAAAGTCTGTCGTAGTTTGGTAATGGTACTGAAAATCTACATTTTAGGGTCAACAGGATTTCAGGATTTCATGAAAATATACAACCAGCATACAGGCTTATTTATTTCTACATTTAAATATAATTGTACAGTCCTATAGGCTTAAACAGTTGCACACAAACCCGAAATAACTATTTGTCTTTCAAAATCATCACCAAAACCAAAGCTCATATTTGACAACCAAAACGTTCTTAATGCTTGCTAATCTTATTCCGTTATACGCAGGGAGCGTTGGCTGCTTAGCAAATCAAAGAACAGGTGCATTGAAATCCGCGCAGACTGAAACGCTTTGTTCAAAGAGATATGGCTTTTTTTCATTTGAAAAAGGGGGGTGGGGTAGGGGGTTATGTTTAATGCAAAGTTAATATCGATTTAATGCTTGTCAATGCCCTTCTATATCTTGCGGCATCGCTAATCCTTTCAGTGCTCTACAGTCTCCGGGTGTTAGGCTACTCTTAACCAGATGCTGCCGGGATAGATTTTAACAGAGCTGAGCCCCGCACGAGGATCAGACGGACTCAAGGTGTTAAGACAAAGCCCAAGCGCTTTCCCCCGAAGGCTCCATACAGTCTGAAACTATGTTACATTCATTGTTTAACGTGTTCACTTGATGAATCAATACATTTCTAATTTTAGTATATTTTTTGTACTAGTTTATTTATTGACTTACGTTATACTGGTGTAACTTTCTTAAAATACTTAAATGCGCCCAAAAGTAACTTTTAGTCCTGGTACATCCCTGGGCAATATTTTTAAATTTTATTTTAAAGCTGAAATGAATTCAACAGCACAGTCTACTCTTAGTTTTAAGCATGCATTAGTTCTTTCGGCTATTTTATGATGTATACACATAGAATTTACTGTATCCAGGGCCTATCTGTTTCTTGTGAGAAATAAATTTATTCCGTATGTGAGACGCTTCGGCATTAAGTTTAGAAAGACGGGTGAACCATACCGATTTTTTTCTCACACGATTATTTCGGACATTTTATTTTCAGAATAACTTTGGTTACACCTCAGAAATAATCACAGTGGTTAAACACACAATTTAGGAAAATTTCGCTTAAAAGTTAACTTCGAGGCTTCGCCCTGCATAAAGATACTTTCAAAGCAGCAACATTTCTGACAATGGGAAGTTTAAACAATTTTATTGTGTCGAAACGAAAAAAAAAGAGGTTCAATCTGTCCGCTTATCCAAAAGTGATACCCACCCTTCCTCCACACATCCACGGAACCAATAAAGAGAGAGAGAGAGAGAGAGAATAAAAACAGTTAACCACCTGTCATGGTAAAGCACAACAATAAAGCAATCCAAAAAGAGCTTTTCATGCATGGGTAATATATTTGCTCAGCCATTCACTTAATGAAGCTGATAAATGTGACGCAAAACAATGGTCTAGTTAATCTATTTAGTAAAATGTTTTTGGTTTTTTTTGCGGCTGGGTTACGGGTCTCCTACTCAGGAACATTTTCCATTTAAATGGAGCTAACTCTTGTGTGCGACGCACAAGGGGGAGACATTCTGTGTGGATATAATATCTTAGAAATGTGTCTTTAATGGGTTTAATTCAGTCCGACCAGCTGTTTTGCGCTATTTGGTAAAGGGAAAACAAACGTGCCAAGCTTGGAAAGCTAGTTGAAATTAGTTTCGGTCACCGAGGCTAAGCTATATTTCCTGCAAACCATCTGCTTGATTGGCACAATAGGGGGATTTTCTGGGCAAAGTAAAAGAATAAAAAGCTTTGAACGTCTAACAGTTACTTATTTTCTCGTCCTGAATTGAGAAGGTGCTGTGTTAGGTGTCTTAATACGTCTGCCCCAGACGACAGATTTGGATAACTCAAAAAAGGCTAATGCAAATCTGACTTTTTTTTAAAAGGGATAATTTCATGGAGGCGTTCTACTTGTATTTGACTGAGCGCAGGTTTCCCTTCCAGTCCAGGCATACCTGTTTAAGTCTAATAGCGCATTCATTTTAAGGTCTGAGGAGCACGTAAACATTTAAGACTCATTAAAAATAGGCCACATATATATTTTTTTAAACCAAAAGAAACACAGTATAAGGGGAATCGTGGCAAACAGGAAAAGTTCCCTCATTCAGAATTTTGAACAAAAAAATAATTCATTCTAAAACTGAACGCCACACAAATGGCTAGGGCTATTTTATTTATTTATTTTTTTCCAAATGCGAGTTAGTCAAAGTCTTAATCTACAATTTGTACTGACGCAACACCCATCTTTACGTATGCAAATATAAACTAAATATCCCCCGGTATATTCTATAAAGACTTAACTTCATTTTAGAAATAGTTAAATGAACACGAGTATCTTTTGCATAATAACATGCAAAGAAACGAAGAATGCATACATAATGCAAATAAAACCTCCCCAAAGATCGACCAAATTTAGTTCAATTAGATGTCTTCACAAGTCAGTTAAGTTCCATCAATTCAATCAATCCGTTAATCATATAACATTAACCCGTAGTGCCACACAACATAAAACTGAATATGTAACCAACCATAAAGCAATTGTGTGATTCTGAAAAAGTATGTATTACGAATGATCAATTTGCATTAATTTCTCTTTTTAAGAAATTGGGGGACAAATGCCCAATCAACATTACTAACGCGTTCCAAATAAATGCAGCCCAGCATAAACTTAAAATGGAACTTGTCTCCACTGTTCGGAAACGCCAGTTCAATCCGTTGGGGAAACGCGCACGCTACAATAGCTAATTTTTGTAAATAATTTCAAATATTAAAACACAGTTTTCATTCACCAATACCGTTCTTATGTAAGACGCCGTATGCACTCAGTGCCTAATGCACAATTTCATGGAGCTTTACCTCCAGCGATTTTGCTTGTGACACAAGCGTTCCTTCCCCTCATTTCTTCCAACTGCTGTTCAGAGAAGATGAGTTGACTTTTTCAGAAATAAATTTGAAGATAACCACTTTTAAATGAATGGCCAGGGGAACAAAACGGATAGAACACTGGTCAAACGCTATTAGTCACAGGTCTTAGCTTTAGACTTCAGATTTCACTTCTCTTAAACGATCAGACAGAGAAGAACGCTGCCGAAAGCGAATCCTGCAGAAATAAAAAAAAAACCCTTTGTCGACTTTTCCTCCTATTATCTGTTTTTATTCAATGGACGCTTCTCGTTTTTGCTCCTGCAGCTCGCAAGCAAAACTTGAAGGTTGTGCTGAGACAAACCACATTAAACTGAATCCACGTGTGGCACAGCGTGGGACTGACCTAGCACGGCGAACAATAGCCTCCTTCTTTCTTGAAATCAGTGAAATTAGCCGCATTAGGTCTCCAGAAAAAAAGAGAGAAAAAAAGAGAGCCAGATTTATATAGATAGAGTCAACCACGGCAAGAGAGGTCAAAATATACTGAAACCTGTACAGTAAAAACGAAGTGGACGATTTAAAAAAAAAAAACTGGCTTTAAAGTTAACGTTTGTCCTCAAGCGTTAAAATGTTTAAAAAGTTATCAGACCATGGCGCGAGGTCGGACATCCCGTTTCTTTGGTCGCTGTAAATATTTTAATAATATTTTTTTAAATAATAATTTAAGAATCTCATTCATTCTGCAGACAGGCCTTTAAACATTTATACTCGCGCTAAGAAGTTAATCTAGTGGGATAGTCATTATACATTGAAATTCTAAGTTCTAACACTTAAAATTTGTTTTTAACTTAGTAAGCGAAGTGATTGATAATTCATTTTCGTCTGACTTTATATGCTGTAATATAGTGAATCTGAGGCGAAAACAAACAAACAAAAAAACCCGGAAATGTGTTACTGGACTTAACAATTTGACATATATTTTAAACGTCGGTTTCATAGTGTATAGGCATGATTTATCTCTAGGCATTGAGAGCACAATTTGGGCGTTTATTTGTCACCGAAGAGGGGCTACTTGACACAAAAAGGAAAACCGAACAGTTGGTAGGCCTACGTGTGCGATACATTCAATGTCTCTTTAATTTGAGTTTAATATGAGGTTTAAGAGCTCTTTTCATATATGTGTGTTATAAATCACAGATGCACTCTTGTTCGACGCTTAAAGCCGCAGAACAAAAACCCGCCGCAGAAATAAAGCTGGATAAAAAGATTTTTCAGAAAGCTTTGTGAAGGAAAAAGAAAGAGAGAAAACAGCTGAAGGTGACAGTTAGTTCATGCTTAATAGGATAAAAGCTGAACGGCTCGGGCTGCACACTTCTCATTGCGAATGCTCAGCGGAGCTGGCGAAATGAATGGAGACTTTTCAAACCCATAATATTTAACACATCTGTTAAAGCGTTCTGTGACCAGAAATCCTTTTAATACATTATTCCATAACGAAGATCGGATTTAATGTGCTATAAAGACTAACAGAGCCCCTTAGAAATGTATTATAAACCCCGAAGCAGATCAGACGTCATTACTTTACGCAAACATAGGCTACGTTTTACACGCGAACGCCATAAAGATATATTTCATTCCGCGATATAAGTAGATCGATCATGAAGGATGATGATGATGATGACGATGAAAATAGTTGCAGTAATAACGACACAAATAACACGAATGAAAAAAACAACAATAATAGGTTACTACTACTACTACTTCCACTCCTACAACTACTACTATTACTACTACCACTACTACTACTACTACTACTAATAATAATAATAGGCTAATAATAGGCTAATAATAATAATAATAATAATAATAATAAACAATAAAAATAATTAATCTCATTCAACTTTCAAAACGTCAAATAGAAAATTTAAAGCTAAAATTTCTTTAACATTCAAGGCAAACAAAATTACTAAAATGGCGCTCCGCATAACTATTTCAAATTCAAAGTCTATTTCAGCTGCTGTTGACAAAAGCAACGAAAAAGCACTGCATGGATTGTTCGAAGAATAACTAGTGCAATACAAAGCCCTGAGAATGGATTGGGGGGGCTAAGAAAATTATTTTGTGTCATTTCAATCTAAATAGTTATACCACCCAGCTATACTTCAAACATTTGGACCAACCGTATTGACAATAGCCTGTCGTTTTTTATGAATACTTATTGATCTGCTTTGCATACACAGCAGGGGTTCAAATAAATTTAGTGGATTTCTTTAATGAATTTCTCATTCGGCAGCCAGAATGACGTTTGAAACTTTTAAAATAGCCTTTTAATTAGCCTATGTGCGCCGCTTCCAGACAAAAAACCTTGATGTGATTCTATACACCAACGTATACCAAAGAGGCGGTCAATATGCAAAATTGATGACTACACTTTCTTTGTTAAAAGAACATTGTCTACTGCTTGCTTATGAAGTCTAATCCAATCATAAATTGCACCATCGGACCAATCAGGGGGCTCAGTTTCCCGACTGAAAGAAACTCATGTGGAGAACTTTGTTGAACCTCATTGTTAAAGCTGTCACTTTTGAAAGGGCTTTGCTAAGCAGTACGCTATAAAACCCGTCATCGAGTGAGAACGGCCAGAAGAGTACTGCTAGTCTTATCGGTTGGATCCTAACGGGGGAAAAAATCTCCTGCAATCAAAAAGGGGTGTTTCGTTTATACTTTTCCACACACTTTCCAAGCGGCGCAATGATGTTCCCAAGTGTAATTGCACCACCTGCGATGTATCCGGGTTTTCTTCGGCCGTCGGCGGCCCTGACTCTGCCCCAGTCTCTGCAATCGGCGTTCACCACTCACTCCAGCTTTTTAGTGGAGGATCTGCTGCGGATCAGCCGACCGGCGAGCTACTTGCACAGGACAGTCCCTTCGCCAAGTGTTTCTCCGCCGACCTCGGGAACCACCACCCTCAACACCGCTTCGGCTGATCGCGTTAGCACTTCCACCTCCTTGTCAAGCGGAACATGCTCGGCACAAACTTCACTTTCCAACAGCAGCGACCCCAACTATTTGAAGTTTGGAGTTAACGCCATCCTGGCACCATCGACAAGAAACGGTAGGATTCTTTTTTTTCTTTTGGTAACTAGATTTTTAAACATTCGAGCCTCTAAGATTTAGGCTATACGCAGTTGCCACAGTTTAAGTAAACACGTGATGAAGGGGGCATGCCTTTTAAAATATGTTTTTTATATATGTTTTAATATCACATACTGCCAACACGTGATGGTAATACGAAAATACAACGGCTTTTATTTGCTTTTTTTTTTTTTTTACAGTTTAGGCCTACACGTTTGATCGTTGCGCATCGGATGTGATGTCAGTGGTTGCCGCGTTCTCAGTTAATAGCTTGTTTATTTTTCTTCTTTCAGAATCGTCGCCTCCTTCCATTCAGTGTGTGCATCCGAAAGCATTCCCTTTGCCCTATTTTGATGGATCGTTCCATCCATTCATCAGATCATCGTATTTTCCAGGTAGGTCTTTTGGACTGCAGTGACGTACATTATTGTTACATTTCTCGCTGTTTCATGCACATTTTGCTAGTTTCCTAAACTAACTTAGGAGGGCACACATACTGGTTCAGAGGTTGGAGGGAGTACAACACTGTGAAATCAGTCTCGCCAATTTGATGCCCTATTTAGCACAAGCAGTGACTGCTGACATTTTGCACCGTTTCCCCTAATCTACAAATTAGCCGGAATTGTCATGGTCCAAATTTGAGGCGGGTCCCTTCTCACAGAAAAAAACCGCTGGCGTCTCTTCATGGCCCGTTTTTCCCACAGAGCGAGTGCACTTAGCCACTGATTGCTAACAAAGGTTTCAGCACCATGACGAATTGGTCAGCTCCCTCCGGGCAGCCACACACAGACCCGGCGTTGACTTTACCACGCCGCTGATAGGCATTTACCAGTCATGGACTAATTCCCCATTAGGGGCTATTCACTATTTCAATATTCTCACAAGACCACATAGAGTGTTGTGCATGTTTATGGGAAGTCCAGGCATGGTATATATAATGTTTGCCAACAAAGGTTGGGACGTCTTTTAAATATGAGGCTGTTGAAGTTGCTGAAGTTAAATTAAAGAAAATACACAGCACACTGCATGTAACAGTATATCGCGTGCAGCATTACCCATTTTAAACAGTTAAACGTACAAGTAGGCTATACGCAAGCCAATGTTTAATTTTAAGTGAAAAATAAATTGTCACTGTCACACAATGCTGTTAATCTGAACGTTGCTATTATGGTTTAAATACCCGCTCCGGTTGTGATAAGGCAAGCCTATCAACCGGGAAGCATAAAGAATAATCTTTCTGAAAAGTCTATAAAGTCGCTAGATCGTGCTTTCATTCAGACTAATGATAATAGAATGTGATTCTTTTCAGAGCTGTGTGAATGCTTCAACAAAACAACTTGAGCTTTATGAATAGCTTTTCGTGTTCATTTAATGAAAATGATTTGGGGGCAAAGCCGGGCCCCCGTCATCAGTATTCTCCAAATGATCTTGGCATGCAGTTGTGTTTAGTTTGAAAGTGTAAATCTCTTTTGTTACAATAATATATGGCTTTAGCCGCCTGTCCCGGGTCTTTTTCTGTTAGTTCATTACTACACAATTACCGTTCACGCTTCATTAGCGACTCTATCTTTCATTGGAATTCGGTTAAAGGATACTCTGCCTTTTTATCATACCAATGCTATTGGGAACCAAGCAATGTGCTAATTAGTTGCTTCGTGCCATTTCACTGAAACGGAATGCTATTTAATAACCTAAGAACAAAAACGTCTTCAATATTTATAGATTTTGAAGCAGAAATGATTGTTCGGAAACGCGGAGCCCCAAAAAGCAACAAGAATTAGGCCTACGTCATCGCGACTTCGCTTTCATGACTCGCGAAAGAAAAGTTTTACACGAACGATTGTTTTGTCCTCAACTTTAAAAAGTGCCAACTTTTTAATTTAGTTCCTTTATTTCTTTGCGTTTTAGCATCTTCATCGGTCGTGCCCATCCCTGGAACTTTCTCATGGCCGCTTGCAGCTAGAGGGAAACCCCGGAGGGGGATGTTGAGACGGGCGGTGTTTTCTGACGTGCAACGCAAAGCTCTCGAGAAAATGTTCCAGAAACAGAAATACATCAGCAAACCCGACCGGAAGAAGCTCGCGGCCAAACTTGGTCTGAAAGACTCACAGGTAAATTACATTACGGACTGTCTACTAAAATATATTTGTTTTCTTGTAAATTAATGAAATATAGGCTATCCGAGATAGGCCTGGTTGGCGTAAGGATAGCCAACATATAGGCTAATCCGGACCATTTTTTTTTTTTTTTTTTTTTTTCAAATTCAGTTGCCCGTCATACACTGCGTTGGCCTATAGCCTAATTTTATTCAGAATTCTAATTTCAGGGAAATTTATTACCTGGGTTTCTCAAAACTCATTCCTTACATTTCTCCCTCTCCTCCCCAGGTGAAAATTTGGTTTCAAAACCGAAGAATGAAATGGCGAAATTCCAAAGAAAGAGAGTTGTTGTCTTCCGGAGGGTGCAGGGAGCAAACGCTGCCCACGAAAATGAATCCCCACCCGGACCTCAGCGATGTGGGCAAAAAGTCGTCCGGGGAAGAGGAGGCTTTCGGGAGAGAGAGCCCGCGAGCGGCGTTCTGCCATTCACCCACGGAGCGCAAACTCTTGGACAGTGTGGAGTCGCACCTCTCGTCCCCGTCCCACTCCAGCAAACACTCAGACTTTTCAGACTCCGAGGACGAAGAAATCACAGTCTCTTAATCTAAAAAAAAAAATTAAATTATGTTTACATATAGCTGCCCTTTATATATTGCTTATATACAAATTATGTAATCAATCTCTAAATGTAAGAGGATGTATCCCTTAATGTAGGCGCAGACGTTCCCAAGATTTTAACAGATTTCTTCCACGTTCTATAGGCTACGCTCTGTTTAACGGACTCCCTCAAAACAAGGTTGCATAAGATATTTGCTTTGGTACTTAACTTGGACCGTACTTGTACACACAAACATCTAATCGTTTATTTTAAGGGATATGCTTCTTTGAAATAACTTGCTGTGTTTGTACAGCTTTTTATTGTACAGTATTATGTACAAATATATTTTGTATGGAAATTTTATACCAAGAGTATTATGAGTAAGGCTTTTTACATTAGATTTAATGTTTTTAACTAAGAAATGTAGAAGTTAAATGTATAACTTATGAAAACATATATTTTGTATGCCACTGTGTGTAAATGTGTATATATTCTAAATGTTTTGTACAAACGCCAAATAAAGTGTAGAAAGTGCAAATGAAAACGTAGGCTACGTGCGTTGTCCATTTTCATAGCGTTTCCATTTTCATAATCATTAGACATTCAGTAACAATAACAATAGGCCTACTGATATGACATGTTAGATATGACATGCTTTTTCTATTCAGAAAATTCAAGGAGACAAGTAAGCTAGTATATAGGCCGGAGGCCTAGCCTACGTAGCTTCAGTAAGGTTTTAACTTTGTAGACTTCCACGCTCTTTGTAAGGATTCACACACTAAGCGGGAAAGTAGGCTAGCCTATACGTTTACCGAAACGTAACGTGACGATGAATATGACCGCCATCTTACTGAGCTGAAGAAAATAAGTCAAAACAATAGTTGCAAATATCATTAAAATGTCGTATTACAAGGTTATGTGGCACGGTTCGAAGATAACTTTTTTCTTTCAAAATAGCGTGGAAATAAAATGTCTTACCCTTCGGTATTTTTGGATGTTAGACCTGTGTATATCTTTCGTAAACTCGCACTCCGCCATTCCTTCAATGGTGCAGCAGAGTCAGTCACAGCAGAGTAGGCGCGTGTTTGTTTGACGCACAACGTACTGGAGGTGGTGAAATCTTAAAAACGTAAACATTTCATGAATATATACCGCACGCAAATACCTTTTATTAAAAATAAAAAATAAATTAGCATTACGTATTCAGTGCTAAAACATGTAAGACAGTTTGTTATAATTCCCCATTAATTCGAATAGGCTAGCCTTCAACCTAACAGAAACGACCAAACACCATCACGTTACCTTGTTTTAAAGTTTTTCTTCTGTCAGCAATGGCGTAACTTCAACCGTTGCCTAACAAGGTCGTTTTAAGTACTTTAATGCTTTTACAACGTGCTTTGCCTACAGACAAGACATGGTGGTTTCAGTGCTCAGATTGAAGTAAACGAAACTGCGCTGCCGCGCAGCCGAGTTCATTAGGTCACCATTCATAGTTCAATAATTTAGAGCAAGACAGGGATTACAAACGACTACAACTGTTTACTTGTTGGTTTTGGAAAGTTTGATTCTTCTCATTTTTCTCTTGGAAGAATTGAGCATCGATTGTTCGTTACTACAGGCTTGGGGAAGGCAGCTTAAGACCCAAAATGACAAAGCCACAAAGAAAAACTATTAATGAGGAGATGAACCGATAAGGTTTTGGCTCAGATCGGAGAGGTACGTTGTTAACAGAAGCCTTAAGGATATTGCTCGGCAGATAAACTAAAATAAAATAAAAAATTGTCTTTCCATGCATGCAAATCCACATCTGGATTCGATAATAATCCGTCAGTGCAATAAGTTAATAAATAAGCATTCATTTTTATTAAATCATGAATAATTTAAGACTGGTACAGCGATCAGATTTATTCTCAAGAGTCATGATCTCTGACAGACTGGTAATGACAAACTTGAAAGTTCTGTGTAGATGAGCGCAAACTGTACACAAAATACTCATTTTCTAGTTCAGTTTTAAAAATGGCTAGAAAAACTTCATCAAAATGCAGCACTGTAATCAAATATTTACATTATTTTACAAAGAAAAATGTACATAATAAAGTACACATTCATTAATGGACGGTTCCACTTTTAAACAAATAGATTCAACAGAAAATTTCCAGCAACTTTCAACATCCGAACTTCTGCTGGTAAAATGTTCATGTTCAAGTGGCCTAACAAGCAAACATAACTTATTTGTGCTTGCATCAAAAAAAAACAAAAAAACAGATGTACATAAAATGCTAGATAAAATACAAACCCCAAAATTATTCACATATCTCTTTACTCACTGTACAATTCTTGGCAGTACTGAAAACACTAGGAAACTATTTGGCTTCCATTTAAAATTCAAGATGAATGTTGCATAGAATTGGTAACTAAGAACACTCAAAATGAACAGTTCCAAACATCGATGGGCAATGGAAGCTTTGTGAGAAGAACGACTGAAGCCATGCGTCACACTAACGAGAGCAGGTCTGAGAACGCAATCTTGCGGGGATTCGAAAGGGGAGCAGAGCTCAAGTTAAGCAATTTTGGGAATTCCATTTACACTTAATGCAAATGGCCCCCGACGCTAATGCTCTGCAGAGAGCTGCAGACGTGGCAGCCTTGCCTTCAAAGCCCTCGGTGCTGCTCTGACCCTTTCAGAGCCTCTTGGAGTTGAGAGATTCCCTAAAGTGTTTCTTTGCCATAATCATTTTCCTTAAAGAAACCCAATTTCGGTATACGACGACGGGGGGGAGGGAAACACAATGAAATGAAGTACGTGGCTTCGCCCCCCTCCCCCCACCCCCCCCGCCACCCCCCACCCCCACCACCACCCCCACCCCTCCCCTAACCCCATTCCCATCCCACCCAACATTTTAAGTAAACTTACTTAAAACAGAGCAGCAAATACACGTTTGTCACATTTCATGCAGCCGAAAGTACAGTTCTGTCACGATTCTTGGAAAATAAACGAAAACACGAAAGCAGGACGATGGTATAAAGTTCCAAGGCGCATGAGGTATCAGGAAAAACCTAGGCATTACCAGCTAGGCCTTTTCTCCCACCGTCTTCTCAGATCTGTACAGTACTTTGTGTAAGCGGGCAATGCGTGAGCACAGAGCCAAACCTGTTCTCTTTCTCTCTCTCAAGGCTGGCTTTCGTCTGCAAACATACACATTTCCTGTGGTGTCCAGAGTCAGCTCTGAAACTTTGCCGACAGCCCAAACTCCCGGAAACAAGCCATTTTAACGAACTAGCCGCAAAGAAACTACGCGGATTTTCCACCGAAAAACCCGAAAGGACTTTGCTTAGCGCGTTAGCTCACGGCGTACCCGTCGTTAGCGCTCGATATGCAGAGGAACGTCACGGCGCTCCGGGGGGGGGGGGGGGGGGGGTGACGCGACAGCCCTGTGCCCCGCCCGTGACACGGAACAGAGGAGGGCGGCAGTGAGGCTCGTCGGCGCGTTCGTTACAAAAAAGAAGTAAGGCATCGTTTTCAAGTTCAGCACCAAAAACGTGTTCGCCACAGCCTGTGTGACGCTGATGGAGAAGCACGCAGACGATTTCTGCTTCTGCTTCTGCTGCTGCTGCTGTGTGTGTGTGTGTGTGTGTGTGTGTGTGTGTGCTACAGTGGCGGAGACGTGCTACGTCAGTAGGAGACAGAACCGTACCTGAAGTAACGGGAGAAGCGTGAACACTTGTGGTCTTGCTACACAAACAAATCGGCCATAAAAATTTTTTAAAAATGTTTTTGGCCTACATAGTGCGAAACCCTCACAGCTTCATGAAAACTGTCACACAGGACAATTTACAATTTCCTATATACCAGCCCTGGCATGGAGGGGCCAAGTGACAGAATAATCGCATTTGGTTTCACTACCCTGCCCCGACCAGGGGTGGGGGGTGGGGTGCTTCATCCAACAGAACTCCATAGAGAAGGTTGCCATGTTGTAGATTTTATCGACCATATTAAAGGTGGGCAGACTAAAGTATGGATAAAAGATTTTAGGATGAAGTTTCACTTTAAGACTGTTAACAGTAGTGGCAGCAACTATGACTTATCTCTATGACAGGATCTCTATAACATTCATGTACTATCAGCATGGCCGTTACTGCATTCCTAGTCTGTTAGCGTAGCTGTAGGCTAGGCTATTTAGGCTGGATAGCATGTAGCACTGATGTGAGGCGGCAAAAAGCAGAGTGGGAAGTTGCTACCGATTAGCCAAGCAAGAAGCAGCACTTCAGTGATGTTGTGCTATCTGAGTGATGTTGTGCTCTCTGAGTGATGTCGTGCTCGCTGAGTGATGTCATGCAATCTGAGTGGTGTTGTGCTGAGTGATGTTGTGCTACCTGAGTGATGTTTGCTGCCTGACTGTGAAATGTCACCCAAGAGGACTGGATTCCACATTATTCTAATGCATAATCATTTGTGATGATGTGCTATCTGAGTGATGTCGTGCTAAGCGATGTTGAGTGATCCGAGTGATGTTATCCGATTGATGTTGTGCTATCTGAGGGATGTTGTGCTGTCTGAGTGATGTTGAGTGATGTTGTGCTATCTGAATGATGTTCTGTCTGAGTGATGCTTGCTGCCTGAGTGATGTTGTGCTATCTGAGTGATGTTGTGCTACCTGACTGTGAAATGTCACCCGAAAGGACTGGATTCCATTTTATTCTAATGCATAATCATTTGTGACGATGTGCTATCTGAATGATGATGTGCTGAGTGATGTTGAGTGACGTCGTGCTGTCTGAGTGATGTTATGCTTAGTGATTTTGAACAATGTTGTGCTGCCTGAGTGATGTTGTGCTATCTGAGTGATATTTGCTGCCTGAGTGATGTCTTGCTATCTGAGTGATGTTGTGCTGTCTGAGTGATGTTGTGCTGTCTGAGTGATGTCATGCTATCTGAGTGATGTTGTGCTCTCTGACTGTGAAATGTCACCCGAGAGGATTGGATTCCACATCATTTGAATGCATAATCATTTGCAATGTCTAGAGAGGTACATTAAGAAACTGCCACATGCGTTGCGAAAGCACCCAGTGCTGTGCGGTGCTGTCGGGGGCAGAAAACGTGAGCATTTTAACACCGCGTCTGGAACAGATGCGGCTGTTAGCGGTGGCTGCGTTTCCTACAATTTCACGGCATTTTACATTCTCAGCTGTGAACGTCTGTGAACACACCTGGCCTGGCTTGTTGGTGGACAAGTCCCTACCACCCCCCCCCCCCGACACACACACACACACTCACATGCGCACACACACACACAAATACACACGCACTCCCCCAAAACCGCCCAGTAAACCCCAAGTAAACTCCACCATGGGAAAAAGAAGGCAAAATGTCCCACTCAGTTATTTGCGATCACAAATTCCTCCTCAGGCACAGAAGAGCAGGGCACCGTAGAGCGTCTTCATGCACTAGACACCTCTTAAAGCTTCAACGCGACCTCAGCCAGTGACCCGCAGGCCTCTCAGGGGAACCCAAGTCCGTGTGTAGCGGTCTGCTCCCGGGGGACAGAGCCGGCCTGTCCCGGAGCAGTGCGGGTCAGACTGTGGGGGTCGAGCCTGTGCCAGGGCAGGCGTTCGGTCACAGTAGCGCGGGCAAGCGGTTCTTCGAGCGAGCCGGACGGGCGAGGCGTGGCACAGTGCGCGGTTCTGCAGTTTTTCCGAAGTGCTGTGGGCTCTCCCGTATGCTGAGGCCGGGCGCCACGGCGACAGCTGTTCACAGACACCATGTAAAAATAGAGTAGTGCAGTCTGTTTGCTTTTCGTTTTAAAAAAAAAAAACAAAACAGGAAGTTTAAAACAAAAAAGGAAAAAAATTATCCTCTGGGCTACCCGCACCCACAAAGGATTGGCTCTGTTGGGCTGTCAATCAGACAGAGCCCAGCCTTTTTAGCGCTTGTTCTTGATTTTAGAGCAAAAAGTGGGGGGTGGGGGGGGAAAGGAGGGGTAAAAACGAGAGGGTGGGATCACAGCGTGGACTCCAGCGAGGAGTCCAGGATGTCGTCCTGGTGACTGTTGCTGTTGGAGTCGCTGTCGTAGCTCTGTGGGCTGGAGCAGTTGGCCGCCTCCTGGAGCCTCATGAGCATGTTCATCTGCAAGGGTGGAGGGCAGAAAGGTCAAAGGTCAAATCACTTTCATACAGCGTGGATTCTGATCCAGGTGTGTGACTTTTGTAAAATGTACACTAGCTTTTCAAGATCAGCAAAATCTCGCAAATAAAACAATACAACCTCTTTAACCGTTTAAGGTGTAAGACCACACATATCTGATTAGAATGTTCTTAGCTGAGCATTCTAATGCTGATGTCACAATCACTTACTGGTAATAGAAAGCAACAAAGTTCCAGGAAGCTGACTCAGAATGTTGAAACAACACTCCAAAAACCCTGCTCTTCAAAATGGTTAAAAGTACCTCTGTCAAACTATTGCAGAACTTTCAAATCCTTGATTCAATTTTTTCTAAATCTGAGAATTTCCTGCAAGAGTAGGTGACACTGACCAGCTGCACCAAGACTGCCATTTCAGAGTTTCTGTGAATTTCTTTAGTGCCTGTACTGGATGGAGTGTAGCACAGTGGGTAAGGAACTAGACTTGTAACCAAAAGGTCGCAGGTTCGATTCCCAGGTAGGACACTGCCGTTGTACCCTTGAGCAAGGTACTTAACCAAAATTGCTTCAGTATATATCCAGCTGTATAAATGGATACAATGTAAAATGCTATGTAAAAAAAGTTGTGTAAGTCGCTCCGGATAAGAGCGTCTGCTAAATGCCTGTAATGTAAAGTAATGTAATGTACTGGGCGAGGCCTTGGGGTGGGGCTGTGGGCAGTGGTGGGGGTGAGGCCCGAGGGCGGGGGCAGGGACGGGGGCAGGGGCGGGCGTACTGACCAGCGGATCCCCCTCGGCCTCTCCCTGGGGGGCCTGCTTGCTGAGGGAGCCCTCGCGGGGGGCGGAGTAGCCGTCGAAGCCCACGTCCTCGGGCCGCAGGTGCAGCAGCGGGGGCCACTCGTGCTGCTGGGGGCTGGCCGCCCACGGGTACGTGTCCATCACCCACCGGGCCGGGTCCTCCCAGGGTGCCCTTCTGCCGTACAGCTGAGGGAGGGAGGGAGGGAGGGAGGGAGGAGTCCGGGTTAGCGTCACATGCTACTGCATGTATTTTACAGCAGTGCTGAAGGAGGAGTGAACCAGCTGCGTTTACATTTCAGTCTCCAACATAAAAAAAAAATCAAAAGGAAATTAAGAGTGTGTATCAGAGATATTCAAATCCGGCCCTGGAGGCCAGTGGCGCTGGCTGGTTTTCGTTCTTCCCCTCCAATCAGGACTGATTTAAGCCTAGGAAACCAGGTGAGTTAAATCTCTGGCCAATCACTGGCATTAATCCATCACTTAATTTTCGGGTAGAAAAGAAAACCAGCAGTGAGGTTCCACGCGGTGCGCAGCGCAAGATCAGCAGCTCAAAACAGCACCACTCAGTCACGAAAGAGCTCAATAAGATAACCAATCAGATCTCAGATTAGCGGCTCAGCCCCGCCCACCAGGACTCACACCACAAGCCGAGCCTGCTGATAAAAGATGCTTCTCACTCTTAGCGCACAGCTAACCTTATGTTTTATTTCGAACCCAATCCTGACAAGCACCATTTAAACTGTAATAATGACAGCAGCGCTATCTGACCTCATCTGAACACCATCCAATCAGAGCAGAGATCCCCCCCCCCCTTCCCCCACCTACCTGCAGGCCCTCTCGGACCGCCTCCAGCATGTAGGGAATGATGGAGTAGTTCCACAGGTCCGTGAACCACACCCGTGAGCCGTCCACGTCCATAGGGCAGGACAGGAAGAGGCGTGGCCCTGATGGGGGAAGGAGGGGGGGGGGGGGGGCAGGTGGTTATAGAGTGCAGGGCCAAACATGGAAGAGCACGCATGTACATGTAAGCCTTCTGCCGTTCAGTCACAGCACCTCCTGATGTGGTCCATCCTAACCTAACCTAACACCAGACCAGGTCTGCTCAACCCTGCTCCTGGAGGTCTACCGTCCTGTTGGTTTTCACTCCAGCCCTAACAAAGCACACCTTATTCAACAGCTGCAGATCTCGTTCGGCTGCTAATTAGTAGAATCAGGTGTGCCAGATTAGGGTTGAAATGAAAACCAGCAGGACGGAAGATCTCCAGGAGCAGGGTTGGACAGACCTGCTTTAGCTGTCGAACGAAACGTGCCCTGTTTGGGTTGAAATGAAAACCTACAGGACTGCAGATCTCCAGGAGCAGGGTTGGGCAGGCCTGCACTAGACATGCCGCTTGCCCACATTGCACTTGATAGCATGGATAGCATGCTTGAACTCAAACCTGTTACTACAATGGGCTCCTTTTTGCTTACGCTGTATTAAGTCAGATATCCGCACTGCCTTTTGCTTTACACTGCACGTGTAAGCATGTTCTGTGGTCTGCTCCATACTATCAGTGCACTCGATTGTTACATTACATTTATTTGGCAGACGCTTTTATCCAAAGCGACGTACAAAAAGTGCATTTCGTGGTATTAGACAACTGCAAAACACAGGGTTCAGTAAGGTCCAATGCTTATTTTGTACAGCTATTTCTACCCAAGAACACAGTTTAGTTCACACAGTGAACGCGATTGTTTCCACGGCTACTCTGAGGTTAACCTTCGACCCCTGCCAGCGTGGAATGTTCGCTCCTGACGCTTCACACCTTTTTTAAATTTTTTTTTTTTTTTTAAAAGTCGCTCTGGACGAGAGCGTCCGCTGCACGCCGGAACTGTGACCGCGCGTCAGCTTGGAGAGGAAAAGCCGAAATGAAACGGAGGAACGGCGTGTCCTGCGCGGGCGCTTCTGCGTTCCCCGCCCGTGACGGGAGCGCGAGGACGCAGCTGCTCGGTCCGTAATCCCCCCCCCCCCTCTGCCACCGTTACCGTGACGGCAGAGCCCGTTATTTACTGAGGGTCACATGACTTTTGGACGCTTTGATTTGCTTTTGATAAAAAAATTTTTTTTAAGTCAAAAGCTCGTCTTCATCTGTTATACAACAACCAAGTACCGTTTCACAAAAAAAACAAAACACATCTCAGGCTGAAATGAATCCCCGAATCTGATGATAAATGGGCCTAATTCAAGTTTATTGCTAAAATGTCATAGCCGTTGTTTTTTTTGTTTCTTTCAGGGAAGGTGATGTTGGATGAGACGTGACCCTAAATAAACCTTACATTACAGGCATTTAGCAGACACTCTTATTCAGAGCAACTTACACAACTTTTACACAGCATTTACACTGCATCCATTTATACAGCTGGATATATACTGAAGCAATGCAGGTTAAGTACCTTGCTCAAGGGTAGTGTCTTACCCGAAAATCAAACCTGTGACCTTTGGGTTAGGAGACCAGTTCCTTACCCATTATACTACACCCGCCCCTGCGTGCTACACCTCCGTTGTTTTTTTCACCAGCGATGAGGCTGGGTGAAACTGCCATAATCTGCTATGCGTTTCAGAGGGATAAATGCAAACCCGCTGAAGCTGCCGAGCGGCGCGCCGCGTTGTTTTTCTCACCGATGGTGACGTCGGAGGAGCTGTGCGCCTCCAGGAAGCGGTTGAGGTGGTGCCAGACGCGCGGGATCCACTCGATGACCTTGGCCAGCTCGGCGTTCCGCGCCCGTCCGCCGATCTCCGCCTCCATCAGCTTCCGCCGCAGGAAGCGGCCCAGGAAGCCCTTCACCGGCTCCGTGTGATTGGCGCACAGCACCCACCTGACCCGCGGGAGCAACGGGTGACAACACGTCAGTCCGCGCGCATTCAAATTCTAATGTGCTTTATTGACCACACATCTCTGCAGTACTGCCAGAGCAATCACGTCCATTATATTAGAACCAACAGTTACAACATCAACTACATAGAAGAGTGTGAATTCTGTATAGAGATTAGGAAGATTTTTTTCATGCAGAAAGTGGTCAAATGTGTGGAATATCCTGCCAGGTCACGTAGCAGACGCAGAAACTCTGGGGGTTTTCAAGACTAAGCTTGATACGGTGTTAGATACTACCTAGTCTGTAGTAAATCAGAACACTGATTTAGTCAGGAAAATGGAAAGCATCGTTAGGCTGAATGGCCTGTTCTCGGCATTATGTTATGTTATGTTATATAGTTTTAACTGATCTTCAGTACTTCAGCCAAGAGATTAATAATAATAATAATAATAATAATAATAATAATAACAACTGTTTCTTTTCGTGATTTGTTTACTCACTGCTCATTCTCTCCTTATCCACAGCCTGCATGTGCTAACTTCAAACAATGCTCATTTATGCATGTGTGACTACTGCCCTCTAGTGGTCAGCTGGGCATAGTGCAGGGTGTTGAATCCCACACAGGGCATATTTATCGTGCTACTTTCATAAGAACATTTAGCATTACTCCAGGCACAAAATTATTATTTTTTTAACGTTTCAGACAAGAATTTCACCAAGAATAAGGACAGAATGAACGTAGCCATTGAGTTCTGTGCAATGAATTTGCAGTATTTTCCATGTTTATCATGCATGTTGTTCAAACTGGAGATAAGATGGAAAAGCTAGGAGAATCCACATTTAATTCAATTAAACCATTCGCAATCTTTTTCCTATAGGTATGAGAATCCACATTCTGAGCAAGGGAACCCCAAATGTTGATTTTCGGAAACATAACCAGAGTAGGGGCTCCACAATTCTGGATTTATCCTACTCCTAATCCATCAAAACTTAAAAGAGGTGGACGAGTAATCATCTGCAGTCAGTTGACACTTTTATACTGATACCCCTCGGTGTAAGAGAGAAAGGACACACACCTGAAGTTGTGGTGGAGCTGCAGGTTTGGCGATGACGACGTGGCCTGATTCATGGTGCCGATGATGCAGGGGCTGTGGGCACAGAGGACCACGTGAGCTCGACTCGGGCGCACCTGACTGCAGGATGCGAGAGGGGCGGGGCTACATGTCCATGGGGCGGGGTCTGACATCAAGCGCCGCCCTCCTGCAACCTGTACATTCTACCTGCATTGTCTCCATGTTGTATCTGCGTTGTGGCTACGTTGTATCTGCGTTGACTACATTGTATGTGTTGTGACTACATTGTATCTGCGTTGTGACTACGTTGTATCTGCGTTGTGGCTACATTGTATCTGTGTTGTGACTACTTTGTATCTACGTTGTGACAATGTTGTATCTGCATTGTGACTACTTTGTATCTACGTTGTGACAATGTTGTATCTGCATTGTGACTACTTTGTATCTACGTTGTGACAATGTTGTATCTACGTTGTGACAACATTGTATCTGCATTGTGGCTACGTTGTATCTGCGTTGTGACTACGTTGTATCTGCATTGTGACTACATTGTAGCTTCGTTGTGACAATGTTGTATCTGCGTTGTGACTACATTGTATCTGCGTTGTGGCTATGTTTTATCTGCGTTGTGACTACGTTGTATCTGCATTGTGACTAGATTGTATCTGCGTTGTGGCTATGATGTATCTGCGTTGTAACCACATTGCGCCTAGGCCCATGAGCACTCACCAGCGGTGGTACTTGCAGTTGAGCAGGCCGTTGAAGATCTCCCCCAGGGAGCCCACGTGGTGCAGGTTGTCCAGGATGACCACCAGGGGCATGTCCACCGCCTGGCTCTCACTGCTGCACTGGTCAGCCAGGTTAGACAGGTACTGCCTCAACTCCTGGTAAACACAACGGCGGCTAAGAGTTAGCATCAGGTTACCTCACCCTCTCATTCATTATGAAGATTAGAGTGAGGTCACCTTACTCATTTAATATGAGGGTTAGTATGAGGTCACCTCACCCTCTCATTATGAGTGTTAGCATGAGGTCACCTCACCCTCTCATTATGAGGGTTAGTGTGCGGTCACCTCACCCTCTCATTCATTGTGAGGGTTAGTGTGAACAAAAGGCTTTGCACAGGTTCATTTGGCTCACTGGTTCATTTTCGGTTATAAAAAGGTGACAGTATAGTACAAAGCTTAGGGAACAGGGCTTGTAACTCTGGGATTGCAGGTTTGATTCCCGAGCAGGACAAAGCAGTGGCATTTTTGAGCAAGGCACTTAACCTAAGCTGTAAAAGTAGAACATACAGCTTTAAAAACGGACAGTTCATAAATAATGAACTGCAATTACACAAGCCTCTCTGAATTCAAACACCCTCTAAACGGCCCGAATGCACGGCGAACGAAGAGCCGTGTTAGCGCGCGCGCGTTTCCGGGAGGCGACGGGCGGACCTTGCTGGACTTGTGGTCCACGTTGAAGGTGGCGATGGCGCCGTCGGCCAGCGGGCGGCCCTCCCGCCGCACGGCGTGCTCGGCCAGCCGGGCGGCCAGGTAGGACTTGCCGGTGCCGCTGGGGCCCGACAGGATGAGGCGGCGGTGCTCCAGGAGCAGGGAGACGTAGCGCTGCAGCACGGGCTTGGGGATCAGCGTCTCGAACACCAGGCTGTCCTGGCTGTGCTCCGACACGCCTGCGGGGGGCGACAGAGAGCACGTTCACACACACAGAGAGCCAGTGACATCACTGCACTAGCAAAGCCTGGATCTACAACTCAGAGAGAGCCAGTGCATCTCAATCAAAATAATAATGATGATGATAATAATAATAATAATATTATTATTATTATTATTAATAGCGCATTTTCGTGATAGTGCTCTCACAGATAAAAGCATTTTAAAACGTTCATTACAAAATCAAAAAGAAATGAGAAAAAACAAACACCAATTTTTCTAAGAAAATTGAATAGAAATTTTACTCAAGACAATGCACTTTAAGGGACTGAGAACTTCAGAGTACCTTACAAATTGTGAGTTCTAATGGACAAAACAAAACGGAAGGATAAAAAAACAGACTATGCAGATCAAATCTCCCACTCTGACAGCAGTACTACCAGTGAGACAGCCTGTATTTAAACCGTGCAAAAACACATCCTGATGTGACACATTACAATAGATTAAAATCGAATTGGTTCGTAGGCATAGGAAACTGTATGAATTTAGCTTGCTCATAATTCTAAGAGAATAAAGCTTTGACCTGCTTTCTGTTTGCTGTTAGCCTTTCTCTTATCACCATATTGAAAAAGGAAGTGACAATGTAGGTGAAAACCAGTTTCCTGCCAGTCAGTGTTGCTAGGTCAGCAGAATATGTACAGGCCAACGGGCTCTTAAAACCCACCACCAATCAGAAACAAGTGATGGGGTTACAGTAGTTCCATTCACATTAGCATAAACCCCAAAATAAACAACACTGTTGGCTATGGGTACTGAAAATTCCCTAGGCATGCTTATACAGCTCTTACCACTAGAGGGAAGTAGATACCGTTTCATTCTAAACAGATTTTAAAGTGATAGCCCTGAATGCCCTGCAGAAGCCATAGTAAAAGCGGGAATGTCGAAAACATTTGTAAATATCTACAATATCTTTCATTGCATTTCAATAACACTGAGAAAAAGCAGGAACTGAAATTATGACTTCAAAAGATGGTATTATATTAATTCTGAGCATTCGGGTGGTGTTGGGTTTTGGGTGTAGTATTTAATCTAACAATGAGCGTTAGGGTGGTGCTGGTATTGGGTGTTGTATTACCTTTCAGAGAGATAGAGATGGTGTAGTATTAACTAACACTGAGCGTGAGAGTGGTGCTGGTATTGGGTGTAATATTTACTCTAACACTGAGCGTTAGGGTGGTGCTGGTATTGGGTGTAGTATTATCTCTAAAGCTGATCGTTAGGGGGGTGCTGGGTGTAGTATTACCTTTCAGAGAGATGGAGATGGTGTAGTATTTACTCTAACACTGAGCGTTAGGGTGGTGCTGGTATTGGGTGTAGTATTACCTTTCAGAGAGATGGAGATGGTGTAGTATTAACTAACAATGAGCGTTAGGGTGGTGCTGGTATTGGGTGTAGTATTACCTTTCAGAGAGACGAAGATGGTGTAGTATTAACTAACACTGAGCGTTAGGGTGGTGCTGGTATTGGGTGTAGTATTACCTTTCAGAGAGATGGAGATGGTGTAGTATTAACTAACACTGAGCGTTAGGGTGGTGCTGGTATTGGGTGTAGTATTATCTCTAACGCTGATCGTTAGGGGGGGAGCTGGGTGTAGTATTACCTTTCAGAGAGACGGAGATGGTGTAGTATTATCTCTAACACTGAGCTTTAGGGTGGAGCCGGTACCTTTCAGGGAGACGGAGATGGTGTAGTATTAACTCTAACGCTGAGCTTTAGGGTGGAGCCGGTACCTTTCAGAGAGACGGAGATGGTGTCGTTCTCCCCCACCAGGTAGCCGCAGGGCAGCAGCTCGGGCGTCTGGGCGCCGGCCGAGCGGTGGACGTCCCCGATGCTGTACCCCACCACGCTGTCCGAGTTCAGGCCCAGCTGGGCGGCCGGGTCCACCTGGATGACGTACTCCTGCACGGGGCGAAACAAGGGGGCGTAGCCCAGCTTTAAACAGCTTAACCCTTCGAGAGGCACAGACCTGTGAGATCGCGCCGTGTGTCTTTGTGTTTAGCAAAAAACCGCTACATAGCTCAGGAGGTAAGACCGATTGTCTGGCAGTCGGAGGGTTGCCAGTTCAAACCCCGCCCTGGGAATGTCGAAGTGTCCTTGAGCAAGACACCTAACCCCTAACCCCTAACTGCTCTGGCGAATGAGAGGCATCAATTGTAAAGCGCTTTGGATGAAAGCGCTATATAAATGCAGTCCATTTACATGAAACATTGCATTCTTAAGCTGACATCACTAAAGCTAAATCTGGGGCAATATTACAAAATGCTGTAATTCTTTAGATGGAACCATGTTAAAGCGCTCAAAAATGTCCAATGTTCAAATGTTCGAATGAAACGTAACTGCCTTTTATTCTGAACGTTGGTGAAAATGGATGTTTGTTCAAAGGTTTTCTGGAATTTTCTGTCTTACTGGTGCCGAAAGGGTCAAAAATATTTGAGATGAACACTTGAGCCACGTCAGCAGGAAGTCGTGCTGGATCATCAGTTCATCTTGCAGAAAAAAGAGTTTTCCTGTGTTTTTATTTTACCTTGAAGAGGCGCCTGACCACGCCGTCCAGGACGTCCCACTTGGTCTTGCCGCTGACACCGATGCAGCCAATCAGGAAGTGACGAGGCCTACACTCCTGCAGGCAAACGGATGATTGGTTTAGATTGCCGTGGGAGACGCTAAGCTGTAATAATTGCAGCTGCGTGTGGTTTTGCTCTAAAAACAGTGGCTAAGTGTGGTTTTGCAGTAATACATCCAGCTGTGAGTAGTTTAGCTGGAATAATGGCGACTGTGTGTGGTTTCCCCTTAATAATGGCTGTTATGAGTAGTTTTGCTGTAATAATGGCGTCAATGTGTGGAGTTTAGCTGTAATAATGGCGGCTATGTGGAGTTTTGCTGTAAAAATGGCAGCTGTGCGGAGTTTTGCTGTAATAGTGGTGGCTATGTGTGGAGTTCTACTGTAATAATGGTGTCTGTGTGGAGTTCTGCTGTAATAATGGCAGCAGTGTGGAGTTTAGCTGTAATAATGGCGGCTGTGTGGAGTTTTGCTGTAATAATGGTGGCTGTGTGGAGTTTTGCTGTAATAATGGCGGCTGCGTATGTGGTTTCGCTGTAATAATGGCGGCTGTGTGTAACTTGCCTCTCTGCGCTTGAGGTCCTCCTCCAGGGTGACCACGATCTTGACGTGCCGGCCGTCTTTGTGCATGGTGCCCTCTCCACTACTGTCCAGCAGCACATCTGCGGGACAGAGACACACGCAGGGTTAATCACACACACACACACACACACACACACACACACACACACACCACGTCACACGCACGCAAACACACACACACACACACCACGTCACACGCACGCACACACACACACACACACACACCACGTCGCAAGCACGCGCACACACACACACACACACACAAACACACACACACACCACGTCACACGCACGCGCGCACACACACACACACACACACCACGTCACACAAACACAAACACACACACACACACACACACACTCACCCAGGCTGGTGGACTCGGTCAGGTTAAGGCCGTGCTGGGACAGGGTGATGCCTGGGTTTGGGGAGGGGGACAGGGACACCTGGGAGGGGGGCCTGCTGTGGCTGCCCTGGGTCTCAGACTTCAGGCGGTCGTTCTCCGCTTTCAGCTTCTCGATCTCAGCCTGACGAAACGAACCCAGAGCGCTTAGGCACAATCTCACGCAGACACTATCAGTCAAAGCCAGAGCGCTTCACCACACAGCCCCTGAGACACAATCTCACACAGACACTATCAGTCAAAGCCAGAGCGCTTCACCACACAGCCCGAGACACAATCTCACACAGACACTATCAGTCAAAGCCAGAGCGCTTCACCACACAGCCCCTGAGACACAATCTCACACAGACACTATCAGTCAAACCCAGAGCGCTTCACCACACAGCCCCTGAGACACAATCTCACACAGACACTATCAGTCAAAGCCAGAGCGCTTCACCACACAGCCCCTGAGACACAATCTCACACAGACACTATCAGTCAAAGCCAGAGCGCTTCACCACACAGCCCCTGAGACACAATCTCACACAGACACTATCAGTCAAAGCCAGAGCGCTTCACCACACAGCCCCTGAGACACAATCTCACACAGACACTATCAGTCAAAGCCAGAGCCCTTCACCACACAGCCCCTGAGACACAATCTCACACAGACACTATCAGTCAAAGCCAGAGCGCTTCCCCACACAGCCCCTGAGACGCAATCAGAGAACACAGCTGTCAATCACTGCACACGCGCCTCAGCGATTGGTTAGTCTTGTTCAAGAGGCGCAGCCATGTTCTAAAAATCGCTCTGAGAGCGATCCGAACAGTCATCGCTCACACACCCTTTAGTTAGCAGTGCACTGTAGACACTTTCATTTGAACTGAGAAAAAAGTTCTAACTGATACAAGCGTCCTGGATAACAAAAACATATTGCAGTGAAAATATTTTCAAGACTATCACTTATTTTATTTTTTTATCTACCCTTGCAGCGTAGGTTTCAGCACTGTAAAATATGTGGTCCTTGTGATTGAACCAGAGACTCACGTCCCCCTACAGGGGACAAAAAGGAATTGCCGGGACTCAGGAGGGTATCTGTAGTTGTATGTCCCTTGGCGTGGGCCCGTTGCATTGTGGGAGCACTCACCTGCATGCGGTTCATGGCCTCGCGCAGCTGGTCCAGCTGGTGGGCGGAGCTCAGGGCCTCCAGCCGGATGTCCGTCAGCTTCATCTCCTTCTCCCGCAGCTCGCTGCGCAGCTGCATGACGGTCTCCGCCTCGCTGTCTGCGCACTCCGAGAGCCTGCCGCACACACACACACACACACGCACGCACGCACACACACACACACACACACACACACACACACACACACACACACACACACACACACACACACACACACACACACACACACACACACACACACACACACACACACACACACACACACACAGGCAAACGCTGTTAACACCCTGATACAGAGCTGGGGTCAGGGGTCGTCAGCCAGCAGTACGGTCAGCGTTCACAAAACTGAACACAGTGCTCGATGAAAACACACATCAGCCATTGGTTCAGCCATGATAAATGGGTGGGTCAGGATCCTTAGACGGCCGTTGCCAACGCCAGTGCTTTAGACAGGGACTGTGTACACGGACTCACTGATGAGACAATCTCCAAGAGCAAAGGAAAATGTTAAAGGTGTTGTTTGTGAATATAAGTGACAAAATCGACTTGATTGGTTCAAATGTCTCCCACAGGGCACGGGCAACCAATACGGGCACGTCATGCCCGCGGGTCACGTGACTGAAGGCGCGTCATCCATTCAGAGTTGATCTGACCGGATGAATGCGAATGGAAGACACTCCCCTTCGATGAACAAAAAAAAAAAAAAAAAAAAGGCACATGGCCAATGAGGATGAGGAGCTGGGAACTTACAGGGAGTTGGACTGGGAGTTCCTCAGCATGGGCGTGGAGGAGGTAGAGCCGTTGTGGGGGAGCCTGGGGGAGGAGGGGAGGGAGGAGTCGGTCATCTCCTCGATGTCCGAGTGCGACGACGCCGACTTGGGAGACTTCTTCTTGCCGAACGCCTGCTTGAAGGAACTCCTCAACTGCAACAAAGAGCGGAGAGAGAGAGAAAGAGACATGAACTCTTCTGGAACAGAGACAGGAAACAGACCGCACGGATTCAAAGGAAAACGCAGAGGACAGGAGGGGGAGAAAAGGACAACGGAAGACAAGTGACTCGATCCTGTCGGAGCGTAACCCCGTGGTATCTAAGCCAGCTACTCTACAGCTATAGTGCATGAGCAACATTCCACAAGAGCCCCCCCCGGTGGTCTGTGGGTGAAGTTGCAATTTCATGAAAGTTCCAAGAGTAACGTGCAGCTGGCCAGTTAGCTGCTGCGTTTAAATTTTAAGAAAACCGAACAGGTACCATCGGTTCCACTGAAGACTGAAAGCAAGTTTGGGCCTAAAAGGCCATCATTTTTTTAATACGCTCACTGCATTGTCTAAAAATGTAAATGTTTAAAATGGCACATTCTTCGTGATTATTTCAGAGACCAAACTTGACCCTGATTCTACATTAACCCACCAAACTTTACCACAGTGCATTCTGGGCAGGAAAGAACAACGAGAGGAGATATTTCACTCGCTCGAGCTCAAACCTTCCCCCTGACGGCTAATGCAGGCGCCGCAGTGCTTTCCCTTTTCGAGATGGATAGAGTCACTTAGGGAAGGAGAGGAGGGAAGGAAAAATCGAAGGAAAAGGGCGGTTAGTAGCCTGAAGCGCACGGGTTAGCGGTTAGCCGGGGTTAGCGGTTTGTGGAAAGGCTCTGGGGTCTTACCTCGCAGACCTGCCCAATGAGGCGAAGGCACGAGAGAGAACGGGAAGACACAAAAAACAGACACAGATTGTGAGTGTGAGGGCGGAGGGGAATGGGGAGGAGACAGACACGCGCCGCTGGCCAAACTTAATCACCGTGCAACTCACGGCAAATGGCCGAGCTGGTTCGGATTTACGGCGGCGATAAGGGTCCTGTCCGATTAATGACCGCTTGTGCGTCACTGATTTAATTACGTGAGTAAATGAAGTGAGCTGAGGCTGAGACTCTGGTTCTGCTTTATTGGTTTAAGTTTTCATTTGTTTTATTGGGGGAGGGGGGGGTGGTTATGCAGTCCTAGCTAACCTGCTGCACAGCACAGCTAAAACACTGATCATAGCTGATCATAAAAACCAGAGAGGAACTAAACAGAATGCGACCGAATGAGAACCGTCTGTCAGTTCATGGATGTTACGTGACTGGCGTCTGCTACATCTTTACATCCATCAGGATCAGGGTCCCTTCAACTGATCCAGAAACACTGATGCTCCATACAGGAGAGTAAAACTGGGACTCCATACAGGAGAGTAAAACTGGGACTCCATACAGGAGAGTAAAACTGGGACTCCATAAAGGAGAGTAAAACTGGGACTCCATACAGGAGAGTAAAACTGGGACTCCATACAGGAGAGTAAATCTGGGACTCCATACTGGAGAGTAAAACTGGGACTCCATACTGGAGAGTAAAACTGGGACTCCATACTGGAGAGTAAAACTGGGACTCCATACTGGAGAGTAAAACTGGGACTCCATACTGGAGAGTAAAACTGGGACTCCATACTGGAGAGTAAAACTGGGACTCCATACTGGAAAGTAAAACTGGGTCTCCATACTGGAGAGTAAAACTGGGACTCCATACTGGAGAGTAAAACCTGGGACTCCATACTGGAGAGTAAAACTGGGACTCCATACAGGAGAGTAAAGCTGGGACTCCATACTGAAGAGTAAAACTGGGACTCCATGCAGGAGAGTAAAACTGGGACTCCATACTGGAGAGTAAATCTGGGACTCCATACTGGAGAGTAAAACTGGGACTCCTTACTGGAGAGTAAAACTGGGACTCCATACTGAAGAGTAAAACTGGGACTCCATACTGGATTGTAAAACTGGGACTCCTTACTGGAGAGTAAAACTGGGACTCCTTACTGGAGAGTAAAACTGGGACTCCATACAGGAGAGTAAAACTGGGACTCCATACAGGAGAGTGAAACTGGGACTCCATACAGGAGAGTAAAGCTGGGACTCCATACTGGAGAGTAAAACTGGGACTCCATGCAGGAGAGTAAAACTGGGACTCCATACAGGAGAGTAAATCTGGGACTCCATACTGGAGAGTAAAACTGGGACTCCATACTGGAGAGTAAAACTGGGACTCCACACTGGAGAGTAAAACTGGGACTCCATACTGGAGAGTAAAACTGGGACTCCATACTGGAGAGTAAAACTGGGACTCCATACAGGAGAGTAAAACTGGGACTCCATACAGGAGAGTAAATCTGGGACTCCATACAGGAGAGTAAATCTGGGACTCCATACTGGAGAGTAAAAACTGGGACTCCATACTGGAGAGTAAAACAGGATTCCAACAAAACCAAGACTCTCAAACCCAAACAGGAAACACGATATTCATGACTGGAGTGACATCAGACACAACACGTGCTCAAGCTCTGATAACTAGGACTTGAAATGAGAAGCCCTGCAACCGCTACCGAAAAGTTAGCGCACGCTTTGAAGGAATGCTTTATTTCACAGCCCACTTTGACTCAACGGGTAGGCTAGCGCGGGGGATAGGTGGACCCAGATTCAGGGTGGCCAGAGATATTCCTGGTTTTTGAACCATCTGAACCCTGAACTACATGACTGGACAAATTACCAGGCCTAACAAATCCAGGCAACAACGGCAATTCATCATCCTGACTCCTAATAACCCACTAAACCGTGCAACCAAGCTTGGATGAAGCAAACACCAGAACCAATCACTGACCCCCCGGGACCAGAATTGGACAGCCCCAAACTAAACCTCCAATCACAGGACAGGATCAAAGCTACGCGTTGGCAAACGAAACAAAGGAAAACGCTCGCGGTCTGCACTTCTGTCTTTGGTAAAAATTACAAATTTGAGCCAAAAATTACAACAAGCAAAAAAAAAAGGAGTAAGGGGATCTCCAGACCAGGCAAGCGTACGGCGGGGGGAAGAGCGCACGTGCGCGCGATACGATACGCAGAGACTTCCGACGGCAAACCGCCGGCGCGCCGGTTTGCATAAGGCAAAAACATCCCTCAGGGATTTCACTGCGGTCGCTGCCGTGTCCCGAAGCTAAAATAGCAATTAGAGAGGAACGAAGAAGGCGCACCCGCGCCAGAGTTCGGCAGAGCAGGCAGGACTCGTTCTTCAAGACGCACAGTTAGCGTAGCGTGCCTGTTCGCCGTGAGCCCCTACGTGAACACAGCTCCCCCCTGATTTAGCCCCCCCGTTCAGAACAAACCGACTCAGATTTAAAAGTTGCAGGGCTCTGTACTAAGAATTTTTTTCCCGTGCTCCTAAGTTGAAAAATTTAGGACGCTAAGAATTTTTCCAAGGAGTACATGTGCCCCTAAGTTGAAAAATTTAGGACGCTAAGAATTTTTCCAAGGAGCACATGTGCCCCTAAGTTGAAAAATTTAGGATGCTAAGAATTTTTCCAAGGAGTACATGTGCCCCTAAGTTGAAAAATTTAGGAGCATATCTACTACCTACAGTAGATATGTGTCCCTAAATTATATTTCCAGTTAGCACACGTCAGTTATCAGGAGCACATGCTCCTAAAATGGGAGCACTGTAGAGCCCTGAGTGGACACTTAAGCAGTCAACTGCTGACACTGAAGACACTCTGATTGGGCAACGAGCTGCGTTCCGGTTTGGGTAAGACCATGTGCTGGGAATTCAGAGGGGTGGTGGTAATGGAAGAGGGAGGGAGGGGGGCGGGGGAGAGTGGACTGACCCAGTTCTTCCTCCTCTTCTTGTTCTTGGCGTCCTGGTCCAGGCTGCTGCCCACGCTGGAGTGGCTGGTGGCGCTGGCGATGCTGGACACGCTGTCCGAGGAGTGCTGCCTGCGAATGCGCAGGTCCGGCTGCGGCTGCGGGCCCGTGCCCGAGGCTGCGCAGACAGGCAGGCAGAGGAAGAGAGAGAGAGAGAGAGAGAGAGAGAGCAGGAATGATTGAGAGATCAATCAGACTACGCAATCCTTTTCAGTCTACCCACTTTCACACCCCCAGTTGTTACTGCAAATAAGAATCGAGTTTTCAGGTAACCTACTGGCTAAATTAATTGGAACATAAATAAATGAGAAAATATGATGTAATTTCCTTTGTCTACATAACAACTTCATCTTGCTGTGCTAAGATTAAATTGGGAACAACTACTACAACGCTACCTTATAACGAAGCAAGTTTATCAGCTGCGGAGCTTAACTCTATGAATCAAACACAGTGATGGACCAGACCTCTGTATTCGTGTTAAAAATCCAAAAAGGAACAAAAGTATGCTTAAAAGTTCTCACATCTTTGGTAAATTGAGCTACTGTGGCCTAACATCAATCTGCATATGAAGCCTATTAGCACAGCAGACTCCTGCTAACTTCCCTGCGCTGTATAACCAGAGCGATTTCACCAGTAAGAAGGTGTTAGCACCAGGAAGTGTTAGCCACAGTAACTATTAACACCAGGAAGTGTTAGCCAAAGTAACTGTTAGCACCAGGAAGTGTTAGCCACAATAACTGTTAGCACCAGGAAGTGTTAGCCGCGGTCAGTGCTAGCAAATATTAGGGTGGATTTTGTATTCGTGGAGGCTAACTGTTAGAGGTGGTATTTGTTAACAGAAACAAGTGTCAGCAGTGGGAAGTGTCTGGTAAGTATTAGTTAGCAGCTCTGTGACACTCGCTACCCCCTCACCTTTACAGGTCAGCTCCGGGGTGTTGATCACACCGTTGATGGCCGCCTGCGCTGCCACGTTCTGCTTCTTCAGGAACTCGATGGTCTTCCTCAGCTCGTTCAGCTCAGAGTCCTGATAGGGCATGCGCAGGTTAGCATGTTCATTAAACACTGTAGCCACAGCACATTCGGTGTTACTGTGGAGCAAGGCTCCAGCTATAGGGGCTGTTCTGTTGGCGTCGTGTCTCTCTCTCCTCACCTTCTGTTCCGCCGTCATGGTGAGACTCTGGAGCCGGATGGTCATGTTTCCCAGGCTCTGCTCGAAGGCGGCAACCAGGTGAGCCTGCGCATGGAAAACCACATACAGTCAGAGAGCGTGACATCATTAATCGCCATTATAGGTACCCTGACTGGAATGTTTTTTTCCCCTCAGAATTCTAAGTCAGTGTTCTAGAACTCCACAGCTTTCAATTACCAGTAGCGATTGTGACATCAGCATTAGAACGTTCAGTCGAGAACATTCTAATCACATTATTTGTGATGTCACACCCTGGCTGTGTGACCACGCGCCAGGTGCCTGGGGAGCGGTTTGAGTGTTGTTTACAATTCACGCAAATTCGATCCGATATCACAGGGCTCAAAACAGAAATGGCACGTGGGGAAAGCACGCGAACACATACACGCACGCGCGAACACGTACACGCCCGAACGCGTGCGCAACAGGCTCGCTTAAGACTGAACTGCTTTCGACCGGGCACGCCACGACGATTCCACACACGGTCTTTATTTTCAAAACAGTTCTGAGCTGAGGATAAACCCCACGGCTTGCTGAGTCATTACTTGCTGATAATTCCGGACAGACGCGGCGATAAAACCCAAACAAGAGGGCTCAGAATCACCGCGGTAACCAAAATAAACAGTTTAACTGCGAACTGGGCAAATAAAACAGCAGCCGTTCGGTAGTAATTGTTCTGAAGTAAATCGTTTCTTACAGAACGCAGACCGTACTGAAATCCAAGTTTTAAATTAGCCAAACATCTTATTAATCTTCAACCGACACAACTGTGCATGAACTGAAAAGATTGAAGCTTCAAAAGCTTTGCTGAAAAACAAATCAAAATCAAATCGATTTATTTGAACGCTTTTCACACAAAGAAAGTTTACTGAGCAGCAAAAAAAAAAAAAAAAACCAGGCCTGAACCCCCAAATAACAAGCACATGAAGTAAAAAAAAAAACATACATACAATGCATATACACACCAGATGAACAGCCAGATATTGAATCTTTCACCAAGTCAGTCAGTACACCCGTTTTTATTCTCACTATGACCAGAAAGCACGAAACAGGCTCAGGACCTGTCCTATAGAGGTGCAGCGCTATTTAAATCATTAGTGTGAAGAACAGCTGAAACTCTCATACGAACCGGAGCTCAGAGCAAACAACACAGCGAAGCGTCCCCCCCCCCCCCCCAAACCCTGCCCACCTCCCCGGCGGTCCGGGGGCCCGCGCTCCTGTCCGCCGCCCCCGCGGAGCGGCTCCCGGTCCTCCCCGGGAGCCGCCGCCCGCTCCGCACGCGCCCCCGACCCCGCTTCGGCGAGGGGTACCGGTTCAGGGGGCGCCAGGTCACGGCGAGATCCCCGCCGGGGCGGGGAGTCGCGGACGACATCGGCGGGAGAGCGCGGTCCTGTTCCGAGGCCTGGCGGGCGGATCCAGACAGGGGGTCCCAGCGCGTGAGGTTCCTAACTGCGATCCCCTCCCTGCCTGGAGCAGGGGAGCAGGGGAGCGAGTGCACGCAGGTTCTGAGGCTATCAGCTATCGAGGGCTCTGTGAAACGCGAGCTGATAGCTCAGCGCAGACAAAACAGAGGCCTGGAACTCTGCCATTTCATGCACCGGCGTTGCCAGTGCTGCTGCATCCCCCCCTAAATATCCCTCATTTCTCTAAATATAGATGCTTGCTCATTTCCAACACGTTTTTCCTTTAAAGTTTCCTTCAGAATCCGCCGGTGTACTACAAACGTCCTCCAGTGAAAAATAAATACACATAAATGTAGGGGATTGTCAGAAAAATTACCTGGAGTAAACCTCCATACCAAGGGGAAGTTTCTCCCCAATCTGGCAACCCTTTTCACAAAGACTCCCCCCAGTTGGGTCTGGTCAGGACCAGCCTGTTTATGCATCCCTGACCGGGGGGTCTCAGTTATTCCAGAGAACCAGCTTGCCTGAGTAACAGCAGAGGGCACTTCTACCAGCGTGCAGATCAAAAGAAAGGCCGACCTCACTGCTCCTTCATCTGAGTACTCTCGAAGCACCCCGCGAAAAATCCCCCCTCGACGGGGATTTAAAACCCCTCCATTCTCAAGTTTCCTCGTGGTAAAGGGTGGTCAAAAAAAAAACAAAAAACAAACACCGGTGTGAGTGTCGAGGGTTCTAACCATTTCGCTACGACCTGTTCTCCGTTCCAAGCGCGTACAGGAGCTCCCTGAACATTTCAGTTCAGGTTTATTATTACTATCGTAATAATATCGTTGCTAACTATTATTATCGTTTCTCTGAGCTGTAACGAAAAAAGCAGTGTTGTGCAACACTGGGGAAGTGTGGCTTCTGGGGAAAGATCCGGAACATCAGGGAAGGGGTGGTCGGCGGGACGGGCGCCCCCTGCAGACGTGTAAGGACGGCGAGCCGCGGTGACAGACGCGCGCCCACCCGTCTGACTCACCCTTCCGTTCCACCAACAGCCAATGGGCACAGACAGGAAACTCCACCCCCTGCATCACACCGTCCTTTCGGGACTGTGACGCAAACGCGTTTAATCGGAACTTCGCTCAAGTTGTGAAAGACTACGATTGCACAACCCATAACCAGTTTTATCTTGACTGACATTTTTATTTTGACTCAGTGTACAGTCACGCCAAATCTTATTAAAAAGATTTAATTACTGTGTGAAAATGTATTTCCCGTGTACTTAGATATTCAGTACATGAGTATGAATTACTGAAGACGAAGTAATATTAATGTTAACAGCAGTCAGGGCTACCGGAGTAAGTTAAAAATATATAGAAAATAATACTAATATTACAATAATATTTCCATCTAGTTCCTTACAGATAACACGTACCGCATTGTTGTAACACCATTGCAAACACTTCACCATTGCAGGTTAAATAAATACATACTGTGTGCTGTGGGTTCAATGTCTAACTTTGTGTAAAAAAGCACGCAGTCATTCCACCTATCCCTCACCAACTGAAACAAAGTGCTCCAGTTTTGTGCTACAAAGCAACAGCTGTGAATGCTAGGCTAACGCTAGGCTAGCATTAGGCTAACACTAGGCCAACTTTAGGCTAAGGTTAGGCTAACGCTATGCTAACGTTAGGCTAAGTCAACACGTATGCAGGAATGAGATCACGCAGGAGAGGTGATGCAGGGGGGGTAAGAACGTTCCTCTGTAGCGTGTAATCAGGCTTGTCCTAGCGACCCCTCCATCACTGCTGAGTACAGGGTAAACACACGAGAAACCCCAACATTATCCACGCTCAAATACTACTGTTTACAGCAGTTCTCAACTCCTTGAAAAACTTCTCCCTGCTGAGTATGAATTTTAAAACACAGCCAGCTGTTACCGACTGCATGTACTGTAGAATTATGCAACGTGCCTTCATAATCCCACTGTATTATTCATTTGACATAATTTGACAGTGAGCTGTCAGTCGCTGATATCCAGACACGTCAATAAGTTCAAGGCTTGTTTATTCTTGTTCATTCATTTAACCCTTTAATATCACAAATATGTGATGAGAATTTTCTTTACCAAACACTCTAATGCTGATGTCACAATCACTACTGGTAATCGAAAGCAATGGAGTTCTAGAACACTGACTTGGAATTTTGAAGAAAAAAAAAACATTCTAAATAACCGACAGTCTCCTAGGCTACAGTCTCCCTCTGCCCTCATAGTCAAATAAGCTGTATTAAGCCCCATTATCCCAGCTATAATGCAGACTAATTTTCTAGTGCCCAGACAGGCAAGTTCTGGCAGGTCTATTTGCCCATAAGTATGTTGTACTGTTTGGTAAGCATGGACCATTGGATGCAATGGCCTGACACGACAGCACAAAACCTGCCCTTGTAACACACAACCTTCTCGCAACGTTTCAGGAACGCTGTCACGGTGTTATCGGCCTTGGTCAGCCCTGAGGGGATCCCTTACACACCCCCCCCCCCCACTTTGCCTGATCTCCGGGATTGTAGACACTTGGTTGCTATGACAACCGCAAAGCCACACAAATTTATAGTCGGGTAAATGCACCATGGCTGTTCCCCGGGCAACCCCCCCACCTCCCCCGGTTGCTGAAACTTCCACTGCTAGCATGCTGCCGTGATGCTAACAGAAGTGGCTCTCAGATAATGCAAAGCCACGCTAGCCAGAGAAAGCATAGCATCTCACAACCTAGCACACTGCGACAGTAGATTGATTGTGAAATGGTGCGGGTCCTCTCGCCGGTGCTTACGTTAGAGCTGAGCTGAGTGGTCAGCGCCGACACCTTCTCCTGGGAGGAGTCCAACTCCCTCCTGAGCTTCCGGATCTGAAACCAGACAGACAGGGGAAAGGACCAATCACAGGTCCCCGTCAGGGAAAACACGGCAGCCCGTAGAACGCGATAAACCAGTGGTCCCCAACCCTGTTCCTGGAGATTTACTGTCCTGTATGTTGCCATTCCAAACCTTAACAAAGCACAATTCATTCAACAGCTACAGATACTAATTAGCAGCTTAAGCTGCAAATTTGTAGAGTCAGGTGTGCCAAATTAGGGTGGAACTGAAAACCTGCAGGATGGTAGATCTCCAAGAACAGGGTTGGGAACCACTGAGATAAACAGACATGTATTTAAATAGCGAGCGGGAAGTGGCCCTGTCACACCAGTTCAACAGAACCTAGCACAAAACACCACATCCTCTCAGGCTTTGTGTTATCTTCCCTGTACAGACACAGACCGTAGGGGTTCTCTCATACAGGTGAAGACCTCCTTACCTCTGACTGGGACTTCTCTTCAGGCTGAAAAACAAAAACAAAACAAAAACCAGAGGTGAGTGAATTTGGGAGGAACATTGCTCTGAAATAGCTAACTGCAGGGGTGCTATCTGAAGCGGGACGATAAGGCTGTATGGACTGTATGGAGTTTCCTCCTCCAGCCACAGGATGGCGCTGTGTCCACCATTTCTGGCAGACTGTAACTCTGTACTGGACCTGACCTGCCCCTGCCGCCCCCCCCCCCCCCCCCTTTGGCGCTTGCCACTCACCTGTTAAACTCAAGGGGTAATTTACAGATTAAGGAGAGATGGCCAGAGAGATTACAGGCCATCACCTGAAGTACAGGCTCATGACAGAATCTGAGAACCACACATTATGGATGGGGGGGTGGGGGGTGGAGTGGGGGGGGCTCCTCAGAGGTCAATATCATCCTACCCAGCAATTCATTTTTGTCCCCTGTAGGGGACATGAGTCTCTTATCTGAAGAACCACATTTACTGCTATGCTGAAACCTACACCCCACAGTCATTCAATAAGAATAAAGTAAATAATATTGTTGAAAATATTTTCACTGCAACAAGTTTTCATCACCCAAAACACTTGCATTATGTCAAAAAAGACATTCTGCCAGGTCAAGGAGGATATAATTGGGGGATGTATAACAAAACCATGGAAACCAGCTTTAAACTGGACAAATCATCTTCAACCAATACAACACAGGTGTACTGCATTATTATTATTGACAACAATCTTTATTATTAGCATTAGTAGCAGCAATAGTTTATATTTGCTAAATGGTTTTAGCAAAGGGTATTCATTGTAATCACTAACCATAAAGGTGAGGTTAAAATAAAACATGCCACCTCAAGACTCGGTGTACTTCCAGAACGAAAACGTTAATTCTCTAAACAGGAACACGTATGCTCAAACGCACTCATCCTGGCGCGACGCGTGTGACCCGCTCAGGGGCTGAGGTTCCGCGTGAACTCGACAGCCCGCGTTTCGGATATTATGCGTCGCCCGCCGTTTCGGGACGGTTGCCAGGGGCGAGGGAGGGGAAACGGCCCGAACAGACGCGCTGCTGTTTCGCAACCGAAAAATCATTTCAGTCCGAGGGGCGGGGCGGGACGGGGAGGGGGCGGAGCTGTTCCGACGGGTCGCCGGGGGAATCGGAAGCTCCGGGGCCGCGTCGCCGCCGGGGTTTCGACGGGGCGATGACTAAAACGTCCGCCAGGCGCGGAGCCGCCAAAAAAGGACGCGGACGCCCCCGCGACGGGGCGAGGACGGGACCGCAGTTCGCTCGAGGCTTGTCCCGGCTGGAGCGGAACGCTGACTCACGTCAAAACGCAGCAAGACGCCGCTTTTTCCCGAGCGAGCGCCTACTCCAAAGAGCCCCGCTCCGAACCGTCCCGTCTGCACGCCCCCTTCGACAGCACCGCAAACATCGGCGAGCGGCGCACGCTTCTAGCAGCTTCCGCCCATCCAACACCGGCCCAGATTACGAAATGTCATTCTTCTGTGACCTTTATGCCTCCAAAACTGAACAACCACCTTAATAATTTTTTAACACTTTTTTTTCTTCAGAGGATTAAAAGAATAAGCAACGCTTTTTAAAAAAAAACTGTACACAGAAGAGGACATAGCCAACAGCCTTAAACAATCTCCGCATCCTAAAGAAGAGGAAAAAAAGGGAAAGGGAAGCTTTTTCTCCTGAGACGAAGGAATCGGCCCAGAGCGCAGACTAATATCTTGACACAACACATCGTCTTCGTCAGACTCAAACAGGACACGATGCCCCACTAGCATCCCCAGCCAGCGCGCACCTCCCGCTGGTAGACATTCTCTTTCAAACTGTCAACCATGAGATAACAGCCACAGGCATCAAAACAGAACATTACACCGGTGGAAAATCAGAAACCACAGAATGTACGCAGAAGTTGAACAGAGACACAAAACACGAGGCAGCCTGTCTCCCTTCACCCGCAGGAGAACCTCGCTCCCCTTCTCCGCACGGGGAACGGGGATTTGGGGGGGGGGGGGGGGGGGGTCCTACCGTAAGGTCCCACGGCCGGAGCGTGCCTGCGAAGGTGACGGCGGCCATCATCTTGGGACTCGCGGTCCGGGCTCTCTCTCTCTCCCTCTCTCTCTCTCTCTCTCTCTATCTCCCTCTCTCTCTCGCCCCGGTCTGAGTCGCGTCTGAGCCCGTGCGCGGCGCGTCGCGTTTCCTCAGAGGAGCTGTCACTGCAGCTCATTACCTGCCCGAGGCCGAGCCCCTGCGCGCGCGGCTGTGGGAGGGGCCCACACGCCTTGCCAACTTTAAGAGCGCTCCATTAGCGCGTTACAACAGCTGTGCACGTTTAAAGAGCTCAACTAGCACAGTACAACAGCTGTGCACGTTTAAAGAGCTCAACTAGCACAGTACAACAGCTGTGTGTTTAAAGCACCCAACTAGTACAGCACAACAGCTGTGTACATTTAAAGAGCTCAACTAGTACAGTACAACAGCTGTGTACATTTAAAGAGCTCAACTAGTACAGTACAACAGCTGTGTACGTTTAAAGAGCTCAACTAGTACAGTACAACAGCTGTGTGTTTAAAGAGCTCAGCTAGTACAGTACAACAGCTGTGTACATTTAAAGAGCTCAACTAGTACAGTACAACAGCTGTGTACATTTAAAGAGCTCAACTAGTACAGTACAACAGCTGTGTACATTTAAAGAGCTCAACTAGTACAGTACAACAGCTGTGTGTTTAAAGAGCTCAACTAGTACAGTACAACAGCTGTGTATGTTTAAAGAGCTCAACTAGTACAGTACAACAGCTGTGTGTTTAAAGAGCTCAACTAGTACAGTACAACAGCTGTGTACATTTAAAGAGCTCAACTAGTACAGTACAACAGCTGTGTACATTTAAAGAGCTCAACTAGTACAGTACAACAGCTGTGTACGTTTAAAGCACCAAACTAGTACAGTACAACATCTGTGTACATTTAAAGAGCCCAACTAGTACAGTACAACAGCTGTGTACAATTAAAACACCCAACTAGTACAGCACAACAGCTGTGTACATTTAAAGAGCTCAACTAGTACAGCACAACAGCTGTGTACATTTAAAGAGCTCAGCTAGTACAGCACAACAGCTGTGTACATTTAAAGAGCTCAGCTAGTACAGCACAACAGCTGTGTATGTTTAAAGAGCTCAGCTAGTACAGTACAACAGCTGTATGTTTAAAGACCTCAACTAGTACAGTACAACAGCTGTGTACATTTAAAGAGCTCAACTAGTACAGTACAACAGCTGTGTGTTTAAAGAGCTCAACTAGTACAGCACAACAGCTGTGTACATTTAAAGAGCTCAACTAGTACAGTACAACAGCTGTGCACTTTTAAAGAGCTCAACTAGTACAGTACAACAGCTGTGCACTTTTAAAGAGCTCAACTAGTACAGCACAACAGCTGTGTACATTTAAAGAGCTCAACTAGTACAGTACAACAGCTGTGCACTTTTAAAGAGCTCAACTAGTACAGCACAACAGCTGTGTACATTTAAAGAGCTCAGCTAGTACAGCACAACAGCTGTGTACATTTAAAGAGCTCAGCTAGTACAGTACAACAGCTGTGTATGTTTAAAACACCCAACTAGTACAGTACAACAGCTGTGTACATTTAAAGAGCTCAACTAGTACAGTACAACAGCTGTGTGTTTAAAGAGCTCAACTAGTACAGTACAACAGCTGTGCACTTTTAAAGAGCTCAACTAGTACAGTACAACAGCTGTGCACTTTTAAAGAGCTCAACTAGTACAGCACAACAGCTGTGTACATTTAAAGAGCTCAACTAGTACAGTACAACAGCTGTGCACTTTTAAAGAGCTCAACTAGTACAGTACAACAGCTGTGTATGTTTAAAGAGCTCAACTAGTACAGTACAACAGCTGTGCACTTTTAAAGAGCTCAACTAGTACAGTACAACAGCTGTGCACTTTTAAAGAGCTCAACTAGTACAGCACAACAGCTGTGTGTTTAAAGAGCTCAGCTAGTACAGTACAACAGCTGTGCACGTTTAGAGAGCTCAACTAGTACAGTACAACAGCTGTGTATGTTTAAAGAGCTCAACTAGTACAGTACAACAGCTGTGTACATTTAAAGCACTCAACTAGTACAGTACAACATCTGTGTACATTTAAAGACCTCAACTAGTACAGTACAACAGCTGTGCACTTTTAAAGCACTCAACTAGTACGGTACTCAAATACTTTAAGCGACTTTGTACAGCACAGCGCTCGCAACACTTTCAAAAGCACTAGTACACTACTAAACCCACGTATTTTTAAAAACGCTTTACTAGTACACTACTGCACCCACATATTATTAAAAGCACTTTACTAGTACACTACTGCACCCACATATTTTTAAAAGCACTTTACTAGTACACTACTGCAACCACATACTTTCAAAAGCACTTTACTAGTACCCTACTGCACCCACATACATTCAAAAGCACTTTACTAGTACCCTACTGCACCCACATACATTCAAAAGCACTTTACTAATACAGTGCTCACATTGTCACACAAGTGCTGAAATAGTACAGTACAGATATCATTTAAAAGCACTTAAACAGCACAGTGCCACGTGACGGAATAACGGACAATTAGCAGGTCCTGACAGACAGCCGGCCGGCTAGCTATGTTTAAGTTTCAATTTCACGTCTGTTCAGTACACTGCTCGGTACAAACCACACAGCGCCAAATGAATGCTAGCAGAAGCGCCGCCGCGGGATATCTGAGATCTGAAAACAAAAGAGCGTGTACTTATTGGATTCCGATACCTTTGTTCACTTCAGCTCAAGCTGCTACAAGCTGGGTGAAATTTTCCAAGGAAAAAAAGCCAAACAAGGATAATACTGACTTACTTCCTTATAATTGCACCCTCAAGTAAAAAAATAAAAAAATAAAAAATAAAAAAAACAACAGCTGGAGTATTAAGCAATTCTCTCAGAAACAATCCAAAGGTTTACGGGCGGCCAGTGACCACAATCAGACTGTCTGTCTGGATGGAGAACGGAGTTCTTCCCGGAACATTCTAGATCATCTTCTAACACCAAGGACAATGTATGCATGAAGCGGCGCATGTCACGTTCGAATAAATCACTGCAAACAAATTTTGTTTTGCTTAAAACTCACCGTTGAGTAGACGGAGGAGGTGCTGGACACGAGAGAGAGCGATGACCCATGAACTGAAAAAAAAGAGAGAGAGAGAGATTTAAAAAACCCTTTTATTGGGACATTGTTTAACCACAGAAATTACTGTACTTCAAAACAAAAATAATATACAAGCAACATAAAGAGAAAAACCAATTAACAAACTAAGCACAGGCAGAAAAGAGAGAAATAGCTAGATAAAAGAGGGATAGAGAGACAGAGATTGAGAGAGAGAGAGGGAGGTGAGATTCAGAAAACAGACTGGGAACTGTGAAAGAGGAGGGGGAAACCCCCAGAGCGGTGCGATGCGTGCCTTATTCAGTCAATAACAGTTTGTGAGGCGGGTGCTTGGAGCTGCGCTGTGTGTGGTTCTATCTGACGCCCCGCTCCTTCATCGCGGCCTTGGAGCGTGCCGACGAACACTCAGGCCTTCCACCACAGCGCTGGCGGCAAACCCGACCGCGTGGAGTCGCTTTCTCTCCCTCACCTCCCTCTAACGCGTAAAACGCGACAGGCGGCTGTCGTCATGGCAATTAGGGCGATAACCGTACGGCACAAGTCCGGAAGATGAGGCTGTAAATTGAATACTAAACGAATGACAAATTATAAAGTGCAAACGCGAGATAACGTAGCGTTTCTTTCCAAAGGTACAACAGGATTCTCAGAATACAATGGGCTGGCTCTACGTGTGCCATCCCACAATGCACTGCATGGCGTCGCCTAAGCAGAATTAGTATACCAGATGACACAAGCGCATCAAAACTGTTTGAAAAGCCAAGTTTGATGGGAAGGATATTTTTTTATATATTTCTCTCATCTGAAATAAGGTTTCGAGTCGATTCAAACTGAACTTATGATTCTGTCGAGGCTGGTCAAGCCAAATACGGAAATAACACGTCATTCAGTTTAGTGTTTCCAGAAACTTCTTCAATCCAAAACCCAGATTCATGACAGGAACAAATCCCAACTGCGTTTTTTAAAATGTCAAGTGTCAAGTGCTTAAAATGTCAACACTTGACATTTTAAAACGGGAAACAAATCACGAAATAATGCATTATAAAAAAATAAAAAACCAATTACCTACACGCCTCAGCTGGAACGCTGCGGTCAATATGGCTGCCAAAAAATGTTTTTACTACAACCTGTGACATCACAGAAGGAACAGCACTGGCAGCTCTGCCAGAACTAGAGAACGTGGGAGAGGCAAACGACATTCCCCCCCCCCCCCCCCCCCAAGAGCCCCGGGGACCTGCGTTATTTTAATGAAGAGTTTCTCATGCTAACCCGCTCCGCCAGTCGCATAAATCATGTCCTCCTGGTCGTAAATGCACAGAACACTTCCACGTCTAGGTAATCTCACGAACTCGAGCGCGATTAATAGATTCACTCAAGGCCACAGGCAGATATTTGTTAAGACGGGCGAAATATCATCGGACATTTTATCGTTTTCTTTTTATCTTTCGCGTTAGCCCAGTTTCAAAATGTTTTAAAATACACTGTGCTAATTACACTTTAACAAAGCGTACGAATCAAAAAAGCGTGCGATATAGATAAAACATATTGCTGCAAAACATTTCTGTCAATGAAAGCCAAAGTGACAGATTGCTTCGGAAGTTCCACGGGAAAGCAATGCATTGCGAGAACGTTTCTGGGTCAAGAGACAAAGTGAAGATATATCAGTAACGGTGGTAACCGGACCATGGAAACCTAACAAAACATAGAGTGGATGCTACTACTGGTACACTCTTGTCATATTGGATAACGCTTGTTGGTCTTTTGCTTGGCGATAATGCTTTGAGAGGACTCCGGCATTGTGCTGCGCTGAGTGTCATCACGTTTCAGGAGCGGAAAGCCAGCTCTCTGTAACTGGCCCCTGTAATTATATTCCCCCAAGGTGCCCCGGGGACAGGGCTGAGGAGAGAGAGGGCAGGACGAGGATTTGGGCCTGAATACCTTCCCCCTCTAATAAGAAGGGGGGGGGGGGGTGGTTTAGGTGCGCGGCTGAATCTTCTGTACTCTCGGCTGAATGAGTCCTGTTCGCCCCCGGAGGGGGGGGGGTGGCGTTAGGAACTGATTGTTTCGGTGGGTTCGCCGGGTTCGTGAGCTCCTTCCTCGTCTGGTGATTCAGAGCACAGGGGCTGGCGTTCATCGCGACTGCAGCGTGCGGTCAAACGGCCAAACGCCAAGTCTCGGAGGAGAGAGACGAAGGACCTACTGACACACTGATGAAAAGCCAATGGGCGTGCCAAAACACCAATCAAACGCTGAAGGGCACGCCAACACACTTATCGAAAGCCAATGGGAACACAAAAACACTGTTTGAACACTAAGGGGCGCACCAAAACACAGATCAAAAGCTAATGGTCGCACAAAAACACTGATTGAACACTAAGGGGCGCACCAAAACACCGATCAAAAGCTAATGGTCGCACAAAAACACTGATTGAATGCTAAAGGGTGCACCAAAACACCAATCGAAAACTAAAGAGCTAAACATTTTGACGCTATCCAGATGCCTAGCCCGGATCCTAAAAACCAGCCAAACATCCACACTGTTTCCTATAGGGACTTTGTCTTTTTTCTTGAATGGAGGACTATATGCGTATTTAGCTTCGAGCCTAAACTGATGGGGCACTGCTTCATGAGGTCAGACCCTGACCGCGCAGCATCGTCGGAAAACAAAGAACGGCAAAAACGGGGGATATTCCCGGCATGTACACGGCAACCCCGCCCGCGTCGCCCTAAATAAACACCCCGCTGCCAGAGATGAGAGAACGGCAGGGTTTAGGTTTCCCAGGGAACCGTATTTGAATCTCAGTGCTGTCCGAGCCGCAGCCGCGACCGAAACCCCACAGCCTGAAGAGCCGCCTGGCCCAGACACACAGAGATCAGCCCAGCGTCGAAGAGCTAACCCCACAGCCTGAAGAGCTAACCCCACAGCGTCAAAGAGCTAACCCCACAGCCTGAAGAGCTAACCCCACAGCGTCGAAGAGCTAACCCCACAGCCTGAAGAGCTAACCCCCCAGCCTGAAGAGCTAACCCCACAGCCCGAAGAGCTAACCCCACAGCCCGAAGAGCTAACCCCACAGCATCGAAGAGCTAACCCCACAGCATCGAAGAGCTAACCCCACAGCCGAAGAGCTAACCCCACAGCCTGAAGAGCTAACCCCACAGCCCGAAGAGCTAACCCCACAGCCTGAAGAGCTAACCCCACAGCCGAAGAGCTAACCCCACAGCCTGAAGAGCTAACCCCACAGCCTGAAGAGCTAACCCCACAGCCTGAAGAGCTAACCCCACAGCATTGAAGAGCTAACCCCACAGCATTGAAGAGCTAACCCCACAGCCCGAAGAGCTAGCCCCACAGCCCGAAGAGCTAACCCCACAGCCTGAAGAGCTAACCCCACAGCCTGAAGAGCCGCCTGGCTCACGCCCAGACACACAGAGATCAGCACAGCGTCGAAGAGCTAACTCCACAGCCTGAAGAGCTAACCCCACAGCGTCGAAGAGCTAACCCCACAGCCCGAAGAGCTAACCCCACAGCCTGAAGAGCTAACCCCACAGCCCGAAGAGCTAACCCCCAGCATGAAGAGCTAACCCCACAGCCTGAAGAGTTAACCCCCAGCATGAAGAGCTAACCCCACAGCCTGAAGAGCTAACCCCACAGCCTGAAGAGCTAACCCCACAGCCCGAAGAGCTAACCCCACAGCGTCGAAGAGCTAACCCCACAGCCCGAAGAGCTAACCCCACAGCCCGAAGAGCTAACCCCACAGCCCGAAGAGCTAACCCCACAGCATCGAAGAGCTAACCCCACAGCATCGAAGAGCTAACCCCCAGCCTGAAGAGCTAACCCCACAGCCCGAAGAGCTAACCCCACAGCCTGAAGAGCTAACCCCACAGCCTGAAGAGCTAACCCCACAGCCTTAAGAGCTAACTCCACAGCCTGAAGAGCTAACCCCACAGCCTGAAGAGCTAACCCCACAGCATCGAAGAGCTAACCCCACAGCCCGAAGAGCTAACCCCACAGCCCGAAGAGCCGCCTAGCCCAGACACACAGAGATCAGCACAGCGTCGATGAGCTAACAGCTAAACCACATTCCTATAAAAAATCACCTGTAGATTCAACCTCAGTATTAATCGGAGCTTTAACTTCAGGTACATTATTGTGGTAAAAGTCAGTAGAAGGATACATGTAGCTGAAGGAAATACACTTATTTTTCTAAACAATAGAGCTTCTTATTAAATATGATATGGCATAAGCGCAAATGAAAGACTTACATTATATTATATTCTACAAGGCACAATTTTGTAAGCTTGACAGAGATCCTGTTGATTTTCACTGTTGACTTGCGACACATTCAACTGACAGGCTAACTCAGGACCGTTATGTGTTCTCCCTTGCACTGTGTGTGTGTGTTTGACGGGTTTTCGGGGCTCACCCTCCTCGAACCCGTCCCGGAAGGAGCCGGAGCGGCTCATGGCGCGGCCCTTGTCGTCCAGCGACATGGAGGAGTTGCGGAGGCGGGGCTCGCCGTAGGCGTCGTACGGGCCGTCCTGATTGGACAGGCTGTTGGAGCGCAGGCTGGCCAGGTTGATCTGAGCGGCCGTGGTGGGGCTGCCTGTGAAGGGGGGCGAGGTCACATGACCAGTCACATGATCAGCTGGCGCGTGAAGACTCCGTACGAAAAGCACATAGCAGGTTATAGCGGTAAGTACAGATGCACAAAACACCAATTTACGCAGCTTATGAATCACAAAATAATAAACACATGAACAGTAAAGCAAAAACTTATAAACTTGCTTTAAAAGTTTCAACAAGATACATCAACTGGGAGGCCACTTCACAGAGAGGGAAGCTGACTTCTCATATGCTTGAAATGTTACGAACGACACACCAGGTGGCAACATTAATCCCATACTGAATTACAGCAGGGAGAATGCAACTGGCTACAAATGATATCATCGGTGTACTAAAATAAGCAGGCCCTCATCCTGAGATAAGAGACCAAGGAGGAAGCAGACATTTCAAGATGAAAGATCTACATTTGAAACAGCAAGTTCACAAGTTTTTGACTTGGAGATACTCATTTCCTCCAAAAGACATGACAGAACTGATTGGAAATGAACATTTTGACTGGACGGGGACTTGTAACTAGAGAAGGGATGGTATTTGAGGTTCTGTAGACATGCGTGAGGCGGAGGGGTGGGAGGGGGGGGGTGGGGGGGTTGCGGGCGGAGGGGCGGGTTTACCGAGCTGGCCGAAGTTGAAGCGCGTCCCGGAGGAGGGAGAGGTGAGGCTGGACCCGGGGGAGAAGGGCGAGTTGCTGGCCGAATCCTGCAGGCCACCCGCGGAGTGGGAGCGGAGCCACTCCTTGGCCTCCTCGTGGCTGCGCAGGTGGGGCAGGGGGGCGTACCTGCAGGGGGGGGGGGCAAACGGGGCAGCTTACCAACAGACCACGGGGCATGACACCCGAGAGGCACCTTTGGGGAGGGTGCGGGGAGGCAGGGTATATTTTTCACTTTGCAGAGACACACAGACACAGAGCCAACAGGGTCAAAGGTCAAAGGAACTATGCAGTTGCACGTGAAGCGACAGAAGCACAATCTACGCATGATGTAGCAGGCTCCTATTTTGAAGGCTTTAATGCATCTTGAGGCGGGTACAATGTAAGAACAAGCCGGTCCAGTGCTCAGCTCATGCGGTGATTGGATCAGGCAAGCGCCAGCCTATTCACCCGTGCACACGCAACAGGAACTCAAGAACGCTCAAGATGTCTTTCCCAAATAATCTTCCCAGGAAACACTGATTTCCGGCTCTTTATCCCTTTAAGGTGTGACATCACAAATGCGTGATTAGAATGTTCTTAACTGAACGTTCTAATGCTGATGTCACAATCGCTACTGGTAATTGAAAGCAGTGGAGTTCTAGAACACTGACTTACAATTTTTTTTTGGGGGGGGGGGATCCAAAAAACCTACTCTTCAAATGGTTATATGTCTCTGGGGGCCAGTAGCTTAATTTCGGTTCTTCGTCTTTTGCTACCCTCATCCAATCGTGCGTAAGCCCCCCCACGTGCGTGCGATTACGCCATGCTCTGGCTGAGACATTAATACTCTTAAAATGAGCTGGAGCAGTGCCCGGTCTCAAAATCCCACAGCATTAACGCCCAGGGGGGGGGGGGGTGGAGGTTAAATCTACTGGGGCTATATCAGGCTCCCAATTTGCAGACGACACAGATTTTGTGTCGCTGGGGGCATGTCCGGAGCGTGTTCGCTCAGAGAGCAGAGACAATGGGCTCAGCAGACCTTAAAGACACTAGGTGTCTGCTCCGCTGACCTCTTGACCCCGGTGTTTACCCTGTGTCAACCTGAAGCGCTTTTTTGCGTTAAGCCCCTCCCCCTCGGCACAGTCCCAGCTCAAGCCCAGCCCACGGGAGCCCACAGGAGTCTGCTGGTCTGGGAACTTTACCCGCCCAGCCAAACACGCCCTTCTCCGGCGAGAAACCCAAAGCTGTTCCCAGCCTCGATATTCAAATACGAGTTTTCCCCCTCGAACCCCTTTACCTTTAAAAATTAGAATGGCACGGAGGTTCCCACAGCCAAAGCGCGGAGCGAACGGAGCATAACAAGCCAACACAGACCAGACGGCAGCAGCAGCAACAGAAGAGCAACAAACAGCAACGGCGACAGGACAGAAGCGAGGTGCCGAAAACAAACGTGCATGTTAGCGTGTGTGTGCTGCTCGAGCTAGACACATCGCACAGTGACAGCTGGCGGTGCACCTGGGGTCCCCAGACACAAACCGGTGAAAGGGCCGCAAAATGGAAAGCTGCTAACAGGCTGTGGAACATAAACTAGTGACAGGCCGTGGGACAAACTAGTACAGCCGTGGAACATAAACCGGCGAACAGGCCGTGGAACATAAACTAGTGACAGGCCGTGGGACAAACTAGTACAGCCGTGGAACATAAACCGGCGAACAGGCCGTGGAACATAAACCAGCGAACAGGCTGTGGAACATAAACTAGTGACAGGCCGTGGGACAAACTAGTACAGCCGTGGAACAAAAACCGGCGAACAGGCCGTGGAACATAAACTAGTGAACAGGCCGTGGAACATAAACCAGTGAACAGGCCGTGGAACATAAACCAGTGAACAGGCCGTGGAACATAAACTGGTGAACAGGCCGTGGAACATAAACCAGCGAACAGGCTGTGGAACATAAACTGGTGAACAGGCCGTGGAACATAAACCAGTGAACAGGCCATGGAACATAAACCGGCGAACAGGTCGTGGAACATAAACCAGCGAACAGGCCGTGAAACATAAACCGGCGAACAGGCCGTGGAACATAAACCAGCGAACAGGCCGTGGGACATAAACCAGTGAACAGGCCGTGGAACATAAACCGGCGAACAGGCCGTGGAACATAAACCAGTGAACAGGCCGTGGAACAAAAACCGGCGAACAGGCCGTGGAACATAAACCAGTGAACAGGCTGTGGAACATAAACTAGCGAACAGGCCGTGGAACAAAAACCGGCGAACAGGCCGTGGAACAAAAACCGGCGAACAGGCCGTGGAACATAAACCAGTGACAGGCCATGGAACATAAACCAGTGAAAAGGCCAAGTGACACAAACCGGAGAAAGCAAGAAAAGGTGCAGACGGCAAAGAGAGCGTGCACAGACGAGCGGAGAGAAAGAGAGAGCCCCGAAGAGCACAGCCAAGGAGGGAGGGGTTAAAGCTGGAAGCCCCGGTACCTGAATCCCTTCTTGGGCAGGGTGTTGCGATCGAGGCGGAGGTCGCTGTGGGCGGGTCAGAAAGAGGCATTTCAGAGGACAGGGGAAGGTGGGGGGGGTGGGGGGGTGACACAAAAGTTTGCGACAGACAATTGAGGATTGTACATGTGTAGGGGACGAATGAAACGAGATCCCCCCCGAACCACCGACCCCCCGTTCCACCTCCAGCGATTTTCAACAGGGGGTCTTCAAGCTACTGTAGGGGGTCCCTGGCCAGACTTGATATACAGTGACTCTATATAGATTAGAAAAAATACTTTAAAATATCAAGCCCTTTTTAAAAAAAATATAGCCCATTCTAACTTATGGTGGGGGGGGGGGGAGGGGGGTCCCTGGATCAAAAAAGGTTGGAAACCCACTGATTTAAGAAACAGAGAAAAACGCAAAACACGAATCCCAGCAAATTTTAAAATGACCAGAGAGGCTCTAAAGAGAACTTGGCGGGCTGCGGTGTTCTTTTGGGTAACATTACGCTCCTGTGCAGACAGTTGCCGCGGCGATCGGTAAAGCAAGACAATTACATGAAGCTTATGAGCATTCCCGCACAATTACTGCATGACAGGCACGCGCAGAACCAGGTTTCTAATGTGAGATTAGCGTCTAACGTGACGATTTGATTTGCGATTGGCGGGCATCCACACTAATTTGTCGCAAAGCGCAGCGTTAGTCATCAGGGAACTCCCTTATTGGCCGAGGGAGAGGTTGAACGTGCCAGGTATCTCGGCTCAGCCGGCTAACACCTGGTTAAACCAGGCGGGTAAAGGCAGGGATGAAATGGAGCGGATTGATGTTTAAAAGGCCCCTGTACTGGGGGGGGGGGGGGCGGGGGTGCTGGGTTCAAGGACAGTCCTAAGAGGGGGGCGCTGGTACCTGTTGCGGGAAGCTTTGGAACACAAATGAGAACCTGATGACAGGGCAACGGTGACCCAGCCAAAGCAGAGCCGTGCATGCGACAGGAGCAGATAACAAGCAGTGACCTCGCTGTACCAGCAAACCCAGCACACGAGTAAACACACACACACACACACACACACACACACACAGGGCTCTCTGCCTGCGGAGACAGGGGCACAGACAGGTGTCCCAAACACACACACACACACACTCAGGGCTCTCTGTCTGCGGAGACAGGTGCACAGACAGGTGTCCCAAACACACACACACAAGCGCACGCACAAATGCACACACATGCACGCGCACATATACGCGCACACACACACACACACACAAACGCACGCGCAGGCATGCACGCACACACGGACACTACACTAATACACACACACACGCACACACAAACGTATACACATATATGCGCACACACACACACACACACACTACACTACTACAAACACACACTCTACACTAACACACATACACACTACACTAATGCACACACATTACACTAACACACACACACACTTGCATACACAAACACACACATGCACACACACACACACACACACACACACACACACACACACAGTTGCATGCATACACAAACACACACAGACATAAACACGCACACACTCGAACACCAGCCACCTGCTGCAAGGCTACATGAATGGGTTGCACAGGCTGCCGTTGAGTGCGATGCACCCACATCGACTTCACTGTTGTGGGAAAACAACAGCAGCTGCTCCAGAAAAACGAACAGAAACGACACACACACGCGTGCGTACACACACACACACACGACACTAACACACCCCACACACACACACACACACACACACACACACACGCGCACGCCGTAACAGCTGCTCCGCTGCAAGGTCTTCTGAAGACCAAACAGGTTCTTCCACACGTGACAAACCGCTCCAATCAGTTGATAACGCTGATTATTTTCCACAGATTTCATGCAAGCGAGCCGCACCGAAAGAGCCTCGCCAGCCCCATTTGACCTATCCCTCGGCAAGATGGCTTCCTCAATGGAAAACATAAGTCAGTCCAGTCCAGTCCGATTAAAACTGAACTGGACGCCGAGACAAACTCAATTCCCAGCCGCAATATCAGACTGGGCCAGCAGGTGGCGACGCGGCGGCTTGGGAGCGCGACGCACGGCACCGCAGGGACAACGCTCAGCCCGGCACGCCACTCCACACGACGACACAACACAGGAAGCCGCGTTTTTTTAAAACAACTTTCCCGTCGCTACGGCGCCAGGCGCAGCAAGCAACCCCGCGAGACGGAGACGCGTTTTACCTGTCCTGTTTCCGTGGTAACGTGTTTCGGGCGAATTTGGGACTGGCGGAAGGGGAAGAGAGGGGACTGCAGAGGTGGGGTGGGGAGGGGAGGGGTTGGGGGGAGGGGGGGGTAAGGGTAGACACAACACAGAGAGAATTAGTCAAGATAGGGGAGAGGAAGGGAGAGATCAGACAGCAAGACAGAAACCCCCCCACTACATTCCACCGAGCACCTTCAGAAACCCCAGGACAGACGCCAGAGCTCCCACCAACACCAGCCTTTTCACTGCGTATAAACACCGAGCCAGTTTTATGCAAAATAAGAAACAGGGGAGAGAAAAAAAAGAAGCAGAAATTGAGAAAGATTTAATTTGAAAAATTTGTTCAGATTTTGCATGCCCCCATCCATCATCAGAAGCGGTTTCCTTCCTGGCTCGTGTTTATAAAAATACCCTAAAATTACGTCTCGCTAAACACGTCGATAACTCATTACCGCCGTATGGAAATGATGTCGAGTTACAGCCGTTTCCTGGAGCAAAGAACTGGTTCTGGATGCATAGATTAGTCAGACTGGCGGGTTTATTGTTCAGCTTATCCTTTTCTGTTTTTGATCTTATCGCTGTTTTATCGAGCTCTGTTCTCAGTGTTACTACTCACTGTTATTTACAGCAGGACTGACTCTGGCACCAACAGAACACACGTATCTGCTTTCCAGATGTAACTAATAGATGAATGTAATGCAGTCTAATCTAATTAGAGCAACTCCAGACACCCGGCTCCGTAACGTCCACCAGACCCCCCCCCCCCCACCTGCAGTCGCCGTCTCTCTCTCTCTCTCACCTCTCCGACATGCCCGTCCTGACGCTGCCCGTCCTGGCGAAGGCGGAGGCGGAGGCGGGCGGGGTGGGGTCGTCCCTGCTGGCGCCGTGGCAACCGGGCCCGCCGCTGCTCATGGAAACGTCGATGGACTCGCAGCTGGTGTGCAGGCTGCTGACGGAGGGGAAGGCCGCGCCCTCCTTGCTGAGGGCGGAGGACGTGCTGAGGGTGGTGCCCCACGTCAGGCTGTTGGAGGGGGCCGAGTAGGCCGAGCCGGGGCTGGAGGCCGGCGGGGAGTGGGAGGGCTCGCCCGAGGGCGAGTCCGGCGCCCCCTGCTGGCCCATGGTGGCGTGGGGGTTGGAGATGACCGTGGAGTTCTTTGTGCTCTCCGCGGTGGAGACCGGGGCCTGCTTGCCGGGCTTCACCCCGAAGAGCCTGCAATGGGGACAGGAAGTGAGAGTGGGGGGACAGGAAGTGAGAGTGGGGAGGACAGGAAGTGAGAGGGGAGGGGACAGGAAGTGAGAGTGAGGGGGGCCAGGAAGTGAGAGTGAGGGGAGAGGAAGTGAGAGTGGGGGGACAGGAAGCAGGAGCCAGGGGACAGGAAGTAAGATGGAGGGGACAGGAAGTGAGAGTGGGGGGATAGGATGTGAGAGTGAGGGGACAGGAAGTGAGAGTGCAGGGACAGGAAGTGAAAGTGAGGGGACAGGAAGTGAGAGGGAGAGAACATTTTTTCAGCCATCCAGTTCAAAGAAAGCATAAAAAAGGGAATGTCTTCATTTCCACTGGTATTTTTTTTTTTTACAGTGTTCAGTCAGCATTCCTCTGTTACAGCAAACAGACAAAAAAAACAGAACAGAGGGCAAAGAGAAGACAAGCAACACAAAGGAATTTAAGCCTGGCACGTTACGAAATGAGGGTAACACATGCTCTCTCAGATCCTTCATGGTGATGACGATTAGGCATTTGTTTCTCATACTTTCATGCATATTTTATCAGCGCCCAAAAGTTTCAAGTTAAATAAAAACAGCATGTTTTTTTTAACAAATGCTCCGGTTCTTAATAAAATCCAAAAGACAAACGAGCAAAGGAGCTAACGATCCAATTTACTCGCATCTGAGTGCCCTTGTCGGCACCAACACAAACACAGGAGCAGGCTAATCAGTCGCGGCTAATAAAAACGCCTGCGAGGTCTCCCACGTCTTTGAACTAGCTGACTAACGTTTGAACTCAGTCTGGGCCGTTTCAAACGACGCCGACGAGGTAAAACGCAGTTCAAGCGGCACGAGAAGCCTTTCACGAGACCCATGCACCCGACCACCGCAAGCGGGTCCCTCTTCCCTGCTCCCCCGGACGCGCCTGACATTTTTGTCGCGTTGCGTCACGAGCGTAAGCGTGGCACGGCGGCGCCGTGACCTCAGAGTCTGAGGCCAAGTCCGAGAGAGAGCCTGCGCCAAGAGCCTCCCTCGTCTGAATAAGAATGTGCCAGCGGGACCTGTGGGCCGAGCCTTCACTGCTCTAGGGAGATCGGTTTAGCGCTTTAGGACGGAGTGTAGCACAGTGGGTAAGGAACTGGGCTTGTAACCGAAAGGTCGCAGGTTCGATTCCCGGGTAGGACACTGCCGTTGTACCCTTGAGCAAAGGTACTTAACCGAAATTGCTTCAGTATATATCCAGCTGTATAAATGGATACAATGTAAAATGCTATGTAAAAAAGTTGTGTAAGTCGCTCTGGATAAGAGCGTCTGCTAAATGCCTGTAATGTAATGTAAAGGGTGTGACATCACAAATATGAGGTTAGAATGTTCTTGACTGAACATTCCGGTGCTGATGTCACAATCGCTACCGGTAACCGATAGCTATGGAGTTTTAGAAACACTGACTGACAGGAAGAATTTTGAAAAGAAATTCTGAAAAAAAAAAAATCTACTCTTCAAAGGGTTGCGGCTGCGATATTCAAATCTGGCCCCCGGGGCCAATAGCGCTGCTGGTTCTCGTTCCTCCCCTCCAATCAGGGACTGACTGAAACCTGACACGCCAGGTGTGTGAAATCTCCGACCAATCAGAGACAATACCAGACTTGAGACCATCAGACAGGAGAGAAAAGCAGCAATACTGCCGACCGGATTCGAGTATCTCGGGTTTAATGAAGGTTGAGCTGATTGGTGGAGGGGTTGAGGGGGCGGGGCATACCTGCGTAGAGAGGGGGACGACACGTCGGGGTACTTGGCCCCCTGCTGCCTCCCGCCCTGCGGGGCGGCGACGGCGGCGGCCCCCCCGGCCTTGGCCTGGCCGCCGCCCTCCGCGTCCGAGGACACGCCCTTCTCGCGGTCGGTCTGGTTGGGCGCGGTGACGGCGGTGGCGGCGGCCCTGCCGGGGGCCGGCTCGCGGGCCTTGGGCGGCGGGGGGAGGAGGGCGGTCGGCTTGCCGCCGAGGCCAGACTCGATGCTGCTGGTGGACGAGCGGTTGCCGCCGCCGCTGTAGCGGGCCCCGCCCGAGCGGCTGGGCCGCGGCAGGCTGCGGTACTGCAGGTTGCCGCGGGCGATGGCGGGGAGGAGGCAGCCGTCGTCCTGGGCGTCCATGCTGGCCTTGCGCCCGCCGGGCCGGCCACCGGCCGACCTGGGCACCTTGCCCAGGGTGGCCGAGCCGCCGGCGACGATGGCGGTCCCGCCGGCGCTGAAGGTCGTCGTGGCGACCGGCTGCTTCTTGAAGCCGAAGGTGCTGGTGGGGGCGCGGGGCGCGCTGGGGGGGGGCTTCTTGGCCTCGTCCCCGCTGCTCCGCCCCGCGTCCGAGGGGGAGCGCTGGACGCCGGGGGGCTTGGGCGAGAGACGGCCCTTCTCACACACCTTGGCATCGTCCGTTTTCCCTGCCGGGGAGACCGACGCCACAGCCCGTTAAACAGAGAGGGCCGCAGAGGCTGACACACACACACACACACACACACACACACACACACACACACTCGTGCGCGCATACACGCACACGCACACACCTTCTCCCTGTTATACAGATTTACACCGTCTCCTGCTTTTGTCACAATTTTAAAAATGGCAAAAAATAATAATACAGCACAGTAGCATACAACATTAACATTTTTATTCCCAGTTCTTTGTCTGGCAAAGAGTGTTTGCTAAATATCTAAACTTAAAGGTAAAAGTGCTTTGTTCACGCTCCTCAGTACGAACTGCGAAGTGACGGAAGAATCCTATATGCTCAACAAAACACAGGGGTGTCAATTTTCTAGATATTTGCCAAATTAATTCGGGAAGTGCTGATTTTCAGGTCCTAAATGGTTGATGGCGGTGGTGGGGGGGGGTCCGTTTAGGATACGCACCTGCCCCGTGGGTCTTGAGCGCGCCGGTTCCCGCAGCGACGGGCACCTTGGCGCGGGGCGCGGAGGCGCCCGTCTGGGCCGTCGCGCCCCGCCTCCAGGAGCCCGTGTGGGAGGCGGCGGGGGCGCGGCGGGGGGGGCCCGAGGCGCTCTTGTCCGACTCGTCCGAGACGTCCGACGGGTTCCTCCGCCAGCGCGAGCCCGGCTCCGTCCGGACGCCGCTGTCCGAGCCGCCGTCCGACCGCTTCACCTCGTCGCCCGACCAGGCCGAGCCGCGCTCCGCCGCCGCCGAGTGCTTCTCCGCGTCCGTCTGGGGCTGGAGGGGGGGATGATGGGGACACAGGCACGGAGGAGGTTCGGTCACAGGGAGCTCTCGGCGCATTGACAGACAGACAGGCAGGCAGGCCTGGAAAAACTGCTGGCAGTTATAAATCCAGACATATTACATTACATTACAGGCATTTAGCAGACGCTCTTATCCAGAGCGACTTACACAACTTTTACATAGCATTTTACATTGTATCCATTTATACAGCTGGATATATACTGAAGCAATTTCTGTTAGGTACCTTGCTCAAGGGTACAACGGCAGTGTCCTACCCGGGAATCGAACCTGCGACCTTTCGGTTACAAGCCCAGTTCCTTACCCACTGTGCTACACTCCGTCCGTATATATATCTTTCAGTGAATGGACACAGTGCTGTCAATGAGGGGACACTTGTCAGCGTATAGAATAGAAGCGAATGGGTCTCACTCACGAAAAAAATGCGTGCGATCACATTTTAGCATACACTGTGTGTAAGAACATTTTGGCATTCATCATTTGTTTTCTTATCTGTATTTGCTCGTGGTTGTTTCCTTATGCAAATCACACGAACAGGATTCTGCATGAAAATTTACAAACAGCCAGCATTCGTCATCTCCTGCGCCTGAGCTATGCGCAAAAACCAAGGTCTGCGCGCGTGTCACGAATCGCGTGTTTGTTTTTGGTTGGAACGCTTTTTAAGAACAAAAGTAAAGAACAATTTAACGTGAATGAGGCCTGACAATTTTACCCTAGGGGAAAATGGAGAGAGCCATGGACAGAGTTGTCAACGCATGGACCAGCTAAGCCAGATCTAGCAGTGGAGATAGGGATCCACAGGGAGCTCAAGCCTAGGACCGTCTCTGTGTTGGATACTCTCGTGTTTGTAGGTAGATCTATTGAGCAGAGACTTGAAAATCTACTGCAACGCAATCTATGACCTGGAAGGAAGTGTCCGACCAAGCATTCAACCAGAGCAAGCCGCTCTTACAATCGCTGCCATTTTGCTTTGTTTAGTGTACGCAAACAAAACATTTAGTTGAAATGCTAAATCTAAACTAAAGCTGGAACGCAAACTAAACCAACGAGCACACTCTGAAAACTAGCTAAACCTAAATTGGAAAGTGGAACTTAAACTAAAATAGAAATAAAAACGAAGTTTATTAAAACACAAAACCCCAATAGCCTCGATCAGCACTCACACTCATATTTTGTGAACTTGGTACCCGGTTACTGAGAAGGCAGTTTGAATAAAAACGGTAAAATCCTCCGTCTGCCTGTTTTGTCGGCTGTGTTACCCCCAAACGGAGCGCCCGTTCTGCACTAGACCGGGGGACAGCGCCGCGAGCGGGGCAAGGTCCAGCGCCGGCTGGGTTTCCGGGACGCCGTCCAAAACCCTCGCCGACCTCGGCTTCGGCCTGCCGGCTTTCCCACAACGGGAACCGGAACATTCCGGGTTCCGGTAAAACATTAATAACCGTGGATGAAGCCTTCTGTCCGGCCACCATGTTTTAGGCTATTCTTTTTGGCTGGACAGCAACAGCGGGGGCCAGCCCTACAAACGCGAATGTCTGTGACTGACTGAGTGACCGAGTGAGCGATGAAGTCACACCGTTGGTGGGCCGAGTTATGAAGTTACACCATTGGTCGGCCGGATCACGTGTGTTAGGTCCAGCCGTATACTAGGCTTCCTAGTCTTGTTCTTCCTTCTCGGTCTGAGGCATGTGGCCGAATCCGAGCGCAAGCGGGTGTCTGGAGTTTGAAAATCCGCTATACGGTAAAGACTAATAACTAAGCTAAGCCTGGGGTACAGTGTGAAACGGTATAAAAAAGGAATCCGGCCACAGACATGCTATTCATTCGTTAGGAGCCTGAGTTACTGACCCTAAATGAAATAATGGGACGAAAAGGGGCGGGGCAGATAGGGCTCATGAATAAATAATGAAGTCTGGTCTCCTGAGACGGGGCATTGGCCAGACATGTTAAATTTAGTCAGAAAAACCAGGGGGCGTACGGATGGCCGAGACTGGCAGAAACCTGGACTGTGAACTTAATGATCTTTGCAAAGTGCCAGAAGATCTTTAATGTTCACGGTGATTCAACGCCTCGGTCTGACAGTCTCTCCTCTGAAACTGTCATCGTGTCCTTGATTCTCCGAATCTCTGTGTGTTTCTCATAACATAATCTTCTGGTTTTGCTCACAGACTCATAAAAAATTACTTTTTAAAACAATAATGTTGGCTCCAAAAAATGTAAGACCTTCCGAAACACCGTTATCGGCTATTAAACTGTAATCTCCTGTGTGAAAGTGGGCAAGGAAAGAACTTCTATAAAAGGCAACGTTGTTTCAGACTCAGGCTAAAAAAAAGGGTGCTTTGTTGAGATTCTTGGCTGTAAATGTTCATTTGTTACCGTTTAAGTCACTCTTTGGCACCGGGGGGAAATTAGGGTCCGAACCGCCAGGGGTCCCGTGGGACCTTCACGGGACGGGGGAGAAAAACGACGCGGAAAATGCGTTCGCATTTCTTCCTCGATCCTGATTGGGTACGGAGGGAGCCGACGGCCAACTCTGAAGTGGTTGCCCGAGCCAACTGTGAGCATGCATCCTGCAGTCCTGCGTAACAAGGCGGCCTTGGCCAGGTCTGAGTGCCCTGATACACCATAGTGCTGAAGGGTTGCCCTATGAGGCTGTTACAGTCCTTTATGGCTGCCCTATAGGTTCTCGTAGGCCCTAAAGGGGCCCTATAGGTTATATATATATATATATATATATATATTTATAAATATTTTGTTGCAGTACAAATAGTTATTATTTTAGGTTAACATTGCACATGTATATTTTAAACGGGCCTCTGTGCCTTCTGGGTGATGCTGAATTTTCGTTTTCCTGATAGTAACACTGAGGTTTTCCACTACCGTACGATGGCCTCCGTGACTCATACTATCAAAGGATTCGCCCCGCGGGAGGGGGGAACCCACAGACGGCCGGAATACGAGGGGGAAGGGGGGGGGGGGCGTTAGCCACGCAGCAGCTTTACATCAAAACGCATCAGTTCCAGGTGTGGCTTGCGTTAAAAAAAAAAACTCTCTCTTAACGATAACCAGGAATGCCTCCTCTAGAAATGTCTATGCTATCGTTCTAGCTCAAGGGCTATATATACTCCATATATGGTGTTGCGTGAGTGTTGGGCGACAAGGCGGGAAAGTGCTCCCTGCTTCCATGTCATGACACACACTACAAAAACTGCGCTCTAGGACTCGGTCTGAGCAGGAGAATAAACTTTCTTTCTCCAGTGAACGCTGCTGCAGTCCTAAGCAGTACTGACATCTGATTGGCTGGCTTCTCGACTTTGGCCTGCCCACGCCCTAAAAACCATCTAACGGGGGTAATTACCAGAAATACTAAATTCACACAGTTTAAATTAGCACCCAACCCTCCTCCAGCATCTGTTTCAAGTGTGTATATCTCTGTTGAATTTCCAGTTCCTACACTTAAACAGGCATAGATTAAGACAGTAAGAGAAACGTCTAAACTGCGTATAGAGTTTATATCTATAACAATAACATCAGTTATTGTTCAGTATTCTTCCAGTGTACAAGTTTAAGTGTACCAAGTTGTACTTCATATAATTACATTAACTATACATATACAATCACTTATGTATTACTGGAATGAGTAGAACTTGCAAACCTGACAGCATTTATGGCAAATGGCAAGAATTTGGAAAATAACCCAAGAAAAAGATTAACGGGGTAACTGAGAGCAAGCTGAGTCGATAACCTTTACAAGGTAGGTAATCAGAGCACCAATTTAGTCAGGAAAATGCTCTGTTCCGTTCTGTTCCGTTATATGTTATGGTATGTTATATTGTTATGGTACGCTATGCTATGCTATGCTATGTTATGGTATGTTATACTGTTATGGTACGCTATGCTATGCTATGTTATGGTATGTTATACTGTTATGGTACGCTATGCTATGCTATGCTATGTTATGGTATGTTATATTGTTATGGTACGCTATGTTATGCTATGTTATGGTATGTTATATTGTTATGGTACGCTATGCTATGCTATGCTATGCTATGTTATGGTATGTTATATTGTTATGGTACGCTATGCTATGCTATGCTATGTTATGGTATGTTAAGTTTGATCTGCAGTCGCCCGGCACACTGAATGCTCTCCTCCGGAGGTCCGCCCTGTCCCAGAAGCCCCGGGGTGGGACTCACCGCTCTGTCGATGGCCCGGCGGGACCCGGCGGGCGTGTTGGCGTAGGAGCTGACGGAGGAGCTGGTGTTGATGTCGTCCGTGTCGATGGTGTCGCTGATCCCGCTGCTCACGGAGCTGCTGTCGTCCCAGCTGGGGGTGGGGGGGGGGGTTGGGGGGAGACAGAGAGGGGGGAGGGAGTGTGGTCAGAACCAAGCTGGTTTTTGGGAGTGCCCTCCCAGTGCTGTCCCTGAGGGGTGGGGGTGTGTTGGACCTCATGTGTTCATGGCTCAGAATAACTGTTACTTAATATGTGTTTTACTTTAACGGACCTGTGTTTTGTAGTTGTTAAAAACATCTGGGCGGCAGTCTAGTATAATGGGTAAGGAGCTGGTCACAGGTTCGATTCCCGTTTGGGGCCAGCTGTATAAATGGATGCAATGTAAATGCTACGTGAACGTTCTGTAAGTTTCTCTGGATAAGCGTAATAAGGATAAGAGTGCGTGCTTAAATGTTTGCCAGATAAATGTAATGCGATATTCCCATCATGCCTGCGGTGTCGGATCCCGCCTCGTTTCTCTCAGGCCCCGGCCCTGGCCGGGCGGCGCAGTTTCTCGAACCGCAAGGCCCGTCGCCTCACCTGACCCAACCGCCAAACCTTTTCTCGTCTATTACTCCTCAAAGCTATTTTTTAAATGTTTTTTACGTACGCGAAGCCACACACATCAGGGTTTCCGACTGCCTCTGCGCAGTTAAGTCGGTCGGTAAAAAAAACTGCCTTTCGAGAATGTCCCGTCAATGCATTACATTACATTACATCACAGGCATTTAGCAGACGCTCTTATCCAGAGCGACTTACACAACTTTCTTACATAGCATTTTACATTGTATCCATTTATACAGCTGGATATATACTGAAGCAATGCAGGTTAAGTACCTTGCTCAAGGGTACAACGGCAGTGTCCTTACCCGGGAATCGAACCTACGACCTTTCGGTTACAAGCCCAGTTCCTTACCCACCGTGCTAAACTCCGTCCATTGCGGCGCCACGCAGAAAATAACCTAGCGTCCCCGTTAGCCGCCGGATCGGCCGAATGCTAGGCCGCATCTGACTCGAAGGCGATCTCGCCGAATAACTTGCGGGACGGTTAAATATACACCGCCGCTCGAGGTAATCGCAGGTCCGACGTGACCGATATCTGGCTTTCTTTCCTTGCAAATGAGGCGAGCGGCTCGCGCTCGGTGGAAAAAAAAAGACGGCGCTTTAGCGTGCGGCGGCGCGGCGCGGCGCGTGAAGGAACGCCTCGGGCAGCAGGCGCCAGGACGGACGTTAGCGGGAAACGGAGCAGGCCGGCGGCCCGGCGGCGTTGCGTTGCGTTCGGACCGACGTCGGGCCTTTAGGAAACCGGAGCCGCCGCGGCTAGCCGGTTTAGCCGGGCTGCGTGCGCCGCGCGGACGACGCGCGCAGGCTGAGCTCCTCGGTCACCTCTCGACGCGTCGGAACGCGGCCGGACTAGAGAACATCGCGAGTCTGAGAAACGATTAGGAGAGAAGATCCACGTTGATTTGAATGCTCACGTCCGCCGGGAAATGGAAACGTATTGAGAGGGAACACGTTTCCCACACTGGGGGGAGAAGTCCTTTTCATAACACGAGGAGAGAAATGAGGTTCCCTCTCCGAACCTCCCCCTCACTACCCATCTTCCGCCGTGGCCTGAAGACTCATCTCTTCAGACTATACCTAGACTAACCACCACCACGCTGTATATTTCACTCTTTTATAATTTAAAAAAAAAAAAAAAAAAAAAGAAAAACCCTTTTCCTGTCACTTGTTACATGTTGCCCCATCCCTGCACTTCTTGGTAATTTGTATTTGTCCTAATACTGTAGCTTATTCTTCTGCCTAGTTGGCTTTGCAGATGTTAGGCCAGAACAGTGTTCACTGTTCTCGGCTAGAAATAGCTGTACAAATAAGTATTGTACCTTACTGAACCCGTGTTCAGCAGTTGTCTACGACCATGAAATGCACTTTTTGTAAGTCGCTTTGGATAAAAGCGTCTGCCAAATGAATGTAATGTTATGAGAGAGAAACTACCGGAACGCCGCTTTGCCTCGAAAATCCAAAAATAAACTGAAAGGGTCGCGTGGAGGAAGACGCTGTCCGGGTCCGCGGTCCTCGGGGTAAGCAGGAACAATGACCGGCCGTCAACGGTCTTCGTGCGGTCGCTCTTCCTGACATCGCTCAGAACGAGTGGCCCTCAGCTATCACTGCGTACACCTGCGACCAGACGGTGACATCATACACGCCCCCAGGCAACGGCCTCTCCGTCTGTCTCCGCGGGGATCTCCCAGCCCCCAAAAACCGCAGACAGGGGGGGGCAGAACAGTGACATCACGCCACCCCTTCTTCTGTTACGGTTTGGGGGGGCGAGGATGGGGGGGGGGGTTACACACCACTGGTGCCGCGACTCACTGAACTGGCATTTTAACCCTTTGAAGAATAGGTTTCTCTGTCTGTGTTCTAGAACTCTACTGCTTTCAGTTACCAGTAGTGATTGTGACATCAGCATTAGAATGTTCAGTTAGAAACATTCTAATCACATATTTGTGACATCACACCTTAAAGGGATAAGGGACCCCATTGTCCGGTCTATCTCACATCAGCAGGTCTGGTTGAGGGGAGAATAAGGGCTTAGGGGATCACATCCCCCCTCTTCCCCCACCGTTCTCCGCACCCAATCCTCAAACGCGGGATTGCCGCAGAACGGTGGTTTGCGTCCGAGGCAGGAAGTCGGGCCCGCCCCGTCAACGGGGTCCTCGAGAGGGAGGGCCCATGGACGTGACTGGTTACGGAGAAGCCGCGATCGATTCGTTTGTCCGGCAATCGATTCGTTCCGGAACGTTCTGCACCTTCCCTGTGACACGACAGCTGTTGAAGCTATGAACCCCTACGACAGCAAAAGGATACCTGTACTTGGGAAAGGCTTTTCGTCCAAAAAGACTGACTTTAAAATAAAAAAAAACAGTAGTTAAATTAATTTAATATGGATTGTTTTTTTTTTTTGTTTTTTTTTAAACGTACAGATGGTTGCATGGTTTGTCGCGCCTGTCATCTAAAAATAAGCGAGCGTTTTTGGCCCTGGAAAAGACGGATGTCAGCCGTGAAATTCATCAGCCTCAGGCGAAGGCTCAGCCTTCTTCCAGGCGCGTCTGCGAAAGCTCACACAAAGCGCTGCTTTGATTGGGAGAAGTTCTCTCGAACTGAGCGCAGCCACTCCGCGTCCAAAACAAACGGGCACGAACACCGATAACCGCTAAGACAAACAAAACCCCATTCACAGCTTTACAGACGGACCATTCACAAGCCAGCAGGAAAGCACAGGAAAGTAGCCGGGCCGTACGGTCTAACAGCCCCGACGGCAGGTCCTGCAGCGAGTTTGCGAAAGAGGCATTCGGCAAACGGGGAGGAGGGAGTTTCACAGAGGGACGGAGTGTAGCACAGTGGGTAAGGAACTGGGCTTGTAACCGAAAGGTCGCAGGTTCGATTCCCAGGTAAGGACACTGCCGTTGTACCCTTGAGCAAGGTACTTAACCTGCATTGCTTCAGTATATATCCAGCTGTATAAATGGACGCTATGTAAAAGTTGTGTAAGTCGCTCTGGATAAGAGCGTCTGCTAAATGCCTGTAATGTAATGTAATGTAATGGAAAGAGGAACTGAACTGACCCCCAGCCGCCTTCCCGACGGACGCGCGTCGGCCCGACCGAAGTCGCCAGGGGAAAGTCGGGCGAGAAGCAGAGCTCTTCGACGGGTCCTGAGATCTGCGCAAGCCGAATGCCCGCGGGGGGGGGGTAGCTCAGATCCTGGAGCTCACCCGAATTTCAGGAGCTGGGTGGACAGTCCCCCTCTGTTACAGTACAGGGTGCTGAGTCAGTGACTCTCCTCCCCTTTACCTTTGCTCTCTCCCCTTCTCTCTCTCTCTCTCTGCTTCTCTCTCACTCTCTTTCTGTCTGTCTCACTTACCTTCCCAATCTCACTCCCTTCTCTTGCTCCTTCCCTCTCTCCCTTCAGTCTCTCACTGTTGTTTCTCCCTTATCGCTCTCCCTCCCTCTCTCACCTTCTCTCTCTCTCTCTCCCTCCCTCTCTCTCTCTCTCTCTCTCTCTCTCAGTCTCTTCCAGTTTTCTGTCTCTCTTTCTCACTATCTCTCTTTCTCTCCCCCTTCTCTCTTCCCCATGCGACACTGAATGAAGCTGCTGTAGGGGCGGGTCCAAATCGCAGAGTGCCCTCCCCTTTCGGCGGAGGGAGTGGTTTGCTTCCTCATTACAGGGGGGGGTTGCTATGACAACAACTAGCAGGCTTGCTCTCACTGTCTGACGACAGGAGACCCATTACAGAAGAGATACGTTGTCATTCGCATCCCTTGGAGAGCAGCACAGCGTGCTGTCGGACGGTCACCTGCACACTTCTGAATGGGACCAGACACACTTTCATAGCCCGGACCCCGTGTTTCTCTGTTCAGTACTTAACGGATGGGGTCCGACTGGTAGAGGTAACGCCTGCTTGCATCACGGGGTCGAACGGTGCTTTTTCGGCTGGGGGGGGGGGGGGGGGGGGGGAACGTGTACTCGTGCTCACTGATCTGCAAAAAAGACTGTGACCGGGGCTTGACAATGGAGTTTCATGCAAGAGCGGTGTTGGGGGGGAGGGGGGGGGGGGGGGGTTAAATATTTGCTTATGCTAATTGCATCCGGTGGGATGGGTTTATCGCGTGGGCTGGAGAGTGTTTGCTTAGCCAACAGGGGTGGGGCAACGCGGGCGAGCCGACTTCCTTTACCAATCCGACTTCTGCGTTCCAGAAAAGCCTGTTTCCTGTGACCGCCTCGACTAAAAAGGATTTTTTTTTTGGAAGGTCAGAGGTCGAGATCAAGCCCAACCTTTAATGAACCCTTTGATGAGTAGGTATTTTGGAATGTTTTTTTGAAAATTCCAAGCCAGTGTTCCAGAACTCCATCGCTTTCAATTGCCAGTAGCGATTGTGACATCAGAATTAGAATGCTCAGTTAAGAACATTCTAATCACATATTTGTGACATCACACCTTAAACACTTAAAGGAGAGTAGGGGGAACTGAATGAGGGGAATTACTCCAGAGACAGCCTGCTGGAAGCTAAAGCTTCAGCCTTCCCAGTAGCACCAGAGAAAACCCAGTCGCAAAATGCCTTCACACACAGTCCATGCTTTCTTTACTATGAATATTACAAATGTGAAGAGTGAGAGCACAAACTGTGAGAACTGAGTGTGTTATGCTCAGCAGATTCATCAATGCCATCAAAATCCAAACAAGTTGTTTCCTTGAAAGAATGATGTAGTTGAACAGCACTTTCTCTCTCTGACACACACACACACACACACACACAAACAGGTGCATAGACACACTCACAAAGAGACAGGTGCACAGACACACACGCTCAGGCATACACGCACACACACACCACCAGCAATTTCACGGCAACACCTCTCTCTCCCAAAACTCTCGTGATCTTCCCCCCTAAAACGAAGCGTTGTCACGGGACTTCTGTCCGGGAGAGAACAGCCCTTGCCGCTGCTCCAGGCGGCTGACTCGGGTTCGAACGAGCGCGCTCACTGAATGCTCCACACACAGCTGGTCACCGGAGGAACGCTGGTCTTATCAGCCACATTCCCTGTGAAATTCCTACCATTACCTCATAGGTCACCACAGTAAACCTGAGTTACCAAGGAAACACAGCACAACCACTTCTTCCCACATTAACCCTGTTGCGTATACGCACATCCACATATTCAACAGTGCTCAACAATAATAGCTATACACACATCCACATATTCAACAGTGCTCAACTATAATGGCTATTTCACAATTCAAAGTGCTTGGTGCACTCAATGAAAATGAACCACCTATTTAGAAACAGATAGAAAACTAAAGTGTCTAAAAACAAATAAAAGGTAAATAATACTCATCTAAAATCGAGTAACCAATGAAAAAATACCTGGATTTGTTGAAAGAAACATGCAATGAATTTAACGCTGGAGACGGGACTAGAGTTCAGAGCAGGCGTGTCCAATCATATCCGGAAAGGGTGCAAGTTTTTGCTTCAGTCCAGCACTAAGACAGCTGGTTCCACTGATGAACTCATCATGGTCTTCAGTCAAGACCTTCATAAGTAGAATCAGATGTCTTAGCGCTGGGCTAGTTTAAAAAAAAATAAAAATAAAAAATCCTGCACCCACACCGACCCTTTTTCGGATAAGATTGGACACGCCTGCCCTAGAGCAGTGACTGGACTACCTGTTCCCACTACCCCAATGGTTTCCCCCAGGTATTAATAAGGCCTCCAAGTTCACGAGCGCCTCCACAAACATCAAAGAGAAATCAACAAAACCCCAAACTCTGCTCCATGATCTTAGCTTGACCCTTTCAATACACGCGTGCCATTTGACGAAACCGCCATCGTGTAGTCATGTGCCCCCCCTTGGTCAGACGCGGGCTGTACCGCGCAATCACCGCGGCTCGCCACTTCCCCCCCCCGCCGCTGCTTACCCTCCGCGGCGCTTCCTACCCGCTAACTTTCCCCCCCCGGGGGGCAACCCTGAGCCTCCCAACTCACTCCTGTCCTTCTCCATTCTTACACCCCCCCTCCTCCACCCCACACGAGGAGAGAGAGGAAGAACACATAAACATCCCCCCCCCTCCCCATTTACCCCCCGCCGCTCTCTCCATTGTCAGCACCGCTGGTGAATTTTTTTACACTGCCTCGTTTGCATATCAACAGGGCCGTCGGGAGGAATGCCACTTTGGCACTATTAAGGGGTGCCTGTTTAGAGCCGGGCGGCGACGGCGGATCTCGGGTGCGAACGACTTCCTCACACACTCGTCGGGGCCCTTGCGGTTTTTGTCATCCAAAGCACTTTTATGTCAAAATAAATTTTTAATTCTAGTGATACACATTCTACATTCTGGTTTTCTAGTGGATGCACTGTATTCCGGATGCCCTAATTGCTAGATTCTCCAGATTCTCCTCTCTCCTGCTTTGGATAGGCTGATTAGCGTTGGGGTGAGCAGTTAGCATTAACAGTGACCTGGACATTGACCCTTGACCCTGCCGGAGGCTGTCCCGGGGAGGGCAACCAGCCCCCCCCCCGCCAACGGCCCACAGACAGTCAGTCTACATCATGTGCTAAGCGTGCGTCTCCATCTCGCTTAATGAGGTCACTTCCTGGCAGGGCTCGTGAATTTAAAATTTCACCATGAAACTTAAAATGAGGCTTAAAATCAGGGGTCTCAGACTGCAACCCTGGAGGGCCGCAGGTCTCTGCAGGTTTTTCAGATTTCCTTTCAATCAGCAATCAGTTAAGACCTCGAGAACAAGGCCTCTTTAGCCAATCAGTGATTTGAATTAGGAACACATCAAAAACCACCCGACAGAGTGGACCCCTAGGATTTGAGTCATTAAGTCAGGTCCATTACATTACAGGCATTTAGCAGACGCTCTTATCCAGAGCGACTTACACAACTTTTTACATAGCATTTCACATTGTATCCATTTATACAGCTGGATATATACTGAAGCAATGCAGGTTAAGTACCTTGCTCAAGGGTACAACGGCAGTGTCCTTACCCGGGAATCGAACCTGCGACCTTTCGGTTACAAGCCCAGTTCCTTACCCACTGTGCTACACTCCGTCCTGTTACGCTGGCGTCGATCCCCAGGGTCAGTATCTGTAACTGGACCCAGAGTGGCCGCTGACTGCAGGAGATACAGCGGCGGTACAGACTCTCACTCACCCTGTCTGTCACAGACCGACGGCGCCGCAGCCTCGACCCGCAGTTCCAACAGCACCTCTGCGCCTCACAAACGTGCGACCGCAGGGACGGCCGGTGGCGAGCGCGGGGGCGAGCGGGGAAATGACGCGTTCGAGCGCCGCGCATCCGAGCGGGAGCGGGACCGAGGCCAGGCCGCATCCGACAGGACGAAACGCCGCACCTGTGTGTGTACTGTGTGTGTGTGTGCATGTACGTTTGCGTGAAGGGTGCGTGTCTGGAACACACTGGTAGGCACGAGCAACCATTTGGGAAAAAAAACACAGCTGTCTGAACCCTTCCTGTCCACCCCGTGCTCAGAGGATAACTGGGCTTAGTGCAGTTTGGGGCTCCTAATCTCCTGCAAGATAAGGGACTGCCGAAAAAATCCCTTTGAGGGGCCGAAGGGAATTTCAAGGGGGGCAGAACATCTGGCCGAGGTCCACATCTGCTGGACTGCAAGGGTCCCGCGGGGCTGGGGGGAACGGGGGGGGGGGGTCGGCGGCCCGAGGGCACGAGCGTATAATCGCGGCGCGGATCGAGTTGCAGCCCGCTCTCTCTGCTGTGGAGGGGCTACAACGGCGACTCCCGCTGAGAGCGCTCGTGAGCGCGCTCGCTGGCCGCCGGGCCACGGCCCCCGGGTCCCCTCGGCGCTCTCCGCGCCAGCAGGTGCCTGGGAGCGCCCGCAGACGAGGTTTCAATGCGAGCGGGATCACGGAACAGGACCGTAAAGCGCCGGATCGCTGGGTGTCGCCGCTACGTGCCCCAAAACGCGTTTCGGAGGCGGCTTTGCGCCACGCGGGCCGCGTCTGACGGCCGCCCGAAGGTGGCGAAGCGAGCGATCGACCTCAAAGAGGTCCATGGGGCGATATAGCTCAGGAGGTAAGACCGATTGTCTGGCGGTCGGAGGGTTGCCGGTTCAAACCCCGCCCTGGGCATGTCGAAGTGTCCTTGAGCAAGACACCTAACCCCTAACAGCTCTGGCGAATGAGAGGCATCAATTGTAAAGCGCTTTGGGTAAAAGCGCTATATAAATGCAGTCCATTTACCATTTACCAAAGAGCTGCACGCGCATGCAAATGCCGTTCGTCTCCTGGGGACGCCTCGACTTGTTGTTTTGAAGAATTCTTAAATAAACTCTCCTGAAGTAAATTAGCAAATCAAATTTCTGAGGTCTGTGCGTGTGCATCAGAGAGAGAGAGAGAGAGAGACTGTGTGTGTGTGTGTGTGTGTGTGTGTGAGGGACACCAGACTGAACAGGAAACCGAAGGAAGTGGCATGCTCGTTACGTTAAGCAAAACCTTGCCAATGACTCCATTAAGACGCAAACGTATGCATGCTCACGGGGAAGGTTGGTTCCTAATTGCAACCGACATCCCAAACTGAATTTCCAACATCTCTGACTGAATTTCCCAACCTGACTGGTAAAAACACAGAGAGACTGCAATTACTTCATTATAATATTATAACTTCATTACTTTTACAAGTTTACTTTAGACTGAATGCCATGAGGAAAATACTTTAGAAATACAATCTTATTAAATAAAATTATTGTTTGCCATGTTTATATATCTGTCATTCTATGTATTTATTTTATTTCAGTTAAGACTTAAATTACATTACATTACATTACATTACAGGCATTTGGCAGACGCTCTTATCCAGAGCGACGAGTACAAATGAGTAATAGTCTTCTTGGACAACTGCTTTCCTTCGTGTTATGTATTGTCCCATTTGTCTGTTAAAGCTGTTCATATTTTGTATAAGAACACCCCAAAAAGTACAGAAATAAATGTGTTATTTCTATTACTTTATTATTAATTTATTTATTTTTATATACAATACAATATACAACCATATACAATTATTGTTGTACTTATTTTTAGCTGTCTCAATTTCTTAAGCTTATATAAAGAGTTAAGTTTACGTAAAGATTTGTGCAAGTTTATACTTTCGTTTTTTGTTTCTTTTTTTTTGTTTTGTTTTTTGTTGTTGTTTTATTGCTCTTTTATTATTATTACTCTTATTATTATCATCTCGTGGATAATATTACCCTTTGATCCTGGATATCTCACTGCATCGGGGTCAAAAGGGTATTTTCTTTACCGTCTCCACTCTAAAGTGCAAATACATACAGCAGACATGTAAATAGAGGGAAATTTTCCCACATCAGAGAAACAAGCCTCATTTCCATGCCGGGCTTTCCCGGGCGCCTGGTGACGACCACGGTTTGTTTTTCGAGCGGCGGTAACGACGCGCGGGTGTGCCGCCCCGGCCGGGGCGTACGGGATGAAGGCGCGGCTGTCGACGCGCTCCAGGCACGGCAACAGCAGCCGCCCCTTCGCTAAGGAAGGAACGCGACCGAAAGCTGCCGGAGATGGCCTCTGATGCTTCCCGAAGCTGGGACAATCGTCCACGTGACTGGGGTCTAGCCTTTGTGCGGACGTTCGTTTGGATTGTTTAATAATGCACCTTTTCAAAATCTTTTTCGAAAATACTGCGTTCACGTCTATTCAGGAGGTTGCGTTGGACTAGATTGTGCCACGTAAATCAAACCAATTGCTTGACTATCAAAGCAGTGATTTGGGTTACTCAATAATGCATGAAGTCCACCTCAGTGGACTCCTCTTGTTGCCGTGGGAGACCACTACAGCCAGAGGGGAAATGATGTCAGGTCAACTGCTACCGAGATTCAAATTGGCGCGATTCTGGCACGGATGCCCCACCCCCCCCGGGAGCGAACGTTTCCAACCACGTTCCATTTCCCCAAAAGGTCGGTCATTACATTACATTACATTACAGGCATTTAGCAGACGCTCTTATCCAGAGCGACTTACACAACTTTTTACATAGCATTTTACATTGTATCCATTTATACAGCTGGATATATATACTGAAGCAATTTCGGTTAAGTACCTTGCTCAAGGGTACAACGGCAGTGTCCTTACCCGGGAATCGAACCTGCGACCTTTCGGTTACAAGCCCAGTTCCTTACCCACTGTGCCACACTCCGTCCTAGACCCGCAGGATGTTTTTACATCTTTCCTGAAGTAAAGGCCCCACCGAGGGGGCACAGGATCACCCCCTCCCCCTCCTCTCTCCCTCCTTCCCTCCCTCCCTCCGAGTCTTTGATGTGCTTAACCCCGAGGTTTCACGAGGGCTTTCCCCTTGGCCTGGAGGACGTCTGACACATCGCTCTGAAGTGAGCCCGGAACTCTTCTGATGGGGCTTCAGGCCACTTACCGTACCACACAGCCTGCCAGCTGTTTAAAAAAAAAAAAAAATATATATATATATAATAAATGCGTTTTTATAGATCGCACCATCATTACTGGGCACGACTGGAGATGAAAGGTAGCTGGGTGAAGGGGGGAGGGGCCGTCTTCAAAAACGACGTTTAAATGAAAGCGGTTTTGAGGGGGCAGTAAAACGCCTGGTGGTGCCCCAACGGAGCTTCGGAATCAATTACCCCCCCTCGTAAATAACAGCTACGGTAACTCTGGCTCTGAGCGGGCTACGGAGAGCTGGGGGGAGGGGGACGGTTTGGGGGTTGGTCAGTCGCTTAGTATCGTTTAGTATCTAAGCGTAATGACGCGGTGGATGGCAAGTCTCCCCCGGGAGCTCAGCTGGGCCTGGGCTCAAGCACCATTAACCCCCTTTCCCCGCTATTAAATTAGCCCCTGTCTGGTGGAGGTCCCGCCCCTGTTATAAGGGGGCGAAGAGGAGCAGCGATGGGGGGGGGGGGGGGGCGGGGATGGGGGGGGGGGGGTTGGGCGCACCCAGTCGGGTCTGTATTTTATGCTAATGCCGTTAACGCATGGAAACCCCAAATACAGCACCCGTCACTTAATGAGGTGCCCCCCCCCCCCCCACCCCCGCCCCCCACCGCCCACCGACCCCAGCCCCTGCCCCCACCCTCATGCAAAACAAGCAAGCAAATCGCCGGCATTCCTTCAGGGCACCTTCGACAGTTTTCCGCGTTCGCTGAAAGACCCCGGCGAAGAGCTCTCTCGCACGCACACGAGGAAAAAAAAAAAAATTTAAAAAATTAAAAAAAAAAAAAACGTTTTCAAAACGTCTGTCCGCCACCTCGCCGTCGGCCCGGACGACAGAAACGCCCCCGGGCGCTCGTCGGCTGAAGTCGATTTACAAAAAAAAAATTAAAATGGCCGCCATGGAAAAAGACGTTTAAAAGATCGTCTGCTGACGGGTCCCGCGGCTGTTTACCAAACGACTACGTTGGAGTTTTGAGTTCTCGGGGCCCCCCCTGCCACGTCACCAAACGCGCCCCCTGGAAAACGCGGCGTCGCCGGCGAATGGAAACGCGGAATGGGTTTCGTTGCGCATTTGCATGTTCGGACGCTCCGAGCCCCAGACGTGCGCGCGCTTCGTCGAGAATGCGAGCGCATGCAAATGCGGTCCTCCTGCTGAAGTGGATCGGGTGACACACACACACACACACACACACACACACACACACGTATACACACACACACACAAATATATACACGCACACGCACACACATACACACACACACAGACACACACACACATACACACACGCACACACACACACACACGCACACACACACACACACACACGCACACACACACACACACACACACGCACACGCACCTGAAGGCCCTATGATATACTACAACCTGCCGCCCATGGCAACAAAAAAAAAAAAAAACACCGGAGCATGGGGTGGGAAAGAGGGTAACATTTCCCACCCCGAAACAAGAAGGAAACAAAAAGCAAATTTGAAGTGAGAACAAGGAGACGGCTCCGAGCTGTAACTCATCCATTACCGGCTGTCAATAGCCCCGAGTCAGCCGATCGCTCAGCTTCCGCCCGACAGAACAAAGGAATCCGCGCGCCTTTACAAAAACCGCCCCGCACAGGAAGACGAAGCGCTTTCAGAACCTGCCGCAGAACCGAGTGCATCCCACTGACGGCCGGTTCCACACAAACAACGGTGCTAAATGTTAGCGCCCGTTAAAACCGAAGCTTAAAATCGCTACTTTAGCGATATAAATACTTTATCTGAAACACTGCTAGCACGAATGTTCGCAAAGTCATGCTGCACTACATCATGCTACACAAATCAAACAAAATCGACCAGCTGGCGGTTTTTTATGTATGGGGCCATGCTACAGGACATTTTTGTAACTTGGCCGTGTGTCGTGTATTTGTAGGGGCGAGGACAGAAAGCCGGGGAGAGGGGGAGTTTTGGGGGGGGGGGGGGGGGGGGGGGGGTTGGGGTAGTGACTCACCTGTCGGCGTCCCCCTGGCCCGTGGAGGCGTTGCGCTGGAGCGTCTCCCGGACGACGGCCATCCCGTCGGGCAGCCGGTTGAGCCGCCGCGCGTACACGCTCAGCCCCCCGTCCGTCATGTAGCTGCAAGGGACAGGACAGGCCAGAGGTCAGAGGTCAGAGTCGGAGACGCCGCGTAGCGACGGCAGGCCGCGGGCAAACCGCGCGCAACTACAGCCCCATTACTCTGCTGAAAACCACAAACGGATTTAAAAATGCGATCGCCCCAATCTGTTCTGCTGAGTTTCTACCATAAACCTACGGGGTCGCTCCATAATATGGCTTGCTTCTGCTTTTTTTTTTTACTACAGCCTTTTGGTGAGCCCTGAATACCGAACTGCTGAGTGTTTTAATAGATTAACAGATGAGGCCCCACAGAAGATTGAAAAGTCGTGCTATCGTCCCGATGTCTTCAATATTCAGCTTTGCACGTGAGATTAGTCGCCGCATCTGCGCTCGTGTTACATTACAGGCATTTAGCAGACGCTCCTATCCAGAGCGACTTACACAACTTTTTTACATAGCATTTTACATTGTATCCATTTATACAGCTGGATATATATACTGAAGCAATGCAGGTTAAGTACCTTGCTCAAGGGTACAACGGCAGTGTCCTTACCGGGGAATCAAACCTGCGACCTTTCGGTTACAAGCCCAGTTCCTTACCCGCTGTGCTACACTCCGCTCTAAACGTGTTAGGAAACGGGGAGAAAACGATCCGTTATTTTCAGCTACTTCACGCCCTCCCCGTTCAAAACGAAGAGCTCTAAACGACCCATCTCGAGTCAGATGTGAAGGCACCAGCAGCCTTCTCTCGCTCCCAGGAACCCGAGTCAATAAAAAGCCGAGCGTTCGAAAAGGTCGAACTGCAAAAACAAGCCCGAAGCAAACACGTTTTTTTTATTTTTTTTTTTATTTAAAGAGCCGGTGTTAAAGGAATCAGCCGAGGGGCCAAATCTCTTAACGCCACAGAGAGCGCCGGTTGCTCCTGCTTTTGATTTCACACGCTTTCGTTCTCTGCGGCGAATCGTTTACTTGACTGGACAAAGGCGACACATTCAGACAAAAAAAAGCAGAGACCGCAGGGATAAAAATGGAAATCGCTTTGAGATTTCCAGGCAGATTTCGGGTGCTAATTCAGCCATTTTCTGCTGGAAAATGCGCCAGATTAAGATATTTTTACCTGAATAAATACGGTGATTCTCAAAGTCTCACTTCCGCAAGCTCGGATTCCGAGCACGAAGCTTGCCGGGGTTGTGATAAGAGAATCGATGACATCTCTGTAAGCACTGACAAATGTGTGCGTGTGTGTCTGTGTATGTCAACAAAGCAGCAAGGCAAACATTTCATTTTCATAACGCCAACACAAACACATTACAAAACACCCGCCCTTTTAAGTGCTCACTTATACACTTTGGGAACTTTTTTTTTCCCCCACAAGTGCAAACAGGAAACCTTTCTCTAAAGGGACAGTGAGATAAGCGTAGGACCTTCCCTTTCTTTAGGCAGTGCTCTTGAACGCGCATCGCCCCGCTGATAACCCTTCTTATCCTGGACGGATAGGGGCGTGCGCGGAGCCGTCGGGCCACCCCCCCCCCCTCAGAGGTGTCCCGTTCCCTCTGGCGGGGGGCGAACATCGGATCCCTGCCTCCCGTCCGCGTAAACCCCCCACCCCCCCCCGCCACGTGAAATCTGCCGGATCCAAATACGCCGTAGGCATTTACTGCCTCTTCCGGGGAGGAGGAGGGGGGGGGGAGGGGGTATCGAGTGACCCGGGAAACCCGCAGCTCAGCAGGAATCTCGTCCAAACCTGGCCACCGCTCAAAACCCGCGGCGCGGACTTAGCAACGGGACACAGAATTAGGAAACCGACACGGGGGGGTGGGGGGTGGGGAGGACGTTGCCTCACATCACGCTGAGGTGAGGTGGAAGCGAAAGGGGTTGCACTGGCTACTGATTAACTGGGGCGCCGAGTCCTTGCTCGTTGACACGTTTTTGCGGGCTGTTAGCGATGCTAAAGCGGCCGCGGCCGCTTCCACAGAAAGAGCGGCAGCGCTTCCAAAGGAGTCGCGGAAAACAAAAAGGACTGCGTTTGAGACATCAGTCTCAACAAAGCGACCGCTGGCTCAATCATTTTTTTTTTCCCTTAATGTCCTTGTTACCATCCAACGTGAAAGCACAAACTCAACAGTAACTTGAAAACCCAATGCAAAATTTTTTTTTTTTAAATGACAATGCAACAAGATAAATAACACACGCAAGTTATATTAAACATGAAGAGGCTGATGAGACTGAGAGACGTACCTTTCCGCCCAGAACATCCAGGCAAAGTAAGTAAATCCAAACCCTGAAGAGACTCCGGGCTGGGGAAAGCCGTGCTAGCTCGTCTCTCTCGGACGGGATATCCCAGGGAAAGCTCTCGAGCCAAAAGACTGCGGCTCCCGCTAAGGCTGCCTAATCCGCCTGCGAGAGTGCGTGTGCGTGCGTGTGTGTGTGTGTGTGTGTGTGCGCGCGGAGTGTGCGTACACGTGTGCCACAGCACCCGAGGGCTGCCTCACGCCGGAACGTTCTCTCCCTCTCCGCTCGCCCGCATCTTCTCCACAGCCTCCGGTGGGCTCTCCGGAGTGTGTGTGAGAGAGGAGGAGGAGGAGGAGGAGGAGGAGCAGGAGGAGGAGAATGCTGAAACACTGAATCACCTCTGCAAGTCGGAGCAGGGCGAGAGGGGGTGGCGGCCGAGGCAGGAGCCCCCCCCAGGGCTGGCGGGGGGTGATGGGGGGGGAGTGGTGGGGAGGGAAGGGGGGGGGGGTCTAATGGCAGAGTCCCAGCACAGCCTAGGGGTGCTGATTATCATGAATCATGAACCGAGGGGCATCCATGACTTCAAACTGGTTTCGCAGGCAGTTAACACGGTTAAGCAGGGGCTAAAAATACATACCAGAACTGCTGAAAATCTCTCTCTCTCTCTTTATCGCTCTCTCCATCTCTCTCTCTCTCTCTCTCAAGGACTGGCTAATCGAAATGATCACAATGTGGTCCGTGTTGGCTAATTTTCTAAATAGTTTCTCTCCTTCGGTGGATAAACATTAAAAAAACATCTAATTTTTGTCTCTGTTAACAACTTATTTTTAGTCATACAACTATAAATTCATATATTACGTTTGAGAGGAGTGAAATAAGAAACATTGAAATAAACATGATAAAACACAAAGTAAAGCAAGACATTTTTTTTTAAGTATCTTTAAATTGAAATAACATTTTTCTTCCAACTTAAAAATTGTGAGACTGAACTACAACACTATGATGGTAAATAAAAGAAGTATCTATTTTTCCTATTGCAGAAAATTAAATTCTGAAAATACAAGGTTTGCATGTGAATAATACACAACAAGGATAGCAATTAATTTCAGGCTGAAAATATTTGTATACAAGATGTTAAAATCTTTTCTGCATTTTTTATTTTAAGAGATTTAATTTTATTACAGCTTTTACCTTAAATGACAGGAAGTTGGCGAAGCACACAGAATGTGACAACAGTAACGTGCGCTAGCGTCAGGGAGCATTAAACCATTGCTTCACTTCTTCAGATGAACGCATAATGTCTCCGGTGAAGACCAGCGCTCGCGTTTCAGTCGGCACGCATGCGGAAAAACCTGACGGGTAGGTACCAGCCCGCGGTCACGGGGACGAGGACGCGTCTCAAACCGCGGCGCCTGTTTCGAAACGGCACGCGGTGAGCGATTGTTTACCGTTCACCCTTTCGTGTCCAGAGAGGAGCCCAGAAGGTTCCGCACGCAATTTTTTTCGGAGTTTCTCGTTCAGTTTTTGCGAGGGTTGTGTTCTTTCTACCTCGGCTGATGCCCGGGACTCATCTAACAATGCTTCAGTGTTATAGCAACGTTGGGAAAATGTGTCCTGCTTCATTTCCCCTTTGAATACCCACCCAGTCCTCCCCTGTATATAAATAAACATTATGTAAAAAGCCGAAAAAACTCTTTGTAAGTCGCACTGAATACGAGCGACCACTAAATCCATGTAGGCTAATCAGCTACACTCAGGAAAAAACGTAGCCTCTAAGGTTCCTATAAAAGTTTCCTATAAAATTACAAACGCTTGTCACTGGTGTGGTACCTTACAGGTAGGCTACATAAAACGGTACCCCTATCCAGAATTAAATAATTAATGTGTACCTTTTTTTGTTTGTGAACGGTACTTATTAGTGGCCTAATCGTATAGAACATTACAGTAGCCTTTCAGGGTAAATGTTTCGGGAAATGTCTTATGTAAATAATAAAAATGCACCTCCACTGTAGGCTACTTTCATTTCAAAGAGTGTACTTGGCTTTAACACAGGCCAGGCGGATAGCCTTTTGGTAGCCTTAAAGAAGGGCAGTTAGGAGACGCATCCTAAAAATCATCCGATCACGGCAAGGGGTGCAAGTCCGTGGAGTTTGGCCCTGCCTGAACCCGGGTCAGTTTCCCCTTAAGATACGGACCGCCGCGTTCGCTCTGTCACAACACAGGCGGTTTAGAGGGAAGTGGAGATGTCAGTAAGCGGATGGCCATTTGTTTACAGTGTAAACACCCTACCTCAAAGCCCCACACAGAGGCTTCTCATTCACTTAAGTGAAACGAGGTTGAACCGTTCGGTCTTTCAGTACCTAAAACTTAATCTACTGTACAGAATTGTGCATTAATTGATCTTCTGATCTCCACTTCATAAAACAGTGATGAATAAACGTAGCAATGTACCGAACATAAAAGCAAATTAGCATAAAGTTTACGAATTCAATTCATCAATCAATTACAACGATGTAAAAGTCAGTCAGCCTTAACATGTTTATATGTCAACTATGTATACCATATCATCGTTTCCTTGCTTTAAATAACTCATATTTGGACAACCAGCTGGTCGGTGATATAGCCAATCTGAATTTCTCTAATTACTGTTAGAAGACAGCGGTATCTAGACTAGGAAATAAACACATGTATCGTTTACTAGCCACTCCTCGGACCTCCCAGCGATTTATGTGCACGCGTTTTCTAAGCGTCGCTTCTCTTTTTGCCACAATAGCACATTATACTTTATCATCGGAGCCCTTTTATATCGTTTTGCCTGGAGATGAATAGGATTGTGTTCCGCTAATTCACCACACACGGACAGAGAATCCTCGAGGACACTAAAACAATAAAAAAGGCGGTTAATTGCGGCGTGTAAAAAACCGAAGTATGTAGGTGCCTGCTTCGGCAAGGCTGGAGACGCCCGTAAAAATAAACAGCACACTGGCGCTACGGCTCCGCAGAGATAAAACGCGCTGAAACTCCCGTTTTTATAAGCCGTCTGTCTGCGAATGCATCGTAGCTTTCATTTGGCAAACTTTTCATCGTTCTTGGAAGAGATAGAGAATTAGTAATTAGGCGTTTCTTGACTGGAGGCGGTTGACTTGTGTGGTCACAGACACAGGCATTAATTTACAGCCCTCTTTTAAGAACGTTAAATTTCAAACGAGCTGACTGAGCACGTCTTAAGGCTACATTAATCACAGTTGTGACTTCGGTATCCTTCATCAATATTAATATCATGCATTAAGATACCAGTCTACTCTGAATAATTGAGAACGTCCAAACATAACTCAACTAACAAAGCATGAAGCAGCAAAGAAAGGATGAATTAGTAGGCTGCAACATTAAATTAGATACGAATATGAACCATGAAATCTGAAGTCAGCGTTTGGCATGCCTATTCGTTTTGTAACTATGAATTTTATTATACGTTGCACGTCATTCAAACCGCGCTTTACCAATCATGCTCCGTGATTAATGTGAGCCGGTCTCCTGATAACCCCTGCCGAAGGAAAAAACTCCCTGAGCGGTGCAGTATTTGTTGAGATGCCAACTTCCAGTTCGATAAACATGGAATTTAAACTGAGATAGAGGAAATGGTACGACGCAGCCAAAATACCAACTGCTCCATCTGGTTTTTCACGGCTGAGGTGGGAGTTTATTTGGCAAGTCAGAATTCCTGGCAGGATTTCAACTCGCATCTTGTATTGTCTTGTATTTTTTACACACACTTCAAAGGCTAACAGGCATTTACTGATGCCATCCAAAACTGAACATAATTTACAGCAGCGGCATACACTGTGTCGGCACGGACTACTTTTAAATTCTGGTAAAATCAATTTTCCTCGCAAAACCGATAATTATCTTTGCCGTCTGTTGATTTGTCTGTGACCACAGACCGTCCTGTCAGCTGACTTAACCAACTTCCTTTGTTTGCCTGAGGCGCATGCTTCTGCCCGAACTGTTTTTGCAGAGGGGATTGCCTCACTATTGATTACATGCTCACTGAGAAACGCGCATAATTTAGATGTGTTTCTGGTGGAATGTAAGCACTGAAAAACACATTAGTCAAATCGTGGATGACATCTATTTGTCGCTCAAAGCTCTGCTGACAGACAATTCCTCTTGTTGTTGGACTCCTTACAAGACCAAAGTTGATGTTTCACATTGTGAATGTTTACCTCTTGTTGTATTGATAGTATGTATAAATTGTAAACTGTGCTGAATATGTTGAACCCACCAGTGTGCAATTTACTAGGCAGATTTCTTTCTCCTGGGAAAACAGTTATTCTATTCTCTTCTAGATACTGGTGCACTTGATTCCTCAAAGTCTGTTACTTGCTTGACATTCCATCTTTGTTTGCTTTCCTCTCTGTGCATTAGGGAAATTAACTGCTTTTATTGGGGTCACAATTAAGCACTAATTGTACGATTAGTCATGTAATTCCGGTAATCCAGTGCCTACGGGGATCCCCACGGCGATATCGACCGTAATGCCAGTTAAAATCCCTGTGAGTCGCACGCTTTGGAAAAACAGTATCTCACGTCCTGCCATATTTTTTTACGTGCACCTACAGACACTTCAGAACTTCTCTGTATCTACGTCCTCCTCAGACCTGGCAGAAAAAAAAAAAGTTTTAAGCATTTTAATATTCGACATAATACAAGTGTCTCGGATGCTGCAGTCAAAATATATTTATTTATTTTTTCATTTTTAATGAATGTTTCTTGTAGCGTAGGGTTCAGTACAGCAGAGCGTACAGTCCCTGAGATTAAGACCAGAGTCTCATGTCCCCTACAGGGGACAACAATTAATTACCGGGTCCAAACAGTCGGAGGATGTGACAGGATGTGCGATGGTGACGGTTTGTACAGGGAAGCTCATTTGCAAGGCTATCGTTTATTCGGTGTACATGCTCTGCTCAGTTTATATTTTGAAGCGGTAAGAAACACGTACAGTTTCCAGGAAATCTAGGTGGAACAATCGTAGCTTTGTGTGCTTCATGCAGTAATGTTATGGCTTTGTTCACGCTTACATTAAAAACAGAATGCCTGTGTAAATGTTAGCAGGTCTTGAACTGGCAAACCGCCTGAGCAGCTTTACCCGTAATGCTGACTGGGGCCTCCCATTCACACACGACCGCTACGCGGAAAAGTTCTGGAACGTTCCCAGGTGCGAGGAGGGCCGCTGCCTAATTGAAGTGCTCGTGACGAGCCCTGCCGGAGATTTAGAGAACGGGGCGCGGAAGCACGTTCCCGAAAAAGGGGCGCTTTAAAAGTTAATTAACTCGAACCCTCCGATCCTCTCGTAAAACCCGGGCTTCCATACGCACCGTCGCACTTTGCCGAGAGTATTTCCCATGACCCCCTGCTGTTCACGGCCGCTCTCCTAAAGATTATGTTTATGAGGCCTTACACGCTGTGCTTTGTGCTTGGAGGAACCTGACGGTCCTCACTTTTGCAAGCTGCCAGTACAAACAAACCCGAGGAGGTGTGTGTGTACAGTGTGCGTGCAGTGTGTGTGCGCATGCAGTGTGTGTGTGCGTGTGTAGTGTGTGTGTACTATGTGTGTGTGTGTGTGTATGTGTGTGCCTTTGTGTATATCTCCTCTGTTCCTCTACCCCTGCTCCTGCAGTGTTTACTGTACTGCAACACTGACGGCCTCATTCAGCGGGGTCATCCCGTGCGACCGAACGCCGGGGGGGGGGGGCGACCGCGTCACCTCCTCGCTCGAGGCCGCCGCCCACCGGGCCGGAGGTGATCGCGTTGCCGGGGTTATTGTGCCCGCGGAGACGCGTTGTTCCGGCAGAACCTGGAACCCCGTTGCTGCTTTTAGCGAGCGTAACGAAACACCGAGGCCCCGCGGACACGTTCTGGTCAGGCTGGGGAAGAACGAGGCGACACAACGCGCAAAACAAAACAAAACAACAAAAAAAGAGACGTCGCGGCATTTAGAGGCGAAGAGCTGTTCTCTTTGTGTATCCAAATGAGCTGAATTAACATGTCTTAATTCTAAATCAAAGACCGCTGAGATTTAGGTAACCTGCGTCACACATTAAGCGACCAGACTTTACTCTGAATAGCTGAGTACGCGAACCATGGAACCTGCACAGCAATTACATAAAATAACAACAGAACTTGACTTATGAGAGGACTGGAGGATGCATTCTCATTGAGTACTGAGTTTAGCTTCGCTGCGACAACTTGCCCTACCTAGACAATGATAAACAGCTATCAATGGATTTCTCATTGACTGACCGAAGAATGCCAGAATATCAATTATCTCCTTCTGTTCCAGACGTTCTAGAGCTAACAAAAAGGACCACCACACTGCATCTAAATAATACTAGCAGTAACATCACGTTGTGATGGCGGATCTTTGAAAATATTCTCCAACAACAGACAGAAAACATCAGTCCTCAATAAATGGCTTCCGGAAGTCTATGGCCCACAGACGTGGAAGCCTGGAAGAATTATCATCGCAGCGTTCATAATTGATTACAGGGGAATTTCTTAAAACGGAACTTCAAAAACTCTAGACCAGTGGTGTCAAACTCGTGCCATGGAGGGCCGTGTGTATGCAGGTTTTCATTCCAACCAATTAATGCTGCCTTAATTGAGTCCAATCACTCATTCAGCCATATGCATTTAACTGCATTGAAGCACAGAATATAAGAAAATTTTTATTTAGACAATGCGGGTCACCATAGACGTCGGGTCACCATTGTGCACAAACCTGCATCCCTAATTCAGCAAATAATTTAACTAATTATATAATCAAGGCTGATCTGAGGCTGGAATGAAAACCTGCATACACACGGCCCTCCATGGCACGAGTTTGACACCACTGCTCTAGACCGTCTCGGCCAGAGGTTACTACAGGAATCGCTGCCATCTAGTGGCAATAAAGCGTCAGTGACTGTACAATGACAGTACAGAAAAGCACTGAAAACGATTTTCAGTGCCAGTAGCTGGAAAGGTGAAACAGCAGTACATCTTACCACACAATAGTTTAGCTCATAAAACTGCAGTGTACCCGTTTCATATCCTGGTCATTGGTTGCACTCTAACAGAACTACATTCAGCTCAACAGAAACCACACACATCGTGAAAAAATCCTTTTAAAAAGGTCCAGTTAAAGCAGTGAAGTAATTTGCTATTACAGGTCGCCGGGGTAATTTGAGGTAATGTCGAGGTCTTCACTTCCTGTCTGACTCACCCGCTGGTGACGTCATCGGTCCGGACGTTCTTGCTCAGCACGTCGCCGTCGCTCATGTAACCGGGCGCGTCCATGGCGATGCTCTCCAGGTCCAGGTCGTCCGCCTTGTCGCCCAGCTCCGCCCCGCTGATGGCGCTGCCGCGGGCGACCAGCTGCCTCCGCAGGGGTCCGGAGTAGATGTAGCGGCTGGCGTTGGCCCGCGGCGGGTAGCCGTTGCCCGTTGAGGGGGCGTCGCCCGCCTGCAGCCGGGGGCTGGACTGGCCCAGTCGCCACGACAGCGCCGCGGAGCGCGAGGTCAGGCTGAGGATGCTGCGGCCGCTTATCTCCGTGGTGACGCTGTTGTCAAAGGTCGTCTCCAGGGTGCTGCGGGGGGCGAGAGAACGCAAAATGAGCAGGCGCCCCTGAGCCAGGTAACCCACAGCGACTGTCAATCAAACGGGCAGACGCTAACCCGTGACTGCACCGCGACTATCAATCAAACACAGACTAGTGGGGAATTACTCATTCCCTTTCAACAGCGCACCAGAGGTATCAAAGCACTCTGGGAGATGTAGTCTAACATTCCTCTCTCACATCCCTAGGGGTTTGAGCCCGACTCACCACACACTCCACCAAAAATAAACATGATTCGCCTGCTCAAACCTGGCCGGGCGCCAGACCGCCAACTTCACTGCCTCCTTTTCTTAACTCATCCCAGTCAGCAACTCAAACAGCACGTTCATGTACAAGCCAATTACTATTTTCTAAACATACTTGTTTGGAACCAGCTGGGTCAGACTCTGCCTGTGAGAGAGCTGGGTCAGACTCTACCTGCGAGAGTGCTGGGTCAAAACTCTACCTGTGAGAGAGCTGGGTCAGACTCTACCTGTGTGAGTGCTGGGTCAGACTCTACCTGTGTGAGTGCTGGGTCAGACTCTACCTGTGAGAGTGCTGGGTCAGACTCTACCTGTGAGAGTGCTGGGTCAGACTCTACCTGTGAGAGTGCTGGGTCAGACTCTACCTGTGTGAGAGCTGGGTCAGACTCTACCTGTGTGAGTGCTGGGTCAGACTCTACCTGTGAGAGTGCTGGGTCAGACTCTACCTGTGAGAGTGCTGGGTCAGACTCTACCTGTGAGAGTGCTGGGTCAGACTCTACCTGTGTGAGAGCTGGGTCAGACTCTACCTGTGTGAGAGCTGGGTCAGACTCTACCTGTGTGAGAGCTGGGTCAGACTCTACCTGTGTGAGAGCTGGGTCAGACTCTACCTGTGAGAGAGCTGGGTCAGACTCTACCTGTGTGAGAGCTGGGTCAAAACTCTACCTGTGAGAGAGCTGGGTCATACTGTACCTGTGTGAGAGCTGGGTCAGACTCTACCTGTGAGAGAGCTGGGTCATACTGTACCTGTGTGAGAGCTGGGTCAGACTCTACCTGTGTGAGAGCTGGGTCAGACTCTACCTGTGAGAGAGCTGGGTCAGACTCTACCTGTGTGAGAGCTGGGTCAGACTCTACCTGTGTGAGAGCTGGGTCAGACTCTACCTGTGAGAGAGCTGGGTCAGACTCTACCTGTGAGAGTGCTGGGTCAGACTCTACCTGTGTGAGTGCTGGGTCAGACTCTACCTGTGTGAGTGCTGGGTCAGACTCTACCTGTGAGAGTGCTGGGTCAGACTCTACCTGTGAGAGTGCTGGGTCAGACTCTACCTGTGAGAGTGCTGGGTCAGACTCTACCTGTGTGAGTGCTGGGTCAGACTCTACCTGTGTGAGAGCTGGGTCAAACTCTACCTGTGTGAGAGCTGGGTCAGACTCTACCTGTGAGAGTGCTGGGTCAGACTCTACCTGTGAGAGAGCTGGGTCAGACTCTACCTGTGTGAGAGCTGGGTCAAACTCTACCTGTGAGAGAGCTGGGTCAGACTCTGCCTGTGTTAGAGCTGGGTCAGACTCTACCTGTGAGAGAGCTGGGTCAGACTCTACCTGTGTGAGAGCTGGGTCAGACTCTACCTGTGTGAGAGCTGGGTCAGACTCCACCTGTGTGAGAGCTGGGTCAGACTCTACCTGTGAGAGTGCTGGGTCAGACTCTACCTGTGAGAGAGCTGGGTCAGACTCTACCTGTGAGAGAGCTGGGTCAGACTCTACCTGTGTGAGAGCTGGGTCAGACTCCACCTGTGTGAGAGCTGGGTCAGACTCTACCTGTGAGAGTGCTGGGTCAGACTCTACCTGTGAGAGAGCTGGGTCAGACTCTACCTGTGAGAGAGCTGGGTCAGACTCTACCTGTGTGAGAGCTGGGTCCCCCTCAGGCTGGACATGGTCTCTTCCAGGTTCTGCCGAAGGTCTGCAATGTTCTTCACCGTCCGCAGCCGCCTGGCTTCGGGGTCCTCACCTGAGAGAGAGAGAGAGAGAGAGACAGCGCCATCAGCTGGAGCCTCCCGCCATTACCGCCTCATCATTGTCCCAACACTCACAACAGCAGCTTCACTCTGTCACAACAGCAGCTTCACTCCGTCACAACAGCAGGTTCACTCCGTCACAACAGCACTTTCACTCTGTCACAACAGCAGGTTCACCTTGTCACAACAGCAGGTTCACTATGTCACAACAGCAGCTTCACTCCGTCACAACAGCAGCTTCACTCCGTCACAACAGCAGCTTCACTCCGTCACAACAGCAGGTTCACTCCGTCACAACAGCAGGTTCACTCCGTCACAACAGCAGGTTCACTCCGTCACAACAGCAGGTTCACTCCGTCACAACAGCAGGTTCACTCCGTCACAACAGCAGCTTCACTTTGTCACAACAGCACTTTCACTCCGTCACAACAGCAGGTTCACTCCGTCACAACAGCAGTATCACTCCGTCACAACAGCAGTATCACTCCGTCACAACAGCAGCTTCACTCCGTCACAACAGCAGCTTCATTCTGTCACGATGCAGCTTCACAGTTGCAGAGCAGTTCCAAGACACTTCAAGCCTTCACACGGCGCCCGCTGTAAGAGGATTCAGTGTAAACTCACAGCCAGAAGAACATACACAGAGAAGCGAGAAGCAACTGCTTGGGTGGCACACCCCACCCCGAAACAAAACCGCCTGGGTACACCTCACACCCCACAGTCCCCTCTGCTCCCGTTTCCCCCGCTCCGAAAGCTGGAAAGCCATTAGCCAACGCGTCCTGCAAGTGAAAGCTCTGTGCTCGTGGAAAGCCTCGCTATAAAAGGGAAATCTACGAACACGGAAACGCACACAAACGGTGCGAGCCAGGGACGTAAAACTCAAATCCTGGAGGGCTGCTGTGTCTGCTGGTGTTTGACATGCTCCAATCAAGTGCTTAATTTAATTCACTGATTGGCTAAAGCAGGGGACGTCGGTCTTATCCAGAAAGGGCCAATGTTTTTACAGGCTTTTGTTCCAGCCAAGCAGTAGCACACCTGATTCTGCTAATCAACCTCTAGGGTCTTTGCTAAGGACCTAGATTAGTAAAATTAGGTGTGCTACTTTGGTTGGAACAAAAGCCTGGACCCACACCGGCCCTTTCTGGATAAGAGTGAGGACCCCTGGGCTAAAGACTCCGCACACCTGGTTTCCAAGGCCTAGATTGGCTGCTGTTTGAAAGGAAATCATAAAAATCAGTTAAGACCGCGACCCTCCAGGACTGGAGTCTGAGGCCGCTGGTGTAAGAGAGTGTTTTGGGTACGATCTGGAACTTCTCATAAGCTGTGGGCGCAGGTAACAGCGTCCTCTTGTTGACGCCTTGTTGGGCCCCAAACGATGGTGCACAAGGCAGGGGCCACGTCCGGATTCTCAACGGGTCACCCATTTCCCAGCAGGCTCTGCTGCCTCCACCTCCTGTCTCAGTCTTCCTGTCTGGGGATTGGGTGTGACTCATTTTTAGGTAGGCGGTTCCATTTGCCCTCATAGGAAGGGGAATTCAAAATGTCCACAGATTCCTCACACAGATAAATACAATGACCTTGTGAGGTCAGACTGCTTCTACAGGCAGAGCTGAACGATGACCTACCTGTGAGATCCTACTTCTACAGACAAACTTAAACGATGCCCTACCTGAGAGATCCTACTGCTTTTCCAGACAGACTTAAACGATGGCCTAAGCCTTCTGCAGACAGACTTAAATGATGGCCTACCTGTGAGATCCCACTGCTTCTATAGGCAGCCTTAAACGATAGCCTAACCCTCCTGCTTCTGCGGACAGACTTAAGCGATGCCCGACCTGTGAGGTCATACTGCTTCTACAGACAGAATAAAACGATGGCCTACCTGCCAGATCCTCGGCGGAGGCCTGCGTGGGTTTGCTGACGGGGGCGGGGTCCCCGCTCCCCCCCGCGGGCCCCGACTCGGACATCAGGGTCCCGTCCACGTCCGTCTGTGACCTACGAAAAGGTAGCAAAGGGTGAGGGAAATCCCGCTACTCCCCAACGCGTCCCGCACCAGGCACACGGTCTCAGCCTGCGTTACTCACCAACCGCACAACAGCCAATCGCTCACATCCATCCCAGGGTTCATAAAAATGAGACCATCAGAACCCGGAAACCTTAGACCAGTGGTGTCAAACTCGTTGCCATGGAGGGCCGTGTGTATGCAGGTTTTCATTCCAGTCTCAGATCTTGATTATATAATTAGTTAAATTATTTGCTGAATTAGGGATGCAGGTTTGTGCACAATGGTGACCCGACGTCTATGGTGACCCGCATTGTCTAAATAAAAATTTTCTTATATTCTGTGCTTCAATGCAGTTAAACGCATATGGCTGAATGAGTAATTGGACTCAATTAAGGCAGCATTAATTGGTTGGAATGAAAACCTGCATACACACGGCCCTCCATGGCAACGAGTTTGGCACCACTGCCTTAGACCCAAGGGACTAGTACTCAAGCACTGTCCCTAACAACAGGATCCAATGGAAGCAGATTTAATCAGCTGTAAGTCACTGCTACTGTGACAGGCCAAACAGCCTCTGTGTGCTTAGCCCTCAAGCTTAACTTTTTAACCCTCTGACCATAAACATGTGCTTAGAGTGTTCTCGACTGAACATCCTAATGCTGATGTCACAATCACTACTGGAAACTTCAAGTAATGGAGTTCTAGAAAACTGACTTCGAATTTCGAAAAAAACATTCCCAGGGTTAAATGAACCGGGGACAGGCGAAAACGTGCTAACGTCCATGCGCTAAAACCACAGCCGAGCAGCTCCGTGCAACAGCTACAGCAGCGCTGGAGTCAATTCCAATGCAATTCAATCTCAACTCAGGAAACGAATCGCTCTGTGATGTTCTATAAGGACTTTTCATTTAATGAAGTGAAATTCAATCGATTTCCTGAACTGGCAGAATTGAGCTCTGTCTTTGGTTCGGATGGACGGACATGTGACAGCCTGTCCAAAACCCTGCCCTAGCCCCAGTGCGCTCTGGGATTGGCAGGTCTTTAGGCCCTTTGACAAGTTAATGGCAGGAGAAACATGGTGAACGGGGGGGGGGGGGGGGGGCATGAGGGGAATGGGGCCCCCCCAGGGGGTGAACGCCCCGCTCCGTCAGAACGGACAAGGGAACTTGACAGCCTAACAATCGGTTTCAAAAAAACACATCATCTGCTAGGGCGAACTGGCTAACGGCTAACGTCAGGGTTACAATAAGCACCCAGACACCGGAAGACACGAGTCCATCTCTGTACATCTCTACGGTGGATGTGTCCAACGTTCGCTCAGAACGCGTTTAAAATGCGGCAGGTCATTACTCTCACGTCGTAATCGACAAAGAAACGCGCTACACCGGCTGTCTCTCAACTGTTAATATTGTGTTAAAGCGGCATAAGCCACAGGCCCTGAAGTAAAGCCTACACTTTAGCATTAGCCAGGTCTTAAATGTGCCTGATGAGAAAGGGACGTTACAGTCACTGTGTTCGACCGAGAACAGCTTCAATACGCCATCGTCGAATTCCAAACGCGCCGGCTTGCGCTTAAAGGTAAATCGTTCGGGGAAACATTTACCGAGCTCGGGGCTAAAATGTGATGTATTACAGAGGGAAGAGAGAGGAGAGAAATTACAGCCAGGCAGCCGACGTCCTGAGAGCAGACAGCAGCGTCAGCCCGGTCTCCAGAGCGCTAATTAAAAACGCTAATTTACTGCACGCGTGCTCTGCGCCGGTGCTGCTCTTACATTTACATTTCCCATTATTAGCGATTATCGCTATACTGTTAGCGATGTGATGACTGAGGCGCTACTCCACACCGGCGGATTCGAAATTTGGCAACGTTCGGAGAGAGAGTCCCTCACCTGTACATGAAGGGGGCGACGGTGGCGGTGTTGGGGTGGCTGTATTGCTGCTGCGGCTGAGGTAGCTGGACGCTGGTGGTGTTGCCGCCGCCGCCGCCGGCCACCGGGGCGGCGCCGTTGGCCTGCGGCTGGGCCTTGCCCTCGGAGGAGGAGGCCAGGCTGGAGGAGGAGGAGCCGGAGCTCCTGCCGTCCGGCTGACCCTTGAGCAGACCCAGGCCCAGGCCCAGTCCCAGTCCCAGGCCCAGGCCCAGGCTCGGCCCCCCGCCCAGCCTCGCGCTGCGCGGCCTCTCCCCGTCCTTCCCAGCGGGGGGCGCCGCTGAGCCCTTCCCCGGCCCGGGGGCCTTGGACCCGGGCTTCGGTATGCCGCTGTGGGCGGGGGCCGGGCCCTCCTTTTTGGCACTGCCCGCTTTGCCCCCTTTGGGGATGAAGCTGGCGATCTTGGAGGTCTTCTTCGGCTCCGCCTCCTTAGCGGGGGCGGGCTCCTCCTTGGGCTCCTCCCTGGGCTCCGCCCCTTTCACGGAGTTGACGGACAGGCGCTTGGAGCCTTCCTTGGCCCGGTCCTTGTCCTTGTCCTTCTCCTTGGCCCTGTCCTTGTCCTTCTCCTTAGGCTTGTCCTTGTCCTTCTCTTTGGGCTTGTCCTTGTCCTTCTCGGCGGACTTGGGCGAGTTCTTCTTGGCGGTAAGCGCGCGGCTGAAGGTGCGCTGGGCGATGCCCCGCAGGGCCATCTTGGGGCTGCTGGTGCCGTTGAGGGGCCGGGCGTTCCCCTCCATCTCCTCCAGGGGCTCCGTGTTGGACCCGGCCTCCGCCCTCTCCTTCCCCCCGGGGGGCGCGGGGGCGGTGGCGCCGTCCGTCGGGGGCCCCCCGCCCGAGGACTTGGACCCCCCTTTGCTGTTGAAGAGCCGGAACTTCTCCAGCATGGACTTCTGCGGCGCGGGGGCCGGCTTAGGGAGGGCTTCGACGGGCGGGGCCGCCTGCTGCTGCTGCTGCTGCTGAGTGGGCGGGTCCGGCTGCTTGACGGACAGCGCGGCGGACGAACCGCTGTGCTTGATGAGGGACTTGCTCCTCCAGGGCTTGCCGGCGGAGCCGGGCTGGGGGATGGCCGAGGAGGAGGAGGAGGTGGGGATGGAGGAGGCGCCGCTGCTGGTGGCGGGGGCGCCGGCGGGGCCCGGGGACTGGGCGCGCTCCGTCATCCCGCGGGTCGCTGTGCTGTCGCCCTCCGACGGCTCTGCGGGGGGGGGGGGGGGGGGGGCGAGAGGGGGATACACAAGAGAGGAACCCAGTCAGGTCCGCCCCAACGACCCACAGCCTCCCACTGACCCCAGGTCACCTTCAGCTCTCTAAGCTCTCAATTCAAGGCCACCCAAGCTGGTCCTGGATCAGCACGATCCGCCCAAAGCCGCGAAATCCGCTCCATATAAGGCGGCGCCAGCGCGTTCTGTTTTACTCCGGACCTCACGAGCGGACGAAAACCCGCCGTTTCAAACAAAGCCTCCGAAGACGCCCTCAAAGTAAACCCTGAGCCATTACAAACCGCCAAAACACTAACAAACGAAGGGCAGGTCCTCTACGCCTGTTTAAAGTGGCGAGGGAGCAGCCAGCGAGGGGTTTATAAGTGTCCTCGCGTGCGCCCGCGTTAGCGGTGTGTATGAGCCCGGCGTAGCTCACCGCGAACGCTTTTTACTCCGCGGCGCGACGCGAGCCTCGCGCTTTTAAGTCTTTTTTTTTTTTTTAAAAGGCTACCCACGCGCGCGCCCTGCCGCACACCCGGTCCCGGTTTTGCAGGTGCGTGAAACCCCTTTCGGCACGGGACGGAAACGGTCCGAGCCTAAACCTAAAAAAACACTAACTGGGTGTGCCAGTCTGTACACACCAAACAAAACCCTTTGTAAAAAAAAATAAATAATCAGTTTCACATTCAGGCTCTCAACAAATTCGGCCACAGGCATTGGATAACAAAGCCAAGCCAAGCCGCGCTGAGTCACAGCGGTCGGTTACATTTGCCTCTGGATCGCACGCACCTGTCAGTCCTCCGCTACCCAGACTGCACATTGAGAAACCCTTCCAAGCGAATGAAAACACGACAGGGAGGGAGTTATTTGCAGACTCCAGACTCTTACAGAGAACTCCCCTGCAGCGCCCGGCCGAAAGCGGCTATAGGTCCAGCGGTACGTTTGCGGAAAAAGCTCGCGGTACGTAACGTGTCTCTGCTATGTACTGTTCGGCCCGTGAGAACCCCCCCTGCCCTCCCCCCCCCCATGCCCCCTTCTCCCGTGGGCGGGGTCAGGTCGCTACCCTCGGCTCGCTGGTAAGACCGAGACCCCGTACCCCCTCTAGGGCTTCCAAACCAAATGACCCCCCCCCCCCTCCCCTCTCCTCTCCCCCCGGCCCCTGTACACCCAGGACACATCCCACTGCTTCTGCTCAGCCCCTATACGGGATAACAACACCTTCATTCAAACACTGTGAGAATCGGTCCGCTCTCTCTCTCCCTCACATGAACAGACACACACACACAGACACACGCAGACACACACATGCAGACACACACACACAGACACACACAGACACACGCAGACACACACATGCAGACACACACACACAGACACACGCAGACACACACATGCAGACACACACACACAGACACATACATGCAGACACACACACACAGACACACGCAGACACACACATGCAGACACACACACACAGACACACGCAGACACACACATGCAGACACACACACACAGACACACGCAGACACACACACACGCAGACACACACACACACGCAGACACACACACACGCAGACACACACACACACGCAGACACACACACACACGCAGACACACACACACACACAGACGCACACACACACACACAGACACACACACACACACAGACACACACACACACACAGACACACACGCAGACACACACACACACACAGACGCACACACACACACACACACACAGACACACACACACACACACATGCAGACACACACACACACGCAGACACACACACACGCACGCAGACACACACACACTCAGACACACACACAGACACACACACACACACACACACACACACACGCATGCAGCCCACTCTGGCGGCTCAACGCCCGCAGAACAGCGATCCATCACGGCTCTCAAACCCAGCTGTCATCACAGGCACGGCGGAGCGCTACCGCGGCCCAGCTCAGCGATCTGTCCTCACGCTCCTCGTAACTCAAACCCTCGCCGCCGCGGCGTCGGAAACGCCGTCTGTCAAAAACCGCCCGCCGCCGCGAAACGGCCTCCCTGCCTCATAGCGCACCGTAAAAACACCTCCGGGTGGGGGGGGGGAGTATGACTGACTGACACCGGGCGTTCTGGACGACCTTAAAAACCGCACCGCGCTGACTCCTTCGCACGGACCGCTGGAATTCCGCTCCGCGGCGCTAAGACGTCACTCGCCGCGCAGGCTCGACGCTGACCCAAAAACAGCGCCAGATTCGCACGGCGAGGCTCGGCCCGGGAGCTGCAGGGAGAGTCTCTATGACCCAGCCTACGCTGACTGTGTGAACTGGACCTAATGTGTTCACGGCTATGGATAACCGTTACATAATGCGTATTGTACCTCATCGGACCTGTGTGCTGTAGCTGTTCCAATGACCATCAGTATGCACTTATAATACGTCGCTTTGGATAAGAGCGTCGGCCAAATAAATGTAATGTCATGTAATGTCTCAGGGTGCCGGGAGGTGTGGACCTTGTTCAACCGCATGTTCGCGGGGCTCCACGGTCGTGACGGCTTCCCGCCCGCCTCCCACCTTGAAACAATTGGCGCGCGCTAATTAAGGAAGCCCTCAAAACCTTCTCCGGTTTTCCCCGCATTTCGCCCGCCCCGGTCGAGAGCAGCAGCAGCAGCAACAACAAAACCAGGCAATTAGCGGGCGCTTAAGACCGATTAGGCGGGAAAGTGGGTCAAATCTGCTAATTGCTTCCTCTGCGAGCGGACGGTTAGCCGCGGCGGGAAGCCGGAAGTGAGACGTGCGCGGCCGGAAGGGCCGTTTTGCAGAGCTGCGCTCCGCTGCTTGGTGCCCGGGGGGGGCGGGGGTTGGGGGCGTCCCACACAGAACGCCACGCCGGCCCCTCGCTAACCCTTCCCCGCGCCGCGCCATTCCCAATCCGCGCGTCGCCTGCGACGTTAGCAGAACGTCGAAGGAACGTTCGCGGGAAACCCACGGTGCCTCTCGCACTGGAACGCACTGCGAATAAAACCACAGCGCATCTGCCACAGTGTGAGTTTATCCACGGCTGAAGTTCAACACTTCGCTATGACGTCTAGCACGCTAACAGAAAATTTTTAAGCCAGCGACAGCAAGAGTAACCTGATTGGCTTCGTATGCTTCAAGCCTCGTTGACGTCCTCACTGAGGAGTTTCGCTGCACTCCACTGGCAGTAAGCAGAGCTCCTCAGCTACACGTCAAATCGCCAACTCCTACACGGAGAGTCCAGGGGTCAGAAGGTAATGTTCTTCAATGAAGACCGTCATTAGTTAAACAGTAGAATCGGGTGGTATGGTCCTGGGCTACAACCAGAGGTGGAAAGTCTCAGGATCAGAAAGCCCTGGCGTCTGTTTCTTCCACCCATGAACTCAGCTGATTTCACTAATTAGTTCTACCCCCTGGCTGGAGAAAAGGTGCTAATTAGCAAATCCAGATTGCAACAAAATACTGAGGAGGACTTTTACTTTCTGAACCTGGCTTTTCCACCTCCGCTCCTACGCTGCTGGACAGACCCAAGTTTTTATGAGTTTCATTCATGAGAAGCACCACCGCTAACTTCTGGGGCATAAAGACAAACCATGAAGAGGAGACTGTCCAGGGCTAGCCTCCCATTCTCTGTCCCTCTCTCCAGAAAAACAATCTGTCGGACAAGGAGATGCCTTTCTGTAACCCGGGGGGGGGGGCTCAAGGGCTCAGCCAGCTTACTGGGATATCCAGTGCTGCACCCCCCACCCCCACCCCCACCCCCACCCAAACCCTACCCCCATTGCTGCGCTCTGGAGTGGACCCCCCGTATCACGAGTCAAGAGGAGGGCGGTTTCATTCACCAACAGCACTCAGAGTGCGCCGTGCGCTACCCCGAGCCACTTTAATGGAGCGCTCCTCGTCTGCTATTGGAAGTTCACCAAGCCGGAAAACAAGCGTAATCGCATTAGAGAGGGCCAAACTGGGCCCGACGCTGTTTGTCTCCTTACTTTCGGCAGTCACGGGCTTTTCATTGCAACCCAACTAAAGCCTTAAACTAATATGAAATACTCCCCCTCAGGGGGAGGCAGCCCTGGTCTCGGAGTGGCTGCGGCGCTCCTTGTTCTCGTGCCGTCCAAACGCATAGAAACGTAACGGGACTGATTATCAGGTTTGACGAACACGGATGACGTGCTGATGCTAGTCAGCAGATCACTATTCAGGGCTATATGTTCCAGCTTGGGCTCCTTAATGGTCATCACACTCTGGCAATCGCACTCAGATGGAACAGAACCAGTAACACTCCGGGACGAGGGTTGCTTGCAAGATTATACAAATCTTGTATATTAGCGGCTACATGCTAGGTGGTCTAGCGTGTAGCCGCTAATATACAAGATTTTCATAATGCAGAGATACCGTGGAAACCCTGTATGAATGTTGTTGGTTAAGCTTTCAAATACCGATCCAGGGTTGCAGGAGTTAAGGCCAGGAGAACAAGGTGTGTGTGGACTCTTCAGCCAATCAATGGCTCACGCAGGCTGAAACACTGAAAAACCAGCAGAGATGATGGCCCTGCAGGACTGGAGTTTGACACCCCTGAATCAGACTGTATGGTGGACAGGCTATACTATGTTGAATATCACAATGCTGAAATATCCGTAAATGTTTTTATCCTTGTTTGTACTTTACATTGTGGTCAGGCACATAAGTGGACGGCAAACAAACGAAACGTTTGTTCGATGTCGCGCGACGCCGAATTTGGGACGGGTTCTCCGCGAATCTCACGGCAGGGGAACGTAAGGGCAACGTTCAGAGAACGCCGAGCCGCCACCCCACAACTAATGACACTTTCATGAAGCAGTTGAGACCTTGGCCGTTGCGCTCCTGTGAGCGAGTCGGACTGTTTTCTCTTGTTCCGAGTTGCTGACAGACATGAACGAACGCGAATGAAACCGCCCGGGCCCCGCCCAGTCCTCTCCGCTAACCGTCCAGCAGAGGGGCCGACACCGCCGTGCCAGGAACCCTACGGTAACCCCACAGGCACGAGCTCCACTGGGCCGCTGAGCCCGGGGAGCAGATCGAAAGGTGTGACATCACAAACACGTGATCGGAATGTTCTTACGTGAACGTTCTAATGCTGATGTCACAATCGCTACTGGTAATTGAAAGCAGTGGAGTTCTAGAACACTGACTTTTGTTAAAACATTCGTTACTCCTATACCCTTCAAAGGATTAAAAGGAACTTACCAGGGAATGCAAATGGTGCTTAATGGATCTCATTTGCCCTTTTTTTGTTGTAAAGGATTTCAAATGAAATACATTTTTAAAAAAACACTCATGTAACATGTCCTGCTATAGCATAGCTGAGGTGCATTTCCAACATTGGCAGTGTGTACATGGACTTCCCACACAGGACTGCCAATGATAATCGCACTTTGTTGTAAGATATTATACAACTTGCATTTAGCAGATGCTCTTAACCAGAACAACTTTTACGCCCTTTGCGTTTTTACAGAGTCTATATTTATGCAGCTGGATATATATACCTAAGCGATGCAGATTGAGTACCTTGCTCAAGGGAAGATGTGTGCTACCTGAGAATCAAATTCGTAATTTTGGTAGCTACAGCAAAGTTTATTCATTTATTTGCAAGTTTACTTCCACTGGGACAGAGCACACTAATCAGCATTACTGTAAACGCGCCAGCATTAGCCAGCTGGCTAGATTTCAACTGCAAGTTAACAAGACAGAAAGGCTAATGAGGACGAGACCACATTTCATTAGCGACCGCACGGTGTGCATGCTAATACTGTTATTACTAATATCCACACCGCCTACAGCACAGAGGACGAAAGAGGGAAAGAGGGAAAACCCAACATTTTTAGGAATTCAGTGACAGCTGAGCGAAGCTTTAACAGACCTCATGTGCGGACGCGCGGAGCCCAGGAGTCCGGTTTGCGTAAAATCCAGGTGACGGACGGACGCGCGGGCCGAAGACAGCGAGGAACGCGGAGACCGGCGGTGCTGGTCGGGAGAGACGGACTCCGGAGATCTGGGGCCCCGCTGCCCGGTGAGACGAATTAGTCCCCCTCCCCTCCGTCTCTCTCTATCCCTCCCTCCCTCTCTCTCTCTCCAACTGTCCCTCTCCCTCTCTCTACTGCCCTGCCTCTCTCCCTCTCCCACTCTTTCTCCACCCCCTGCCAAATCCTTCACTTTCTCACTCTGAACAGCCACTCCCCTTTGAGCAGTCAAACTACCCCCCCCCCCCCAAGTACAGTAATCACAGCTCAGTGAAAGCTCAACCAAAGCTTTGACACAGCGACTGCATGCTAACAGACGCATTTGCTCCATTAGACCAAAGCAAACGCTGGAGATCGGGTGCTGATCCTCATCGTCTCAACTCAAAGCCTTCATTTCAAGTTGTAATTAAGAGTCGAGGCTTTGAGTTCACTAAGAGTCCAGTGTATAATATAACACTGAAGAAGAACTCCGTGACTCCAGACTTCAAATAAGGTGTAGTCATGGGAACAAAGCAGCCGTGCGTCTCCTATATTAATATAGCCATGCTACGCGGGGATTAGCAGTTGTATGTCATGTTATTATGGTAGTTAAGTTTGATATTTTGGATGTAGGCTAAGACTTGTCTCTTGGTGTCAATTTCTACGTCCCTAAATAAATCCCAGGAGTAATTCACACACACGCCCCAAATGCATCCCCCCACCCCCCACTGCAGGACCTCACTAGAACCCTGTCTGGCATTCTGTCCACCCCATACGCTGACCCACACATCCCAAGTTATCAATACAACATTACCGACTGTGTACACAAGCCAGCATCTTCACACAGACTCCCACCCTGACCTCAGCAGCAATAAATCTCACGCCGGGCCCAACGCAAGGCCGTGGTGGACGCCGCACAATCATTACAAACACAAGCCGAAGAGGAAACGCGCAAACTTGGCGTAGGAAAAACCCAGGACTTAAGATAAAACAAAAGGTGGAAAAGAACATGTATGTCCGCCCATCTGCGCATAACACTCCGAGAAACAATATGAACTCATACCCGTACTGCAAACGATGTTTGTTTTTGCCTTTTAAAAACCCCGCTGGGGTATTTCAGATGAAAAGCACTGCGGCGAGAGAAACTTCATTACGCGTGACGTTGTTATTGTGTCCCACAGTCCCGCGTCTCGTTTTACACAACACTTCGAAACACACGAATGTTGCAAACAATTTACGGTCATAAAAAAAAAAAAAACATTTCAGCAATGGAAAAATATGGCAGTATACTAAATTTGAATACATTAAGGTCAAAACTAAAAGTGCGACAATTCGCAATGTATGGGCGTGTATAAAAATTACTGGCGATTTCAGATATTGCAAGATATTCGCTGGGAAATGTTTTTCATTATTATCGCTGTGTATAATGACACTTATATGTCTGTGTGTTAGACCATAGCTCCGGTTTCCCCCCCACAGTCCGAAGACATGCAGGTAGGCTAACTGGAGAGTCTAAATTGCCCCTAGGTATGAGCGTGTGAGTGAATGGTGAGTGAATGGTGTGTGTGTCAATCAAATCAATCAAATTATATTTGTATAGCGTATTTTACAGCAGTTGTCACAATATGCTTTACAAACAACCCTGGCCTAAACCCCCACAGGAGCAAGCCTAAGGCAACAATGGAAAGGAAAAACTCCCTGTGGCAGATGGGGAGAAACCTCGGAAGGAACCAGGCTCCAGGGGGGAACCCATCCACCACTGGTCGGTTCAGGGTGCCGACTGGTGACCAACATGTCAGTCACTGTGTCCCTGCGATAGATTGGTGACCTGTCCAGGGTGTATTTCTGCCTTTCACCCAATGCACGCTGGGATAGGCTCCAGGCCCTCCAGCTCCCCAACAACCCGGACCAGGAATAAGCAGGTCAGATAACATATAGATGGATGTAAATCCACGTATTTATAATATATAACGCAGCATATTCCATTTCTCTGAGGGAAACCCGGGCTCACACAGCGAGTTGCAGATCAGAAGCGGCGCGGCGCTAGGCTAACTTCATTAATCTGCGTCAGAGCGTCCCGCGGTCCTCAGACAGGGGAGCCGGCGGGCGGCTCCGGGTTCACCTGAACCGCTGAGCTCTCCGCTCTCTGCAAACGGGGCGAGAGACAGCGGGGCCCTGTTCCCAGGCTAATGTTTAACCCCGTCTGTGCCACCAGGGCTGGCGCGCAAGGCCGTTCCCGTAAAAAAAAACACGCGGGGTCGAACTCGGGCCCACCAGCTAGCGCGCCAAAAAAAAGTTAAGTACGTCGATCGGCGCAGGAGACAGAGCGGGTCATTGGCCGCGGGTGCGAGTGGGTTTGTGCGCACGGACGATGGGAAACCAGCGAGAAGGGTTTTATCGAGTGACGTTGATATTAGACAGAGATTTAAAGGGGAAGGGCTCAATGATTGAGCACCATGACTGACATGCACTTAGAAATGAAAAATAACAGCTGACACACTGAATGTACACCAGTGATACACACAAACGCGCACAGATGCACAGACAAATGCACATACGTGATTGCAGTCACAAACACAACGTCTGATAACACGTGCACACAAATATTCACACACGCAAATCAGAACCCAAACAAAAAACTGAAGACAGAATTTTATTGCAAAATAACAGTCGCTAACACCAATCGCATGGCCGGAAGCCAAAGTAGCCACTCCCACTTTCCAACCCTGGCCAAGTGCGTTCCATTACCACACTGCTTTTGGTCTGACATCAGAACCACACACCTGCCTGCCAATAACCCTTGAAGATGTCAGATCACAAATATGCGATTAGAATGTTCTTAACTAAACATTCTGATGCTGATGTCACAATCACTGCTGGTAATTGAAAGCAATGGAGTTATAGAACACTGACTTAGAATTTTGAAAAAAAAAAAAACATTCCAAAATTCCTACTTTTCAAAGGGTTAAAGAGGAAATGAGTATTCAGGTTCCTGGGAGAGCTGCTTTGCCAGTGCTGGCTGTCCCTGAGGAACATGTGCCTGGTACGTGCCCCTGCCCCCCCACGGCACGACCCATTAGCGCTGCAGTAATAGCGCCTCTGTTGACAGTCCGGTCATTACCCATAAATCACCCACGCCGGAGACAGCTTTTCTCCCCGCGCGGTGTTCCTTAGCAACTGGCAGGGTTTTAACCCTTCGCCCAGCCAGCTTCGCCCCAATCATTTCTCGGCCTGGAAGGTGTTGGGGAACAGGACCGCGAACCCCCATTCTGGATGCGGAGACGGGGTTTCCACGGATGCGGGGTCCCCAAAGATCGGTGAGAAAGGTTCGGACTGACTCCCGCAAAAGCAGGGGACTGTGGACATTTTTACGGTTTATGCTTGCATTGAGCAATACATAGTGAGAAGTTCTGGGTAATAATAACATGCGTAGAGTGCTCCACCAGCTGCACAGTCAATATGTCCACCGTGTGACCCCCAATCCGAATCTGAACTGTCTGAGACCCATAGCTGTCCTGAGCGCGCCTGTAGCTTGTTCTATTCTTGGGTACAAAGTACAGTTGAAAGCTGTCCACTCCATTTTACAGGATGGGGTATTTGCACTGCGGGATCTGCTTTCGGGGTTAAGACGTTAACCCCGCGATGCAGCGAACTGGACCCGTGGACCGCGACTGCCGCGGGCGGCGGTTAGCCTAGCGGGCCTGACGCGCGCTAACGAGGCTAGCGTATAATAGCGCCGCCGCGGCGTCGGACAGCCGATCTGCTCCGGGCACGAGGATTTCCCATGGTGCACTGCTCTGACCCGGGCCCCCGCCTCCGCCCCCACGGCGGCTCAGAGGAGCACCGGGCCGTGCTCCCGCTCAAAAAAGGCAGACGCTACAACGCTGTCAAGAGACGCGGAGGGAAAGCTGTTGTAAATGACATGCAGCTGAGCAGCAACCGGCTGCTATTTTTACTGACCATCATAACTACTACTCTAAGAGGGAATTTGACTCAGGGATTCATTTATTTTTGAAGGGGACACATCAGGCACTTCTCGGTTTCATATGGGACGTGTCCCTTGCTAAAGGTGCTCCATTGCGCCTGTGTAAGTCCTACATCCTAAAAATGCTCCCAGATGCACCCCCCACACACTCCCAACTAACAGGATCCTACGACTTTAAAAGCCCAAGAAAGAGCCTAATAAAATAATGACTCAAAAATAATGAATTGCAGAAGAACAGGGTAGTGTCAGATATACTGATTCACAATGTCCTGAAGAGTTACCACGCAACTACATCAAAACCAAGAAACATAATGACAATAAATATGCATTGCATGACTTGCTATGGAATTGGTCTGCACCTCCACTATTTTACAACCCCTTTTGTGCACAATATTTCATCATAATAAATATTTTTTTAAGGTATATTTACAAAGTATCAACATAAACTATACTGCCCATACAGTAAAATAAATGCATCAAGAAGGTGGGAAGATTAATAGGCTACATTGAAATGTTACACTTGTTTCATCTGATACATGGTACGTCACCCTGATTCTAACCCTAACCCCGATCTGTTCCACACTGTTCTGAGATACATTTGTTCGTTGTTCGTTTTCAACGCAGTGGCCAGGGACTCACCTCTGTCGTGTGCGCTGACTGGGGTGGGGGCGGGTTTGGACTTATCGATGTTGTTGAAGCTCTGGCTCCGTCTGTTACCGGCGCTGGTAGACCCGCGAGGCTTGCCGTCGCTGCCTGCAGCCGACATCCTCGCGGTCGGGCCCGGTAGCCTAGGGTCCGACCAGAACGAAAGACAGAGTGACTGACGAGAAATGAGAGCGGCCGTTTCTTCCTGAAGCGGGGAACATGCATCAAGAGGCGCGAGCTAAAACCGCTAACGGGTTAAACTAGCACGACCACAGTGATGTTCAGACCCATTGATCACGTCCTATAGGGCTATATGATATCAATTAACTGTTAGTGCTAATTACTTCCCGAGACCGCTGCCACAGAAGGAACCAGCTACAAAACCAGTCTCGGTATGTCGTAACGAAATAAGCATTGTTTGGCAGGTGATGACCGTCCTTACCCCCGTCTACTGCGCGGTAGGCCTATCACTTTAATATGTTGTAGCCTATGCACTGGAGATTTTATCGTGGGAAATTGGCAATCATAGGCATATTTGCATGTAGTACCGAATCCCTCTAGCATATCCATCAGATGTAGTTAGAGTCAACTCCTGCGTCGGGATCAAGATTGATTTTTATGACTGAGCAGTGACGAAGCTCCGAGAGGATTGACTACAGCGCGGTTAGCGCACTACCGCAGGTGCACAGATAACAGCGAAACTGTGATCTGGGATTACACGTAACGACAGAGCTGACATTTAAATAGCAAGTCAGCCCTTTTCTCCAGTCTTATCGCACGGGACACAATCGGTGTCAATAGGCCTGCAGATTTATTCTAGACGTCTCGCGCAGAGTCCTCATGAATTGCAAATTTCACCGGCGGGAGAGACAACGCGAAGCTCACAGCACCGGTAAGAGGATTACAGGCTTTTAACGTAGAACATCGAAACCCTAATTTTCCATTTGTGTTATTCTGAATTGGCAAGTGTGTTTAATTCCTTTCTTTAGCCTACCGAGAAATAAAACCTGTTTTATCTACCTCATTTGCCGTGACAGCTGGTTCCTCACACAAAATGTCAAATTTTAGTTCAGAAACCTTCCACGCGACAGCTTAGCTGACTTCATCTTTAAATTATCACAATTCTTCTTGTCTTCTCAACAATAAAAATACTATAAAAATACTAAATTAAACCCGTGTACAGTTGTGTATGACAATATTCCGAAAATTACAGCACCCGTAATCTCATTCATGAGTATAAAGAAAGTAAACATCGCAGAAAATTGCATATAATTGCAAATCATTTCACTGTGATAGGGGTACATTTATATGATCAGCAGATAAGCGTGTACAGTAGACAAGGAGAATAAATATAGTTAATCACGCAATCAAAGATAGTGTTAGACATGGATGAGCAATGGGATCAGCAAGCATAAGACCTAATGCATAAAAGAGTCATGTCACAAAATTAATATACTATTTCAACGAACAATATTATAAATACTTTGCACCCTTCAGCCACTAGGTGGCGATACTGCACCGCCTTCACGAACAGCAATGAGACAACGCATTCAGGGTTAAGCAGCATCCAGGAATGCATCGGAATTCCCAGTTCGCATTTCAGTTACAAGCAGTTTACATATTGCCCATGTCTGATGGTAATATGTGTTGTCAGTTTATAACAACATCCAGCCAAAGACTCTCTGTTCAATTAAAACAATTATTAATTACATGTTCAAATACGAAAACATGCTCACAGCAAACACACTATGGGCCAGGCATCACGTAAGGTTCATTTCATTCAGCTGCATGTAAAACTCAAATAAGGGGGGGGGGGCGTTTCTCAAGCAGAATATTATATTTAAAAGCATGCAGTAAAGCAGAAGTGTCCAATCTCATCCAAAAATAGCTGTGCTGGGTGCAGATTTTTGTTACAGAATGAAGACCATAATTAGTTAAATAGTAGAATCAGGTGGTGTAGTGCTGAGCCTAAAAACCAGAGCTGGAAACTCTCAGGATCAGAGAGTAAAAGTCCTGCTGTGTGTTTCTTCCGCCCATGAACTCAGCCAGCTGATTTCACTCATTACTTCTACCCTCTGGCTGAAGAATGGTGCTAATTAGACAATCCAGTTGATTGGAACAAAGTCCTGGAGAGGGCTTAATTTCCAAAACTGGATTTTACACTTGGCTAAAACAAAAAGCCTGCGCACTCTGGCCCTTTTTGGATAAGATTGGACACCCCTGCAGTAAGGACTGTGTAACACACACACACACGCACGCACGCACGCACGCACACGCACGCACACACACTCGCGTGCGCTGACCTAGAGGCTTTTCTCTGACCGAGATTAAACTTGAGCACTTTCCTCTGAGAGGAATCCTGGGATGGAAGACTGTGGCGAAGGGAGGAAGAGAGAGATGGAGGAGGAGAGAGAGAAGAACAAACACACGTTACAGCAGAAAAGAGCTGGAGAGAGAGAGAGATGACCTGCCACAACATTACATGCAATGGGAGGGTGGTGGAGAGAGAGAGAGAGAGAGAGATTCATTGTATATAGTTGTATGTTGTAACCACTGCTTTGGCAACACAAGTGCCTATATTTGTCATGCCAATAAAGCACTTTGAAATTGAAAGTGAAATTTAGAGAGAGAGAAAGAGAGTGGGGGAGAGATAGGGAGAGGGAGGGGGAGAGAAAGGGGGGATCTTTCACTTTCTGAATTAGTTTATTTTACCATATGCTTTGTGTATATATTAGTAATGCCAATTAAGACAATTGAACTGTTGAATTGAAACAGACCAAGAAAGATACTTTTTAATCTTTCATTCAATTTCTGCATGTTTGGGTGACACAAATTATGCCATGACAATAATGAAAAGTGAAATGAAGAGAACAAGGAAAATGGAATTTAAAATCAGAGCGTCCTCTTACAAACAATTACACATAATTCAATGAGATGGGAATCAGTTTGTTGTCATTAAAATTAAGAGTTTAACAAAAATATATTGGGCGATTAAGCGGGCAATTAGGTGGAGGCTAATGGTAGAAAGCAGAAAAAACACTTGAAACGCAATTATACAGTTTTGCGATGCACCGTTCCAATTGCATTTTTTCAATTGTGCAATGGAACTGGTTTCCCTTCAAAGGTACAAATCAGAGAATGAGCTTCAGCTTCATCTTTACCGTGGGACTGGTCCACCGACGCTAGCATGGCGCTAACATACGCTAGCATGACGCTAGCATACATTAGCGTATTACCTTGGGACTGGTCCACCGACGCTAGCATGGCGCTAACATAGGCTAGTGTATTACCATGGGACTGGTCCACCGACGCTAGCATGACGCTAACATACGCTAGCGTATTACCATGGGACTGGTCCACCGACGCTAGCATACGTTAGCGTATTACCGCGGGACTGGTCCGACGACGCTAGCATGGCGCTAACATACGCTAGCATGACGCTAACATACGCTAGCATATTACCGTGGGACTGGCCCACCGACGCTAGCATGACGCTAACATACGCTAGCGTATTACCGTGGTACTGGTCCACCGACGCTAGCGTGACGCTAACATACGCTAGCGTATTACCGTGGCTGATCTATACGCGTTCTCAGTCACGCGGCGCACATGTAGCGCTGGGTTACCTGGACTGCATCTCCGCTTGTGCTTTCTGCATGTGCGCCGAGGGGGCGTGGGGCGGGCCCTGCATCTGGACGGGGGTCCCGGCCTGGCTGGGGGCGGCGGTCTGGTGGGAGAGTTTTTGGGCCTGTTGCTGCTGCTTGTACCGGGACAGGCTGAAGAACAGACCCAGTATGGCCTTCAGATTCCCATTCCGGATTTCTGCGGGGATGGCGGGGGTCGGGTGGGAGGGGGGTGGGGTGGCGGACACAGAGGAGGTCAATGGCTGTTCCACAGAGTGATCATCTTTCCCATCAACCCTTGGACCAGAGGACCAGAGCTGAGTACAGTTCTTTTCATTTCAGTATAAAATAAAATAAAATTCAATCAGTTCACTTAAAACGCCTTACATAGAACATTCTGGGCCTTTTTCAGTTTTGAGCTGAATTTCAGTTCATATCCCGAACTGGACTAAACTGAAATGGAACGGCTTTAAGGAATATTCTAAGAACCAGCTTCAGCAAAACAGCTGAGAAAACCATTACGTTTAACACACAGACATTACACCTTGCATTGTAAGGACGTCAATTTGAAATGTCATAGTCGTGCATATTCTGGGTAATTAGCGGTCATTACACAGTGTCAGGGTAAAAACGAAACCCCTCTAATCGTAGCCCCCCCCGACACTCGAGCACTGAACCCAGAGCGACTCGGCGTCGGTCTCCGATCATTAGCCGCCGCGTCAGCGATTAGCGGACGGTTAGCGCGGTTAGCGCTAGGGCTAGGGCTCGGGCCGGGTTACCTTCCGCGGACAGGCCCTGCACGTTGACGCCTTTGGCGGCCAGGAAGCTGAGGCAGGCGTCGATGTTTTCAATCTGAGGCAGGGGAGAGAGAGAGAGAGAGAGAGAGAGAGAGAGAGATATCAGTCTCGGAGAGCGACTCCTTCGCATGGCTACGCGGTCAGGCTAAAGTACACGGTGGAAGCCTTGCTGTAGCGCCGCCCGAGTTTCGGCTCTGGTCCGGGGGATCAGTGGCGAGCCGCGGAGGAGGACGTCGCCGCCGCCCCGAACAGGAAAAACCTGAAGCGCCGAAAGTGGATCCTGCCCAGTTTCGACACCGCTGTTTTAAACCCGGATTCTTTCAAAACCCGCATTCCCCCGCGAAGCCTCGTCACTGACGAGTGAGGAGAGAACACGGGGGCGTCTGTCTGACCGGGGGGGGGGGCGGGTCCGCGGCCCTGGACCCCGAAGAGCCGCAGAACGCGCCGGCGTCCGCCGTTTACTCAAACCGATCGGCGCGAGCAGCTCGCTCACCTCGCCCAGCTCCTCGGGTCCAAATCGGCTGCAGTTTCTTATAAATCGAAAAGCCAGCAGACCCCTCCAGTGACCCTCCAGGACCGGGGTTTGGTGGGGGGGGGGGGGGAACACCTCTTTGATTATATTTGTAATGTCAAATAAGAGTATGACAAAATGGAGAGCGGTCTCTTTGAATGAGTCGCGTTCGCAGGAGCAGGAGCGCGATGAAACATTAACAGAGAGCCGGGCGGCGGCGGCTGTGCTGTAATTAACGAGCCTTATCTTCCGTCTCGTTGGGTCCGTTGAAGCATGACATCAGCGCCCGGGTCTGAAAGCGATAAGGGGAAAACACGCGAGCTCGCGCTGGCACTGGCGCTGGCGCTGGAGGGGTTAACGGGAGTCCGAGGGCCTGTTTACATTCGAACCGGTTTTCGACTTCCTCGTTAACGCCCCCCCCCCATCCCCCCACACCCCCACACCCCCCAACCGCTCTTTTTTACGTGCCCGAACGCCCCACTTCTCACCTTTTACTAGCCCGAGGGCTTACGTCTTCAAACAGACTTCCCCGCAGCCTCTGACTAATATCTGCGCGAGGTTCAAAGTTCCATTTTTTTTCTTTCTTTTATTATCGAAGGTGACGGCGGATTTTAACGAGGAAACTTGAAGCCGGTCCGGCCGTGCGTAAACTCTCGGCCTGCCTGTAACCCCCGGTGACGGCGGCGCGGGCGGACTTTGGCGCCGTCTGTCCGGACGCAACGATTCGTGACCGAGTCGCCCGGCCATGTCAAAACAGATGTGCTTAAAAACAACACACAACGTGTCATTTTTAACACACAACGTGTCATTTTTTAACACACAACGTGTCATTTTTTAACACACAACGTGTCATTTTTAACACACAACGTGTCACTTTTAACACACAACGTGTCATTTTTAACACACAACGTGTCATTTTTTAAGTTAAGGACAGCACATTTTGTGTTACTTTCAACACAGCCTGCGTTAGAAGTCTCCCTTTGTAACACATAAATTGTATATTTGTCATACAAAAGTAAATACTTTGACATAAAATGTTTCGAAATCGACACAAAAAAAGTGCGTCTGATGTTGACAGATCCTTTTTTGAGCGTGCCCTCTTCTCTAAAGCTCTCTCACGCGCCAGGGTTATTCACCTGTGAGCCGAATTCACCTCGACGCAGATGCACACTGTGATTGCTGAGGAGATACCGGCACACTGTTCAAATTGATCAGATTGTGACAACTGGCTAAGTTTACCTGAGCACCAATACCCTGATGTTTGGGAGTAATCGGTTCATGAATGTCCAGTTCAGTGGGCATAGTGTTAGCACACCTCCCACTAGTGACAGAACAATAAGTAATATATGTGCGTATTTCAATTAGGCACCAGCTTTAATTCATATGCAGTATAGCACATCTTATTCATATGGGCTTATAATGGGCACACATGCTTAAAAAAAACATTATTGAAAAGACTGCGGCCGCCAGGAAGAGTTGCTTTAGCAACCCTGCATTACACATCACTCAATATAAAATAGAAGTCCCTGTATGCTTAGTGCCCATAACACAAACAACCCAGGACAGAAGCTACAGCAGGGGTGTCAAGCTCCAGTCCCGGGGGGGGGGGCCGCAGTGTCTGCTGGTATTTGCGGTTTCTTTCCGGTCAGCAGCCAATTTAAGGCCTTGAGAACAAGGTGTGTGGACTCCTCAGCCAATCGGTGACTCGCACGAATCACTCGAGCTGAAACGCACCGAAGGCCAGCAGACGCCGCGACCCCTCCGGGACTGGAGGTAGAAACCCCCCCCCCCCCCCCCCCCCCCGTGCTGGAGCAACCTGCGACCACACCGTAGCCCCTTCAACCTCGGGACACAAACAGCCCCGTCTCCTTGGTGAAATTAGGAGAGCTGGTCCACGCTGGATCAGAGGGAAAACCGCACCGCACGCTCCAGCCTGGTGGGGGGGTGGGGGCGGGGCCAGGAGGGCTCCAGTCTAAACAACATGCAAATCAGCAGTAGTTAGAGGTATGCCTTTGCTTTACCCCGTTGCTAGGCGACCTCACGTGGCGGCACCGTCCCCGAAACCGGGCTGACAGGCGGGCATTAACAGGATCCGCAAACTTCCCGGCCAACGGAGTCCTGCATTTACATTTGGCTTACGCTCTTACGCAGAGAAACTTACACAGCTTACATTACACTACAGGCCATTTATCAGACGCTCTTATCCAGAGCGACTTACAGTACACAACTTTTTTTTTACATCCATTTATACAGTTGGATATATACTGGAGCGATGCAGGTGAAGTACCTTGCTCAAGGGTACAACGGCAGTGTCCTTACCCGGGAATCGAACCCGTGAACTTTACGTTACAAGACCAGTCATTATACTTCCCCATTATGCTACACTGCCGCTTACATAAAATCCATTTACATGGCTCGATATTTACTGAAGTAATTCAGCTGAACTACCCTTGCTCAAGGGTACGGTCGGATCCTTACTGTCAACCAAACCAAAGTTGCAAACCCAGTTCCCTAACTTTCATTCCACGCTGCCACCCGTTCTGGCTGCGATCACGTGACCGGCCACTGGCCCTGTTTATAATCCACCGTCAGCAGTTAAGAGCTGAGAGCAGCCTTCGCTCCCGCATCAGAATCGAATGATTCTGTTGTACGTCGCTCTGGATAAGAGCGTCTGCTAAATGCCTGTAATGTAATGTAATGAATGATACCATCCCCCGTAAATAAAAACAGCGCGAGGGCCAGGCAAACAGTCCGTTTCAGCAGAGCGAGCAGAACCCGTGCCTGGCTTTTCATGTTATCGTGAACGTCAGCGCTGTGAAATCAGGAAAAATTACACACCTAAGTAACGGAAGGGCTGCTTAAGTTACTTAACTTTTTAGCTCGTTCAGAAAAGGGGGGGGGGGGGAATTTTGCAGATGCAACTGAACAAAAACACCGCCCCACCCCCCCCGTCACTCTCGGTTTTAAACATCCGTCGCTATTTCTGGGTTCGGTTTGGGGGTCAAACAAAAAAGCTTTTGGTGAAGTTTGAAAAAAAAGAAAAAGAAAAAAAAAAAGTCCGTTATAAAGAACAGGGCTGTGTTTGGAGGGAGGGTCAGTGTTTCCATGGGCGCTAATTCCAGGCTATTTTAGAATGCGGGGTCTGCTGGTAGCCGCCGGGTCATAAGAGGTGGGGGTTCTGAGCGCGCTCTCTGGGCCCGAAAAGCGAGACCCGCGTGGGCGGAGACGTCCCGGGGCCGCCGAGAGACCGGGGGGGGGGGGGGGGGGGGGGGGGGGGGTCCTGACCCCCGACAGCTGGTCCTCCGACGGACCGACCCCCCCACCACCCCTGGCATCCCAGCTACGCCCCACCCCAAATTCCTCCCCTGCTCCACATCGACTGACCCCAGCGCGGGGGGGACGGAACTTACCGCCGATCCGCGAAGCGTACGCGACCTCAAGTCGCCAGGACTCCGGGGACAGGCAGCGGTACGCAAAGAGGAGAAAGGTTCACGAGAGGCCGACCGGCGTTTTTAGCGACACACCGGCACCGCGTTCGAACGGCGGTGCGCGCGACCTCGCGGAAGGCCGCGTCCGTGCCGTGTCAGGCGGCCAAACCTTGGGCAAACACAGCTGACTCGTCACCATCACAAACCCGACGAGTAAACAGGCATTCTCGCCTCAAAGAGAGCAGGCACACGCTCTGTTTACATACGGAGCGGAGACCGGGCCGGTTTTACACGGGTTTCGGGGGTTCGGCTGACCCGAGGGAATTTCGACGGAAAAACTCGGAGCGCTTCTCAGGAATGCCGCAGAGACAGCGCTACCCATGTCAGGTGGTCACGTATCTGGTCTCACCCCGTTTTAAAAGTATGCAATTGAACAAAAAATTTTCATCATCACACTTTTAAGTTTTAGAACAATTCTTACTGAAACCGTAATTGGCCTTATATTAGCATTTTAATGCTATTTAAACGACTTATTTTGAGTATTTAAATGAACTGCATGTATGTCTGCCAAATACACCAGCTGGAAAAACAGCTCTGTCAGGTGGGGATTATATACATATGCCACTCAGTCCTTTTAACTTCTATCAGCGTAGTCTAACCACAGTATTGTTAGCGAGCTATACGAACGTTTATTGAATAGACCTACACTTTAGCCATCACTCTAATGTAAAAATGTAGGCTACAGCCTATACTACTCGAAATGGTGCCCTAGCCACTTAAAAAACACTCAATTCAAACAGAGCGCAAGGTGCTCTTTGAAAAATCCATGTTTCATTATAGATTCTATTCGCACTGCGACCACGTCAATTTGAACACGAACAACCGGAACCCGAGAACTCCACTTGACCATCATTGTCTGCGTCCCTGATGATGGCAACCATGTTGAAAACCTCACCGGTTCAGAGTCACAACTTCTGCTGAAATGCAGAATAAAGATTCTAGAAGCTTATATGACCCAAAAAAAAAAAAAACAAGACAACGGTTAAAGGCTAATTTCTTCATGAGTACTACGTAGCGTTCTAGAACTTTCTTCATCCCTCATATGAAGAAAGCCGTTGTTCTCTCCACCATTCTACTCTAAATCCCTAAAACCTCACTGTTGTTACATCCTATATGTGTCCACATAATTCAGCCTATAGCCTTCTGCACCAGTGTCTTGCTCCTCCACTCATATACACAGAACAGAACATACAGAGTTGCTATAAGGGTCATTAACATCAACTGATCAACTACAGTCAGTTTGTCAAAAAAAAACATCAATGCTATGTCATCAGTTCTATGCAACAGCACTGTACATTGCATCTTACCTGAAGGCAGTGTTACCTGTGTGCACTGCCGGAAGCACCTGCTCACAGCAGCCACCCGTGCAGATTTCAAATGTTTATCTGCGTCGGTTCACGCTGAGCAAACAGAGGGGAGGGGCTGCGGATCGTTCCGGAAACGTCCAGCCGAGCAGGCGCGCGCAGTTAGCGCTCGGTCTTTCGCCCGGCCGAGCGCTCTCTCCAGGGCGGAGACGCGTACGCCGCGCGCGGGCGGCCCTGCGGAGCACCGTCGAGTATCCGAGTATCGCCCTCGTCAACTGAGACACGCTGGGCATCCGCCGTGGCTTCCTGCTCAAGACGTTCTCCCCTTTCTGGTCCCTGACAATGCTAGGTATGTCAAACAATGGGAACGGATGGTGTAATCCGCAGGTACAGGAGAACAAGCACTCCATTCATCATTAACACAAAGGACTTAAGAGCACATCGTCACACCGTCTGAAACCAGGAAATTCCTCTCGTGTTTTCGGACGCCTCTTCCTCCCCACGTGCCGGTCGGACGTCAGCAGTTCGCCATCGGTCGGTCCAGAGCGGCCTTCTCGTCAGGCGAAGGAAAATCCGAGCGCTTCGTTTACGACCTCACCTTTGAGACGGCCGCCCGATGAAGAGAGAGCTCCCGGAAATCCCCCCCCCGCCGGTTGGGGAGGGCGGCGGCCGGACGCTTTTTGGCGACCGCCGGAGCGGCGAGCTCGGCAGATTTGCATGCGCGGGTCACCCGGAGTTCACCTCGCCGGTCAGCTGACGCAGCGGCGTCGCCGTCGCCCGTCAAACGCGCGCGCGGGAGGCCTGACGTCGCCGCGACGCGTCCGGGTCGGTACTTTCCGTCGCGCCGGTCAAACATTAACCCGGCGGTCCCTGCGCCGCCCGGACCTGGGTCATTTAACGTCAGATCCGCACGCAGCCTAGCTTTCCTCACGACAGCAAGGCTAAAAATGTTACACTGTAACTCCTAGACTTGAGCGTGCTTCTGTCTAACACAAACATCCTACGTGTCGGGCTTGAGCAATGCAGTCGTGCAGCTGCACTGTCAATGATTTGTTTGGGCTAGGAAAGCCATGCACTGATGCACTGAGAGATTAAGACGGCAGTAGAATTAGAACAGCAAGGGCACTGGGCTTGTAATCTGAAGGCTGCAGGGTTCGATTTCCAGTGCTGTTGTACCCTTGAGCAAGATACTTAACCTGCATTACGTCAGGATATATATCCCAGCAGCATAAAAAGGATACTACGTTTAAAAATAAATAACAAATTTAAATTCAGTGCAAGCTGCTTTGGACAAGAGCGTCTGCTAAATGCCTGTAATGTAAAGACTTTGCAGTTCGCACACAAAAACCTCCAGTACTATGGGCTACAAACAGATGCCAGAGCTAGGGCTCATATTTATAAGACATCTTAGAGTAGGAAGGCTGATGCAGGATTAGTTTTGCCCCGGCTATGTCCAATCCGTATCTATTGTGAAACTGACCCTGGATCAGTGCTTCTACCAGAATACAGGCTGTGGGGTTTAAGGCTGGGTGTGAAATGTATTTTGGCGGTATAGGGGATTTATCGTGACATGCTGAGGGAAGATTTGATGGATGTGCCAACAGTCATTTAAAGACTGTGTCTGATTGGTTAGAACTGGTTTGCCGTAACGTGTTCAGAGAATCTGCGGTTGAAGTTGGTTTTTAACACAGGCAAAAGAGGAGGAAAAATAAGGAGCATGACATTTATGACGTTGACCGTTATTTTTGAAAATTCATAAATCTACCGCAAGCAACCTTCGCGCGCCTTGCGCAATTAACAACAGTGTGAAACCGAAAGTAGCTAACCCGGTGCCGAGTCACATTTTGCGACCTAAAAAGTGAGAGCGAAGTCAACGAATGTTTGTTTAATACCGCTCTGTTTGAAATTCGGAATTCCCAGTGTTTTTTTTATTTTTTACTGTAGTCTTTTCTCCGTGGATGGTGGAGATGGGGATTTCCGCAGGACGAGCTGACTAAGGAATCAGCTGGTCTGGGGGCTTTAACGCGCTGATTAAAGCTGGGTGTCTCACCACCAGAAGCACGCCTCTCATTAATCGCTTCCTCAAGCATAAGAAACGCGGACGATTCCGTTCGTCTGAAACTACAGACGGAGCGTGCCGAGACTCGACTCCCAAGCCATAAAGTACCTTCTACACAAGAGATCTTGTAGATAAACAACAGCCACCTGATAGGTCCACCTCTGTGGTTGTGGGTGGGCTTCAGTTAACACATGGAATCATCCCTGCAGTTTTTTAGTGATCCTGTGTCAATGTCCTCCTAAACTTGTAAATGTGAGGGGGGGACTGTGTCATTTTCTTTCTTGCTTGGCAGTCATTTAGGGTGGGGGGGCTGTTTTAAGAATGACAGACAGGAGCAGTTGTTAAAACAGCTACTCGTGTTCAGCCAATCACAGGGTTTCCCAAACCTTTTCATCATCCAGGACCCCCTAAAGCACTGATGCTCAGGCTAAGGACCACCCATCTCAGTGACAAGGCTAACTGAAGACAGTTGCTGACAACTGCTCACACCCACCACAGATGATAAAGTGACTTTTTTAACCCACTAGTATAAGGAACCAGGCATAAAACAGGACATCATAAACTACCGATCTCCATTGGATCTATATTGGACATGTCTATAGTTACAATTATAACACTCAGTTCTCATAGATCACCATTCATTCTGCTCTATTATCAGATTACCATTTACTCAGAGTTTGTTCTTGCCACCGTTTGAGGGTTTTTCTCCCCACTGGGAGTTTTTTCTTTTTTTACCTCACGTGCTTGCTGTTTGGGGGTTCAGGCCTGGTGTTTGCTCGTTTTTCCTCTGTTTCTTATGTATCTATCTTTGTGACAGTTCTCTGTGAAAAGCACTACACAAATAAATGGAATTGTTCCATTCTCAGATTACAACTCATTCTGCTTCGGTCCCGCAGATTACCGAACTTTGCTTTCTCACGTCCGCTTTCCACAACCGCAGCGCCTGAGCCGCCGCAGGCGATTCTGACAGGCCGCTTTTTAACGAACGCATGAACGGATCTGATCTGAAGAACGATCCATTCCACGCGCTAGCCCGCTGAACCGTGTCCCCGATTCAAACGAGCGGGTGAAGTGCGCTACGGCAATTCAGGGGGGTTGAGAGGGGCGAGTGTTTTTTACGCGATCGAGAAGAAGGGCGGCGGCGATCGAACCTTCATCGCACTCCCAACAGCCGCCGCCGCCTTTGATTTCCGCTACTCAGAGGATGCAAATGCGTTCAGGGAAAAAAAAAAAATGTAAATAAAAAACGCGGCTCGTTTGCACAATGGCCGCCTCAGCGCCTGCCTCACGGGGACTCCTGCGCCTCCGCCCAGGAGGATTCTGGGAAAAGCCCGCACGCGTTCGGAAGAGCTCAGAAGCGCCCGCTCCAAGCCGGACCCCCGCTCCAAAGCGAGGTGGCGGTACCGGCGGCCGGGCCCCGCCGGAGAGAGCGGCACCTTCGGCGTTCAGCGGCAGAATGGCGGGCAGATAATCGCGGGTGGAGAGAGCGCGAACGCGGAGGCGGCGGGCTAACGTCCAAAGCCTCGACGCTGCAGGGAGCTGTGAAGCCGTCGTTTGGCGGTAAAAGGGACCAGGCCTAATCGATGCGGAGGACGCCATGCCACGCGATACAACGGGCCGGGCAGTTCTGAAAACTTTGCCCCCCCCGTCGGCTCTTGGAAGCGCTGAACAAGGTTGAGCAAAGAGCTGTGTTCAACTCTTTTATTATTATTACGTTATTTCTCCTTTATTCAACCAGGGCAGTCGCGTTGAGGTTGACGTCTCTTTTGCAAGCGAGCCCAGGAGCCTGCGTGTCTTCGGACACGTCTTAACCATCACTGGCTGTGAAAACAACGAATCGCACCCTCAGCTCAGGAAAGGGATACGCGCCCAAGGAAATCGCCGTACGTCTCTCGCAGAGAGAAAAAAAACGGTTCTCCCGGCGACCGAAGCCGTAGCTACTCGCTAACGTTAGCGGCGGGTTTCCGATCCGTCGGCGGTCGCGGTCCCCTCGGGACATCAAGCCCCGCCTGTTTTTCTTTTCTTCCCCCCCCTCCCCCGGCCTCTCCGGCACCGCCGTTTAGCGTGCGCTAATCGGCGTCCGATTTGACGCCGCCAAATTTTTCGACGTGGGAGTCCCCCCGGCCTCTACCGAACGCCGTTAAAAGTCTTCAACGGGACCGTTAAAAAAACCAGAGCCTGCATTAACTGCTCTGGCAGCCTGACTTCACGCGCAGTCTGCCAATGGTTATACACAGAATAAACGATGTGACTTTGGCACTGCTTCGCTAAAACACTCCGAGGTGCCGAGAAAGTTAAATAAACATTTCATTTTCCGGCATATATGAGTTAAGGATAAAAATGAAGATTTTATTGCTGAAACTAATGCGTTTTCGCAAGATTCCTTCATCGGGGTTACACGTACAAGCAGCAAAGTGCTTCTTCTATACCAGGGCTGCCCGACCCTGTTCCTGGAGATCTACAGTCCTGCAGGTTCTCATTTCAACCGTTATGTGGCACCACCTGACTCTGCTAATTAGCATCTCGATGAGATCTCTAGCTGAATGAGGCGTTTTGTTGGTTGCAGTGAAAATCTACAGGATGGTAGACGGGCAGGAACAGGGTTGGGCAGCCCTGTTGTGTACAAAACAATAAAATCAATAACAACAATAAAACAATTTTTAAAAAAAGTTCAAAACAACCAATAAGTAAACATCTAACAGACCATAATCTAGGAGGAGGGAGGAATTCAGACATGACAAGGCGGAAGGGTAGCCAATGGTTACCAGGATGGCTAACAGGCTGCGAACAGGCAGCATTGTAACTTTAACGCTGCACATTAAAGAAACTGCGGATAAAGAGGAACCAGCAAGCAGCTTTACTCACCATCTGAGACCGGCTCTTTGGGCACCCATTGATATCCGCAATCTTCTCACTGGCTGCAAGGAGACGGGGAGAGAAGAACAGAAAGAGGACTCTTAGTCACGTCTCTTTGGAGACCGTCGTCCCCGCAGACTGAGGCGAGAGGGCTCTTTCAGTGCGGAGGGAGGTACTGCCCCGGAGAAACTCAATCTTATCAAAGCAACGGCACAGAGGGCCAGCCCGGCCCGGGCCCGGGATAGCAGCTCGTTTGGGGGTGGGGTTGGGAGGGGTGTGGTGTGGGGGGGGGAGGTGGGGGGTGTGATTCTCAAGGGGTTCCCGAGGCCCAGCCCACAGCAGCTGAAACAAGGCCGTACTCTCAGGCCGACAACTGTGTGGACAGCTTCTCGGGGGGGGGGGGGCTCCTCTGTACCCCCGCCCTGCTGTGGAACCGGCCGCCAAACAATGTGTAACATGGGCCAGGTGAGTCCAGTCACAACGCTGTAGACAAAGACACTACGCACAAGACATCCAAGACACTGTACACAAGACATCCAAGACACTGTAAACAAGACATCCAAGACACTGTAAACAAAACACGCAAGATGCTGTACACAAGATATCCAAGACACTGTACACAAGACCATCCAAGACACTGTACACAAGACATCCAAGACTCATTCATTTAGTATTCATTTAGCAAACGCTGTTACTCGTAAAGGCTTGTTTGTTTGCTGCTTGTTCTTGTGCTGAGCAGGAAGCAAACGTGGCATTCAGAAGTAACGTGCTCACAGCCCGTTTAAACTCCACTAACTGCGCTTTAACTGTTTGACTGACATTTAGACTCATGCGTACCTCCATATCAGGTTTGTGATCAGTTCAGAGATGAATACAGATATTATCAGGTGATCAATGTGAGCAATAAACACACTCACACATAGACTGTGAGAACTATGCTTCTTCATTTCCCGCCCACTTTTGGTTTTAGACTGAAACTTAGCTGTCTTTGAGCAAAGGATGGTGTTGCCTGGCAACCACCAATGAAGAGGACAGAGGGACAGACAAACGGCCTGTGCACTTTGACAACAATGGACGTAGACGACAATGAAATATAATCCGCACAAGAGATCAAATAACCGAAAAGGGTGAAGTCAGCCCATTGAGAAAGACTCCCCGTTGGCTGTACAAAATGGAGCCTGACGCACATCCCGATGGAGGCCGTGAGATTGCGGCCAATCGGCAACTGACCTATTACATCACCTATTAAGACTTTACAATGGCACCACACAAAAACCCCATTTGAACTCATCTACAGAGGAAGTGCCCGAGACAGCTGATCGTGGAATCAAACCGGCAACCAAGTGCCCTTTCGCTATAAAAAGGCCTGCTGTGGTTTTATATTGCTTCATTTCAAACTAGGAAAACTAAATCCAAATGCCAGAAATCTGTCCTCTTTTTGTCATTTCACTGTTGTGAATTAGCCATAATTTAGGTTACCTTAAACCAGTGGTTCTCAACTCGGGCCAGAAAGGGCCGGTGTGGGTGCAGGCTTTTGTTCCAACCAAGCAGTTACACACTTGCTTCTACTAATCAACCTTTGGAGCCTTTACTAAGGACCTTGATTAGTAGAATCAGGTGTGTAACTGCTTGGTTGGAACAAAAGCCTGCACCCACACCGGCCCTTTCTGGCCCGAGTTGAGAACCACTGCCTTAAACTGTAACTCTTTTCATAGGTCCGCAATGGTGGAAATAGTACACTTTGGGGATATTCCTGTGGTTGTTGTACGCACTGCAGTACTATGCGAAAAGTCCTTGGATTAAAAACACTGCTTTCTGTACCAGGACAGCAACACCCCAAAGACGCAGCAGATGATGTCATAGCTCTCTCGGGATGCTAGGACTGGGCCAGACGCGGAGATTATACTGGATTTCTGAAAACGCCGAATCGACAGGAAAAGCCAGCGATTGGCCAATTACGAACGTCCGCCGTCCTTCACACACACGCCCCCCTCCTCCCCTCGGGGGGTTTGTTCCCGCAGAGTGGAGCCAGCGCAACGCGGCTCCACTCGCAAAACTCGCAGCTAACGGTACGAGTCACTGCGCTCCCCGCAGCAATGCGCATTCAGCATCTGCATCGCCGGGCTCCCGAGTCCGCCGTCTCCTCTGCACCACGGGCGCCGCCCCCGAATTTCAAACCACCGCGGGATAATTTCCTCATATTCACTGCTCCATGTCAGCACGTCAACTGACATATTTTGCAAATAGCATTCATCACACTGAATCCCTACCTTAATTTTTTTTTTTTTTAACTCATGACGGATCGTATAAAAAACAAAATTATTCTCCGATACTGATTGCTCAGAAAGGAAAAGCTCAAATTGCATTATGGGAGTTCTGCAGTATCACAGTATACAAAGACTAAGGCTTAGTCAAACTGTACAAGTGTTGCATAGAATGCAGAATTTATCCTGGCTGAAGAATCTTCGGTGTAAAAAAAAAAGCTGTTCAGTGAGAAGTTCCTGAGGAGATGCCCATAAAAGGAGGCATATCATGTGTTGGCCCCGCCCGCTTTGATATTTACAGTCTGATGCACTCAGCTCTGGTAGCAGGGATAAATAAAAAAAGTAAATCCTGCAGGAGGCTCTTTGTCATGCTGAGTTGCGGGGTGGTGGGGGGTCGTGGTTAACTGTTGCTCCACTGATGTGGTGCAGGGATAGCTAGGAGGCTCTGGGGGGGGGGGGGGGGGGGGGGGGGGGGGGGGGGGGCTTTGGCGTTAGCATTGCCCGCAATAAAACACCGGCAGCTTTTCAGCAGTGAAGGTGGCAGGTCCCATTAAAGCAGTGGGGACAATGCCACCCCTGGATAATGGAGGCAACACTTCCTTTCCATTGTCAGAGAAATTAGGGCAAGCTTTCCTCTGTCATATAGCCTACCTCCTGAAATGATTTACTGTTTGTTGTTATTGATATTAAAGCTCATTTTCTTCAGCATTATAATTTACACTGTCCTTCCGAAAATCATACTTTAAAGAAATACTTTATTACTTTACATACTTTATTTCCGTGTTTATAAACTTGACAATTATTATAAATATTCCACGTAAATTAATGCTAAACCGCGTGTTTCAAGGTTCTATAAAACGTATTGAAGAAATGCAAAAACTAGCCAATATTGCTAAAGTAAATATATAGTCGATATGTTCTGCAACTTTCGGAATAGCTCCGATTACAAACTTCACAACTCGCAGAATGCAGTAGCCACGACATCACATGTAAATAAGGAGGAGCAGGCTGGAAAGTTGTCAATTAAAGGACAAGGAGTTGTGTTTTTAGATAGCATAAAAGGACATTTTCTTACCTATAACCTGTATGATTTCGGCCAGCAGCACTCCGTCCGCGACGTCTTGCTGCAGGTCCTTGATCAGGCGCTTGTGGCCAGATTTCGCCAGATAATGGTTGGCCCAATCCGTGTAGATCTGCAACACAAACACAAGCGGCAGTGAGGACAAGAAGGAACAAAAACGTCAAGAATTTCGACAGTGAAAGTGTAATTTAAAAGCAAAGCAAAACAAAATTTTACGAGTAAAACCAATCGCGGAAAGCAGAAACATACTACTGCGAGTCTGCCGTTTCCAGAGCGCTCGTTGGCATATTCGCGTGCTATTTAAATTCAGAGCATTTTGAGCGATTCAAGTGCCGTTTTCAGGCTGTGCCAGTTCTTTCCCCCCAAATGAGGCTTCTGACATCACGGCTGAAGACAGACACGGCCTTCAGTGGCCAAGAGCACTTGAATGCTACTAGCGTCTGAATAATCTGAATGCCTTTGTTGATAATTGTGCTATTTAGAACGGCTTCGCCTTCATTTCAGCATCTCATTAGCCACGAAGACTTGTCTGCAAACAGTGAAATGTCAAGGCCGAAGAATGTATGAGATTACACTGGTAAATAATAGAGGCCACGCACTCAGTAGAATGTATTTAACACGAGAAGAGCCCGATCACAAAACCGTGACGGTAGGGGGGCGAGTGCGGATTGGCATGTGCGTAATTGCATACACACGGGAAATGCAAGGAAACCATTCAAACGTTACCTTTTCAAAACAGTATGCATTATCGTACAATACAATTAGAAGCTGAGAGTATAAAAATATCATCTGTTGCCGTAGTAGCAGTTTTTTTAAGTTTGTAAAATGGGACGAAAATGTATATTTCAAATTGTTCTGTCCACCAAGAAATTCTGAAATGTATTAAGCGAGTGCTAGGTCATGCATCTCACTGGGAAACAGTGTACTCATATTCAGTTCATTCATAAATCAGGCACGCACATTCAGAACTGATGCCAGTGTAACGGAACCCCCGTGTGTTCCATTTCGGCTCCATTCACAGAACGGGGAGGTCGAGCTGGGCACACAGTGTGGATATCTCCCGGAGGAATCTCAGAAATGTTTGGCTCAACATTACTCCACGCGGTAAGTGATCTGCCCCAGCTGACAGCGGTATTCGGAGCGAAATACGCATTTAACCAGCTCTTCACCTTAAATCGCTTGGGAAAGGATTCGCACCCACACATGCAGAATCGACTTTGAATTTGTGATTTTAATAGAAGCCCGCCTCATCGAGGGCTGACGGGTCCGGTCCGTAACGGAATATGAGGCCACCGAGGGCTGTGATTCCGCGAAAGGCTGAGCGTGATTCACTTCCCCCAAAATCCCTTGCAGCAGCACCGACCGCTATATAGACAGGCTGACCTCGCGCGCGCCTTTCCGTGTCACGAAAAAACCCCAGGAGCCTCTGGTCGTTACTCAGGGCATGACTCACGCCGTTCCAACGACGAGAAACAACAGGTGCGCGCCGTTCGGCTTTCAATCTGTGCTCTTCGAGTCTTAAAACAAAGATCACTCATCTAAACACAGGGCACGGCTTTAAAGAAAGGCATCGACCTTCGTTTGAAGTCAAATATGCAGGTTGTAGGATGAGGGTCACAATTAAAAAGCAAGGAAATCACATCAGTCGACAGGAAAGTGTATGACTCAGCCTGAGCACATCGGTTAACAATCTCCAGGAAAGTTTATGACACAGCCTTAGCACAGTAGCTATCAGGCGCCAGTTAGGTGTATAACATAACCTCATATTCACCCCAGAAAACCCTGAGATTTCTTTAGACATGATTTAGATGAGCCTGAAGCCCTGATAATACCGAACCGCCTCATGGACTCCAGCGGGTCACATGTTCTGCTTCCTGGTCCTCCAAGGGGGAGGCAAACCCCCCTCAAGCTGGGAAACGGAGTCCAGCGGCAACCCGGCACGTCCACTCCCGCCGCGCGACACGGAGCCGCCTCAACGCCGCGTCCACAGAGCCGCTAACCCGCCGGGAGAAGACGCACCCCAGCCTTCGTAGCACGCACGCACACGCACGCGTGCAGGGGGCGGGGGAGAGCACCCGCCGCCGCGTTCCGTCCTTTGATGTCTGTTCTCGCTGGCGATCGCGTGCCGCTCGAGGGGCCGGCTGCACGGCCGTGACCGCGGCCCTGGCTGACGGCCCGACCCCTCGTTTGAAGTGGAATGGAACAGGTGCTCTCCCGCTCTCGCGCTGCCGGACCCGCCGGTCTTCAAAAGGCTCCCGTCGTCCCCGCAGCGGCAGGTCTTCCGCTTTTATCGCGGCCGGCCGGGGTGTCTTATCATCGACGGACGGAAGGCGCGTCGGATAGTCGCGGTAAGGGACAGCAGGCACGCGACGGAGGGAGCGAGGGAATTCGGCTCGGGGGTCCTTCCCGAGGAGCAGATCGGCTTGGTACCTTGACAGATGGTAAGCCAGCCTTTGCCGAGGCAGTGCCCCTGCCCTGACGAGTCCTGCGTAAACACCGCTGTCACAAAGGCGCGCGCCTGTGCCGTCCGCCCATTCGCTGTAAAATCCCCTCCAGGACAAATAAACTATCTATCTAGCATCTCATCTCAACGGCGTACCCTGAAGCTTGTGCCATTACATTACATTACATTACATTACAGGCATTTGGCAGACGCTCTTATCCAGAGCGACGTACAACAAAGTGTATAACCATAACCAGGAACAAGTATGACGAAAACCCCTAGAGAGAAGCACCGGTCCAAGTGCAGGGAACAACCGCTTAGTTCAACTTGGACCCTGTAGGTTAAACTGATTAACACTAACACAACCGAGAACGGCAACAACGCAGTCTATGCAAAAATACAAGCAGTAGTTAAGACCAGTGCATTAACTAAGTCACCTACGAAACAACTACCTAGTTACAACCCTAAGCTTACAAGCGCTTGAAAGAGAGCGCGCGATGGTCGGGTCGGCCGACGGGTAGAGAACGTGCTAGAACGCCGTTAGAAGATACTATCATTGTGCATCCAGGGAAACAAAACATGCAATAATCCAGTGACTGTGTTCAGTAAAAGTCCTTCAAGACAGTCAACGGTTTCATCAGCCTTGTATGTAGCACACTGCACTAAATGCTAACGAGAGTTAAAACAATTTTTTATTTATCTTTTTTTTAATTGACAGCACGAGAAGATGAACTCTCCAAAAAATAACTGAAAGTTGACAATATTTAAAAGTCAACAAAGTTCAAGTTTCGCTTCCATCCCGCCCCCCCCCCCCCCATGCATACCACATCTGTGTCCATTTCAGAGAGTCCTGTATGAAGACGCTCCCGTTTGCCGGGTGCTGGCGTTTGGGAAGGACAGGCTTACCGCTCTGTAGTGCTCGCAGCAGAGCTGGCTGCGGCCCCTCGTCGGGACCCCGAGGGCCCCACCGAGAGCCATCCCGGGTGTCGGGGTTGCCGCGGGGACGCGGTCTGGGGCCCGGGCCCTGCGGCGGACGAGCGCCGGCATGTGGCCGGGGGGACGGCGGAGTTAAAATTAGCCTCTCCGGCCCCGATCTCGCAACCTAACCTTCCCCACGGCTCTCCCAGGCCACTTTGGAGACCTTCCTCCTGGGGTAAACATCTCGACCCCACCCCCTAACTCAGCCCCCTCGCCCCCCCCCCCCCCCCAACCTCTAACCCTCCCCCCCCCCCCACCCCCTCCACCCCTTCCCAAACTCCTCCCTCTTCTCAAGGTACTTGCAAAGTCCAGACCCAGACAGTGTAAACAGAATTAGTGGTGCTCTCGGGGGTTACGGGTACAGACGCAAACATGTCCCCGGTGGGCTCAGCCCCTGATAGGGGGGGGTTACCGCCTCGTTAAACTGTGAATACGGCAGCTCCGTCACGGGAAAGCCCCCGAGCTGCTGTCCGTCCCGCCAAACGTCCAATCCCTGAGCTCCGTTACCGTTACTGTCGCGGGGGGGGCGTCGGCCAACCCGCCGACGCACTTCGCGGAACGGCAGCGGACGAACCCTTTTATCTCTCCGCTAAACGTCTTTGAATGATGAAGTAGCCCCCCCCCCCCGCCTCGCCCCCCCCACCCCCCCCCCCCCCCCACCCCCCCACCCGATGGTCAGTAAACAGTAGGCTGTGAGGGTGTCGTGTTATCTGCAGGCTGAGAGTGCGGAAATCTCACCGGTTCGAGGTGACCGAAAGCACACCTTGAGTCAGCGAGCCGGTTATGATCCGTCAGTTAATTCAGCTTCACTTCGAGCTTCCGGCTCCTTCAGCTCAAAGCCCTAATGAGTCAGTCAAGCTTGGCATCGGTGTAACACGGTATGGGTCGTTCCTGTCACTGAGGGAGGTGAGGACCTCTGTGGCGTCAACATAATTCCTTTTCACAAGATGTCACAAAGAGGGATGATGCTGGTATCTCCTGCACTATGTACTGCTGGTCTATAAAAGCTGAGGAACATGTGACCATAAGCGTGCCAATAACCATGATGCTGAATAAACCCTTTAATATACACTCAGTGAGGGATTGTATCATCCACCTGTACAGTCCTTTATCAGTGTTCATATGTATGACTTATTCACACCATATTTTATTTAACATTACATTACATTACATTACAGGCATTTAGCAGACGCTCTTATCCAGAGCGACTTACACAACTTTTACATAGCATTTTACATTGTATCCATTTATACAGCTGGATATATACTGAAGCAATTTCGGTTAAGTACCTTGCTCAAGGGTACAATGGCAGTGTCCTTACCCGGGAATCGAACCTGCGACCTTTCGGTTACAAGCCCAGTTCCTTACCCACTGTGCTACACTCCGACACTACATTTAAAACACGCCTTTGTCCTGACACCATGACACCATTATCATGCAGAGAAAAGGGGGTCATCATAGAGTTTTATACTCTGGCCTCTTTGCTCTCAATCTGAGAGCATGTAGTTTGATCAAAATTCAGCTTTTCAGGGTGTCTGTGCTGATACAATGCTCTGGGTGGGCTTGTCCTGAAATGAATCACAATATTCAGACAATATGTATACTTACAAAGTCAAATGATAAGTGTACACTCTTTTTGCATCTGTTTTCCATAAGACAGCCCTGTGTTAAGTGTTGAGTGCTGAATTAAATCCTGGAGGAGCGTAGGAATCGGTGCTAATCTAATCACTTTGCCTGATGTCATTTCATTCTCTTTACTTATGATGCGGTGTTCCTGGCAGACCCTCTACCTCACTACATTTTCAATCACTCAGCACCCCCTGCTCCACCTCCTAACCCCCCCCCCCCCCCCCCAAAAAAACAATTAAAAGGTCCAGTGTGACACTTCAGGCTACAAGCTGGAAGGCATTCACATCCTCCTGACAATAATTCATTTTTGTCCCCTACAGGAGACATGAGTCTCTGGTCTTAATCTTGAGAACCAAATACACTGCTGTGCTGAAACCTGCAGTACGCGGCAAGGGACATTAGATAAAAATGAGTCATACTAAAAAAAAATGTGATCCAAAAAATGAAAACACTGCCTGTTCTCAGGAGGATAAACCTTTGGCAGACTGCGAAGTGCTAATTAACAGCATTTAGCCATTTAGCCTCGCTACTTCCCACAGACACAGCTGGCTACCTCTTTTCCCCATCATCTGAGCCACATCACATATCATATCTTGTGCATAAACTGGCTGACATGCTGGTCACCAGTCGGCACCCTGAGCCGACCAGAGGAGGATGGGTTTCCCCCTTGAGCCTGGTTCCTTCCAAGGTTTCTCCCCATCTGCCACAGGGAGTTTTTCCTTGCCACTGTTGCCTTAGGCTTGCTCCTGTGGGGGTTTAGGCTAGGGTTGTCTGTGAAGCGTATTGTGACAACTGTTGTAAAATACGCTATTATAAATAAAATTTGATTTGATGATTTGAAATTTGATTTAATATTAGTCTCTCCTGAGAACACCCAAGTCCTGACCTGCCCACCAATCTCCCACATGTATCATGTTCTTGTCTGGGTGGTCACTAACATGTTGTGCTGCGACTCAATCAGACCAACAGACCAAAGAAATCCAGTCGCCTGATGATGATGTCATAAACTTCAGCACACTGAAAGATTCCCCGCCTCACTCAGGCGAAGTCCTTGTTCCAGAAGGGCACTGTGCACCTGGAAGTATTCAGCGTTTACAACCTGAAGTTCATCATCACCTTTCCAGGGATTTTGTTCCTCGCTTGCCACTGAGTGGCAGCGGTTCTTGTTTGTGTTCGCAACGAGACCTCCAAAAACTAAAAGCCGGCCCCTGCGATCGCTGGCGAGCGCCGCTTTGAATATCGCTCATCCGACGAACGCATCCGCACGGCGTCGTTCCGTTCCTTCCGGAAGGTCACGTGATGCTGCCGCTCGCTGTCGCCAGGCGCCCGTCCCAGCCCTGACGGATCCACGCTGAAGGAAAACGCAAGATGGCGGTCGTGACAGGTTGTTCCATCCAGCAAAGGGGAAAAGTTTGCCCTTCCCTTACCGTCACAAACATCGCTGCACTTTGACAGAAGCCCGTGTGATTTCAGTTGAATTTCTGCTCTTTATCATTTAACATAGCTTCGCTCAGGTTTCTTTATTCTGTAGAACACTTCAATTTCTGTTACCAAAGTCCGGACTAAAACAGGAACAGATTTTTTGCCAGAGGGTAATTTTCATTTATTTACTGCCCAGCAGCCTTCACTCAGCTGAATCCACTGCTCTGAGTATCGTTAGCATCTGGTTCTGGTTACCAGTGGAATGGTTCCCGGTTCTCCACACCACACTGCAGCCCAGGCTTGCAGATGGTCCTGACCAATCGAAGGACGGCTCTCACAGAAGTCGACCTATCGGGTGTCGGGAATGACGGACGAGGCAGGGTCAAGATGAAATCACTTACCTCGCCCCAGTTGTTGGCCCCCACCCCCCCCCCCTAACCGGACACGTGCACTGAAGCCACCCACAGACAACCACAATGACCGACTCTCTCTCCAGGGCTAAGCGTGGCTTTATCCATCAACCATAAATCACCAAGGTTACAGCACGCAGACGCTACAAATATACCAGCATGCACTAGTCCCTACAGCCAGTGCGTCATAATGCTACAAATACCAGCGATGCTGACGGGCGTTCTCTCTGTACAGGGAAGTTCAGATATTTTTCTAAATACATTGATACAAATTTTACAGGCCCGTGGAAGCTCAGACTTGGGTCAATAAAGGCAGCTAAAGTTGAAGAAAATGAACCCGTATTCATCGCAGCGGGGGGGGGGGCGCAGCTGAACAGCGAGGATCCACAGCAGACTGCGCGGTTCGGACTTTTTCCCCAAGATGAACGTCAGCGGGATTGAAGGATTGGGCTGTGACGGGAAACTACCGAACCGAAAGCGCTTCAAAAGCGCCCGTCGTAATCACGCGTGAAATCGATTCGCGCTCCCGTGACGGACGAGAAAAAAAAAAAAAAAGACAAAACGCTCCATCATCGGCGTCCTGTTCGCCGCCGCCGCGGCCGTCCGGTTGCGCCCGGGGTCGCCGCTATGAAAACGAACGGCTTTTGCAAAACGGAGTGATTTATTTGGCGCTGGGAATCGGTCACGGACGGGAAAAGGAAGCTCACAGACGGGAAAAGGAAGCTCACAGACGGGAAAAGGAAGCTCGCCGACGCCGTTCGTACCGATCGTCCCGCCCGGAGTAACACGACGCGTCTCGGTTGCGAGCCTGCGAGGTATCGCGTCGCGTGAAGATTCTTTCCGGAAAGGCCCGAGCGTCCCTTTCTGACCAAGCGGTGACCTGAAAAGTCACCCGTCGGCTGATTCTCTCGCACGAACGTCAGAATGAGGATAAATCACAGGAGCAGGCCGCGTAATTTGTGTGTAACCTCCCCCCTCCCCCCCCCCCCCCCCCCCCCCACCTAGGGGCCTGTTACAGGACAGGAGGTCAAGGTTCGACCCGCGGCCAGGTCGAGAAGCAGACGGTTTATCGGAAATCGATAAACATGCCTGCGATTATGCGCAAACTGTTTACGCCGTTTCGAAAACACTGCAGGCAGTTTAATAAACCGGTCAAGCAAACGTTGCGTATCGTCTGCCGTCATCCCAGAAAGGATAGTTCACTTTCTGTGGTTTTCAAAAAAAAATATATATTATTTCAGTTTTAGTGTATGTTTTAAACTGGTCTGGACGGTTCTACAGTAGCATGCATGGAAGAGAAAAGCAAGAAAATACGCTTCAAATAACTCAAAAACAGCTTGTACATTCATTCCAGAGGCATTACGCATGAACAGACGAATTTCAGACGAAAGTGTTCATTCAAAATTGTAAACATTAATTCCAGTTTTTAATATTGTGCCCACGCTTCTGTCCTTGAGTCGCAGACTGCATATGTCCTTAAACAACCAAACCAAAAACAATAAAGTGTTATTAAAAAAATAATAAAAATCAGGCAATATGCAAATGGTACAACATACATGTGTAAATATATAAAATCTCCTTCATCGCATACAAACTTGTCTGGGTCATTCAATAACATTCACAAAAACTGAAAAAGTTAAAAAAGTTCCCTTTAAAATAAAGGAGGATACTGTGGTGCAGTCCCTAGGGCAACGGACTCTCAGTCCGTAGACCAATCCCCCGAAGCGGGGGGGGGGGGGGGGGGGACGGTTCAGTTCTCGGTCACGGCACTCTGTGCACTGTGATTCCATCAGTGCCTGAAACCCTCTCTACTTTCTCCTGTCTGAATAAAGCACAGAAATGCATAAAGAAGATGGGCTGTCCGTTCAAAAAAAAGAAAAAGCGAAGTGGAATTGTGGGATTGTTTCCGTAAAAATGAAACGTGGAGTAACGACGTAGCGTTCAAAGAAAATTATGAACGCAACCCGTGAGGACAAACCGCTTGCAAGGTCAAATCGTTTTTTGGCCGCGCGGTACTAAAGACGACGGCGCAATAAAAGTTTCAGAGTTTTTTGCTACCGCGCTATTAATTTTTTGAACTCGTTCGGAAAACAAGCTAGCGGTTTTTTTTTTTTTTTGTTTGTTTTTTTTTTTTTTTTTTTACCGCGGCTCCAGAAAACCTTCCCTTCAACCCAGCCGCTGTTACTGCTTTGTGTTCTGCCCCGAGAGCGTGTTCCATGACCGGCGATTGGATTTCCGCCCGGCTAAATGATCTGTATCGTCGGACTGTCACGCGCAGGAAATGTCTCCGGCACGCTCAAATACACCGTCTGAGTGCGCGAAAAGCGTCGGAAGGTTAAACCGCACGTTTCACATCTGCAAATACGTCCTGTCTGGAGGGGAGGGGCCCCTTTCGCTTTTATCAAAAAAAAAAAAAAAAAAAACACAAACATCGCAAATTGGAACGATCCGAACGACTCGCGATCCGATTGGCTGGGTTCTGCGGGATCTGCGCCGGGATTGGCTGCCTGTGTGGCGGCGTGTCTTTCTGTGTCTTTAAGCGGTCTGAGCGTAGCTGGCCAGCTCTCCGCTCGCCTGCGGTTTTGATCATCTGAAGAGATGCGCGATTTCAAAGGGAAGGCTAAACGCTCTCAGATTGCCAAGCAAAAGCCTCAAGGGTTACGCTCACTCAAACCTCGAGCTCACTTTTCCCAAATAAATGAAAAGAAAGAGTTAGACAGCCGCACCGAGGAACATTATTTATTGAAGTTCATTCTTATAAACGTGCGGCTATTGCAATACTATACCGTACTACTAGGTTTTCAAATGCCAAGCAGGGATTTGTGAACACACTCACACACAGGCTCAAACTCACACACACACACACAGACCAGCACACATACGCATACACACACAGGCTCAAACACACACACTCACAAACACATCCCCCTATCCACACACACAAAACACACACACGCACACAAAGACACATTACATTACATTACATTTATTTGGCAGACGCTTTTATCCCAAGCGACGTACAAAAGTGCATTTCATGGTCACGGACAACTACAAAACACAGGTTCAATAAGATGCAGTACTTATTTTGTACAGCTGTTTCTAGCCAAGAACACAGTTTAGTTCACACAGTGAACACTGTTCTGACCTAACAAAGTTAGCGGAGGACACCTGCGTTAGGCTGCAGTCTGCGTAGGCCCTGCGGTGTGAAGTGCATGGACAGCTCTGCGTCCCTGCAGGCCACACGTTACCATGCACCGTGTTACCATGGTGAGAAATGGCTCTCAGATAAAAGACCCTTAATTCTCCAATTAAAGGTCTCTTAATTGGAGAACAAGTGGAGCCTGGAGGAGGGGGTGGGTGGTTAATGCAACCAGGGGGGTAATGCATTCCTAAAAGGTATATCACGTATTTGTACTGAACAGAGCTTCAGACCACGGAAGATCAGGCTACTGCACTAGAACAGAGCCTTAACAGATACCAGACTGTGGGGCCCATCCATGCACTAGAACAGTGCCTTAACAGATACCAGACTGTGGGGCCCATCCATGCACTAGAACAGTGCCTTAACAGATACCAGACTGTGGGGCCCATCCATGCACTAGAACAGTGCCTTAACAGATACCAGACTGTAGGGCCCATCCATGCACTAGAACAGTGCCTTAACAGATACCAGACTGTGGGGCCCATCCATGCACTAGAACAGTGCCTTAACAGATACCAGACTGTGGGGCCCATCCATGCACTATAACAGTGCCTTACCAGATACCAGACTGTGGGGCCCATCCATGCAGTAGAACAGTGCCTTAACAGATACCAGACTGTGGGGCCCATCCATGGACTAGAACAGTGCCTTAACAGATACCAGACTGTGGGGCCCATCCATGCACTAGAACAGTGCCTTAACAGATACCAGACTGTGGGGCCCATCCATGTACTAGAACAGTGCCTTAACAGATACCAGACTGTGGGGCCCATCCATGCACTAGAACAGTGCCTTACCAGATACCAGACTGTGGGGCCCATCCATGCAGTAGAACAGTGCCTTAACAGATACCAGACTGTGGGGCCCATCCATGCACTAGAACAGAGCTTTAACCGAATGAGGAAACCAGCAGCCTGTGGTACTCTGAATTTCTAATTCCATCTGATTTAACTGCATAATTCCTTAACCGCCATCTGCTTTAACTGAACCACGTCTCCCCAGTTGCAGTCGCAGGTTAATTTTGTTCCGCCCATTTTCCAGCACAGGACTGGAACCAGGCTGGCGCAAGCCAATGCCAAATGTGGCTCACCTGCACCAGGCGTACGGTAGTACGATTACGTTTTCAACACTGTGGTCCAAAGCTGAACCCCCCCGTCCCCCCCCAAAGGCCATACTACTTCTCTCCACCCACCTCCACCTGCTTTATTTGGTGTCATTAGTGCTTGAGTGCTTTCTTCCCTCTGGGGAGATTTCCACCTCACTTGCTCAGACCTGAATCCTCCCCCCCCCAGAGGTTCAGGTCTGGTTTTTGCCTAATTTTCCTTTCTGTTTCCTCAGTAAAGAAACCAGGTGATGCGAGTTAACTGCACAATCAACTGCTTTACTCGATCAGCTACAAGTAACAACAAAAACCAGCAGACCCTGTGGCTCTCCAGAACCAGGAATGAAGATCACTGCCTTATTCTTTACCACAAATCCCAGAAAAGCATCTTTTCGACAGTAAAAAGCGGCATACTGATTTCTCCATGTCCCTTTCCTCAAATGTTCAGACTAGCCCGAGAAACAGTGCTGCCTCTCAGATTGTGAGCCTACCCCCCTCTCAGGTGCTCGGCTAACAAGCTAGCTGGCAAAGTTTAATGGCACGGCTGCATAGACTTATGGGTTGGAGTGACTGGTAACAAGGCACAGTTCGGGTAGGGAGGTCACCCCAAAGGACAGAGCAGGCAGGGACCAAGCAGCTCACTAACTGGAAAAGGCACCCAAGCACCTCCACATCAGAGCCAGGCCTGCGGCAGAAAGTGAGTCACGGCATGTTAAACAGACGCATTAACCCTTAACTTAACCCTTGGTAGGGTAGCTAGGTGTTTTGGAATGTTTTCTTTAAAAGTTCTGAGTCAGTGTTCTAGAACTCAGTTGCTTTCAATTACCAGGTGTAGTTGTGACATCAGCATTATGATTACACGGTAAATGGACTGCATTTATATAGCGCTTTTATCCAAGGCGCTTTACAATTGATGCCTCTCATTCACCCATTCACACACACACACTCACACAACAACGGTGAAAGGCTGCCATGCAAGGTACCAATCAGCTCGTTGGGAGCAATTAGGGGTTAGGTCTCTTGCTCAAGGACACTTCGACACGCCCAGGGTGTGGGATCGAACCGGCAACCCTCCGACTGCCAGGCAACCTCACCTCCTTACCTCCTGAGCTATGTCGCCCATATTTGAGACATCACACCTCACAGGGTTAAAAAGAGACTAAGCATGTGGGTTACACCCATCCCCGGCTAAATCGGATTATAATAAACAGCCGACGACAGTAAACCAGAAATTCTACGTCTGTGGTCAGTGTTGGCCCCGTGTGTCCAATTACACATGCACTCACATGCACACACACACAAACACACACACACACACCTGACCCCTATCCTTACACTTCTGCTGTGTCAGCTGCAGGACAGCGAGAGCGTGTAATGTAACCAAGGTCTTATCTCCAGACTGGAAACAGCTACAGCCGATTTTGCCCCTCGCGCAGATCCTCGTAAGGGGCGCAGATAAAAGCTTAAAGCCTGGAACGATGCTGCTTCTCTTTAATTCAGCCATTCAGTTCCTTTTTAAATCAACCTCTAATTCTTCAGTTTTGCGGATATTCGGGGCGTTCGGACGCGGCGCGTCTCCTGCAGACGGCGCGTCGCCGGGCGGGGCGGATTCCGCTTCATCGTCGCGCCGCGGGCCTGAGGGTTAACCGCCGCGACCGCCCGACGCAAAGCGGAGGACCCGCGCGGAAACCCGTCTGCTTTCCGTTCAACCGTCACTCCGAACGTCGGTAGGAAACGAAAATAAATCACGTCTTCGCACGCAACAAGAAAAAAAACGGGAAAAAAACGCTCAGACCAAAGAAAGCCTATTTCTGCTTTCCACACAGAAATAAAAGCCCTTACTAACAGCGGATGAAGCTGAAGCAGAAACAATCCAGCAGCCTTTGGCGATGAAAGGGTAATTAATTTCCCTAATCTTTAAATGCAGGTTACCAGCGAGTCCTCATAAATGCATCGCACTAGAACAAGCCTGAAGCTCAAGAGTATCGCGTAATGCCTGTGACATAGCTCAGGAGGTAAGACCGATTGTCTGGCAGTCGGAGGGTTGCCAGTTCAAACCCCGCCCTGGGCATGTCAAAGTGTCCTTGAGCAAGACATCTAACCCCTAACCCCTAACTGCTCTGGCGAATGAGAGGCATCAATTGTAAAGCGCTTTGGATAAAAGCGCTATATAAATGCAGTCCATTTACATACATACAGAAATATATATATATATCGCATATTTGTATGTTATGATAGATTCTCTCGCGCGTATTGGCTGAGTGCTACTTGGTAGCTGAGCGACAAGCGGCACGGTTACCAGCTTCATGGCGACGTTGTTCCGTTTCCAACGCCAGAGCATCCCGCTCATCTCGCGTGTCCCCGCGTGCCGCCGCCCGCTCCTTCCCGCTCCTTCCCGCCCGCTGCTCGTTCCGCGGCGCTGACAGCTGACTGGCTGGGCTGGGCTGGGCTCTGCATCAAGCCCCGCCTCCCCCCCCCCACCCCACATTCCGCTCCTCCCTCCCTCCCCACAGAGGAGAAATGCTCCACCGTGGCACAGCTTGGGAGAGGTGTCCGCAGGGCAAGGCTCAAGTCAGGACGAGGAAGGGTTCACACCCTATCTTCCGCTTCCCCCCCCTCCCCTTTTTTTCTGTCTCTCGCTCCCCGCCTCTCTCTCTCTCTCTCTCTCTCTCCTCCCTCTTCATCTCCCTCCCTTGCTCTTTTTCTGACCCCCCCCCCCACCCTCACCCCCCCCCCCCCCGTGCAGCCAGAGAGAGCCCTGCTCATATCAGCTGTCTCCGCTTAAATGACCCATCAGTCACGAGCGAGAAGAAAGGATTCCTCTCAGAAATCTGCCCATGCCCCTCACTGCATACCCACAATGCACTGCATCTCCCTGGAGAAGCCCTGCTGGCCTGCCCCAATCCCCAACCTTTTTTCTTTGACTTGACTCTTTCTTAATCTTTTAAACTCCACCCCTCCCCCCCCACCCCCCACCACCACCACCATAAACAGAAGCATTTCAGATGGGGATGTGGTGGGGTGTGCAAGTTTGTAGCTGGGTTTGTAGGGGGAGCTTTAACAGGACCCCCTCCTCCAGTTCTCCAAACCCGCCCCAGCCTAAAAATTACAGGCCGAGTTTGAGGCCATGGCGGCCGGGCGCTTGCCGGTTCTGCCGCGTCTCCGCGCCGAGCGATGGCGGGCCGCTGAGAACCGCGGCGGTTCGGGACGCCGCCATCGCTGACCTCCGCCTGACCTCGGAGACCAGCGCAGATGTGCTGGTTTTTGTTTTCATCTTAAATCAGCGACCAATTCCGACCCAAGAAAAAGTGAGGGGGGTGTCACTGTAACAGTGTAATCGACTGCTTTAATTCACCAATCACGTGCAGAGTAACGACGAAAAACCAGCAGGCACTGCGGCTCTCCAGGACCAGGAATGAAGATCACGGCCTTATACTGTACCACAAATCCCAGAAAAGCATCTTTTCGACAGTGTTCCTGTAAAAAGCGGCATACTGATTTCTCCATGTTCGTTTCCTCAAATGTTCAGACTAGTCCGAAAAACAGTGCCGCCTCTCAGATTGTGAGCCTGTCCAGGAATCCCAGAAAACGTGCAACGTGGAGCAGCTGATATCTGTGTACCAGTGCTCCGGGTGTACCGTTTCCGTTGGACAACTTTAAGCAAATAAACCATGTATGGTTTGTATGGTGATTCACTCCATCGCACCAGTTATAATTGCCATAAAAAGTCTATCAAGAATGGCTGCCATGCTGTTAATGACTGCAATTACTGGCCAGAGAAATTAGAGAACGACGGGCTCTGTCGAGTAATTACATCGGGGCCGTCCTTTATCATCGCTGTTCGTACGGACGTGCTTTTCAGCTGTGACGAATGACCTCGTTAAGCGCGACGGTACTCTGAACGTGGAGTCACGTGCTCTGAACGACGGAGTGTAGCACAGCGAGGTAAGGAACTGGGCTTGTAACCGAAAGGTCTCCGGTTCGATTCCCGGGTAAGGACACTGCCGTTGTACCCTTGAGCAAGGTACTTAAACTGAAATTGCTTCAGTATATATCCAGCTGTATAAATGGATACAATGTAAAATGCTATGTAAAAGTTGTGTAAGTCGCTCTGGATAAGAGCGTCTGCTAAATGCCTGTAATGTAATGTAATGTAATGGAGTCTAGGTTGCTCTTAAGCAAATGGATTGGATGCGGAAATCCGTGTAACTGTGGACAATGAAGCCCTCCACCCTGCTTTGGGGGGGGGGGGGTGCTCTTTGTTTTTGGAGACCCCCACTCGCCTGTTTGTTGGGGGGCCAGTCGGGCTCCCAGGATGTTGCGGTGCGACGGAGGAAGACGTATGGGCCTGTGATGCGGTCGGAGGACAGGAGCCCCCAGGGACAGGTGTCCAGACACGCTAAGGGGAGGACCCACATCATTCTCCACCTTCTCCCCCCCGCCACACACACAAAAAATTCTATTTAAAATTTGCTCACATTACCATCAAAGGCTTGGCTTCAGCTGGTCCAAGATTTAAAGCATCGGATTAAACCAAAATGCACGAAAAGGCCCATAATATCATTTAAATTCCAATTGTTTAAACGCGAAGGTACAGTACGTCCGCGTGGTAGGGATGGGTCAGCGAAGAGAGCATTCTGGGTAAATATGAGACAGCAGTGTGACCTCACATGACCGTCAGCAAGCTTCCTCGACCTTCTTCCCTCCGGGCTACAGGTAAGGCCTGTTAGCATAGGCGGCAAACTGACTTTTCGTGTAATGGCGAAAACTCACCTTCATCGTGTTCCTGGGGGGAAGGGGTGGGGGTGTGAGTGTGTGGTATTTATTTGTGGAGAGACACCTGAGTGACGGTAACACGTGAGGATCAAAAAGGGGTCACGCAGTAAAACCAAGGCCCTTGATTTTGAAAAAAAACTGTGACTAGGGAAAAAAAAAAGTTTGCTAATAAAAACCAAAAGGAAAATAAAAGAAAGCAGATGCTCTCGCTTAACCGATACATCCGAAACCCAGCAGCAGCTGTCGGCACTGTAACAGTGTGCAGGAAGATCAAGGGAGATCCCTCAGCCAACTGCGGGGAAGTAAAAACAGAGTACGCCTTCCCTGCATCAGGGGTGTCCTTAGCCAATCAGGGACTTACATTTATCACTGAAGAACAACACACCAAAAACCTGCACACACTACTAGACTGAGGACTGACACCACTCCTGATATTCATTATGCGTGTGTGTGTGTGTGTGTGTGTGTGTGTTTCCAGGTGGTTTTCTAAGAAAGTGGTGTTAAGAAGACTGAACCGCAAATAATTAACTACTTGTTGAATTTCTGCAATTGTGAACTGTTACGCTGATAAATCTGCCAGCTTGCATTTGCTTAGCAGCAGCTGTTGGACAGTGGATGCAAATTTTGCGTTTCAATTTCTGAATCAAAGTCTACCAAAAGTGGGCGGGGCCTGGTGTCCTTCTCAGTACAGGATAAACCCGTCAGGCAACAAGATGGTGACAAGAAAGGCATTGCTTTCATTCTTGTGGCAAAGGCTCGAGCCAGCTTTAATTTACCTGGCTGAATGTTTCGAGCTCTCAACCATTTTTGATACCTGGAGTGCAAAAAAAAAAAAAAGTTCAGATATTTTCACGTAAAGTCTGGAAATGTTATTGGTGTGGAAGGCTGGTGTCACAGAGGGAAACCCCCTGTGCTCTCTCAGAGGAAACCCCCTGCCTGTCTCGATAGAAGGCCTGTGCATCACACTTTCTGTCTCTACTGTTTCAGCACCATCCAGTGACTCAATATGTGGTCTAAAAGAAAAAAAAAATGGTGTCTTCCATAATCAAGGAATACAATTCACCCGAGATTTACTGAGTTCAATATCAGTCCGATCCTTCGCTCTGTCCGTCTCATTTGCATTCGGGCAGTTCATTGGACGAGCTGAATTTACGCACAAAACCAAACTCCCCACCCCGAGGTTGCCGGGGCAGAAATCAACTCCCGACCTGCGCTTGATCTGCGGAATGAATGAGAAAGGTCAGGGGTCGGCCCCGCCCTCTCGTGTCGCTCGCCTGCTCCCCGACATGGAAACGGGGGGCTGGACTGGGCTCCGTTATACTCCGTGGGTAAGGCGGCAGCGTAGCCCAGTGGGTAAGGAACTGGGCTTGTAACCGAAAGGTCATAGGTTCGATTCCTGGACAGGACGCTGTCGTCGTAACCCTTGAGCGAGGTAACCTAGCATGAATTAATTCACTTCAGTCTTTAGTTTGATCAGTTGAAAAATTCTGGTACCTCCTTCTTCATGTAATTGTTTTCAGTACAGCACAATGAGCAGAATATGAACATGGGGCTCGATTCTTAGTTGCACGCATAGCTATTGTGCCTTCAGAGGGTAAATAATCCCTCTGAACATGAAAAGCTCCTAATTAAGAAAAACTACCAGCTCGTTAACATTCTGGGATCGCAACTGTGGTTGGAACAAAAACCAGCACACACAGGGGGTCCCCCCCCAGGACTGAGTTTGGGAACCACTGGCCTAGGCCAATTTACTTTGTGCAGCATGAGAACAAGCACTCCCCTAAACGAAGCCAATTTACTTTAACTCTACGCCTTCTCCGTATCTCCACTGCCAATCAGGTAATGACAGCCCATTAGAAGTAATTAAGAGTTACTGTTCTCCTCGTTATTTCCTCCTCATCCCACATCGCTTTAATTTGATTCCTGCCTCGCGGTGGGAACGGAGAGATCTGGAATCGGCGCTCGCCGAATGTGCTCGTGAATATCTCTCCTGCAGACGAGATCGCTATCCGCGCTAAAGACCCGCGCTAACTTAAGCAAACGCGCCATCGATATGAAGCAGAATTCAGTTGAGCGCTTCCTCTAATTGCACCGCCATTCGCAGCTCGAAGAGAACCTGAGACTTAAATAAAAATTAAATCGAACGCATGTCCCAGTTTTACTTCTCCCCCTTCTTCTGGTTCATGTCTGCCTTTTCAAAGCCTTCCTTTCGACTCACTTATAAATTAATAGTCCTTCTTGGCTAACTGTGTAAATGGATATTTCCCGTTCAATATTATGACCACAAATTCCCTTTTTTTCGCTGAGCTACGCTCTGGGATAATATATTTTCCTCCATTAAGCAAAAAAAAATGAAGTATCAATTCCTTAAAGGACAAAGGGGCTCTTATCCGCAGGATTCCTATTAAGATAAGGGCCTTATCGAATAAGCAGACTGTGAAATGCGCTGTCCTATCAGGAGTGAGTTGGCTCCGGGACAGGAAGCTGTCAGGAGGCGGGAGCTAATGGTACGTCTCATTCCCAGGATCCCGCAGGGCAGGGCGGGTCGCCCACAGACACGCTTCGGCGAAAAAGATCCGAAACCACACGCTCCACCGCGACAGTAGCTCAGGAGGTAAGAGCGGTTATAGGGGCGACATAGCTCAGGAGGTAAGAGCGGTTATAGGGGCGACATAGCTCAGGAGGTAAGAGCGGTTATAGGGGCGACATAGCTCAGGAGGTAAGAGCGGTTATAGGGGCGACATAGCTCAGGAGGTAAGAGCGGTTATAGGGGTGACAGCTCAGGAGGTAAGAGCGGTTATAGGGGCGACATAGCTCAGGAGGTAAGAGCGGTTATAGGGGTGACATAGCTCAGGAGGTAAGAGTGGTTATAGGGGTGACATAGCTCAGGAGGTAAGAGCGGTTATAGGGGCGACATAGCTCAGGAGGTAAGAGCGGTTATAGGGGTGACATAGCTCAGGAGGTAAGAGCGGTTATAGGGGTGACATAGCTCAGGAGGTAAGAGCGGTTATAGGGGCGACAGCTCAGGAGGTAAGAGCGGTTATAGGGGCGACAGCTCAGGAGGTAAGAGCGGTTATAGGGGTGACATAGCTCAGGAGGTAAGAGCGGTTGTCTGGCAGTTGGAGGGTTGCCGGTTCGATCCCCCGCCCTGGGGCGTGTCGAAGTGTCCCCGAGCGAGACACCTAACCCCTAATCGCTCCCGACGAGCTGATTGGTACCTTGCATGGCAGCATTTCACCGTTGGTGTGTGAGTGTGTGTGTGAATGGGTGAATGAGAGGCATCAGTTGTAATGCGCTTTGGATAAAAGCGCTATACAAATGCAGTCCATTTACCACAAAACGGAGTCTTCGCTCTCTAACTCTATTAAACATTTTTATTCTCTGAGGAATATCTCGGTCAAACTTTTTCCCTGAAAAGGGCGCGTACGCGCTCGTGTGTGTGTGTGTGTAGGCTAACATATTCACCCACACACCGAAACACATTTCACGAACATAACCCCGCCCTGGGCGTGTCGAAGTGTCCTTGAGCAAGACACCTAACCCCTAACCCCTAACTGCTCTGGCGAATGAGAGGCATCAGTTGTAAAGCGCTTTGGATAAAAGCGCTATATAAATGCAGTCCATTTACCATTTACCATAAATTTGTTATACGAGCACGCACAGAGATTTTAATTTAAAAAAAGACCCCAACCCGAAAATAAGAGCCCCTGTGAAAGTGGTTCCTCCTTTGAGCTCCGTGCTCCTACTTTTCCTCCCGCGGCTTGGCGGCGCTCGCGCGTGTTCGACTCTTGGGGTGGGATGAAAGATCCGTCGAGCGACTCTGAAGGAGTCGGGGGGGGGAGACGGGCGGCAGAGCGAGCTCACAGATCAAGGCGGCACACACGAACATGCTTGAGGAGTGCACGCGCGCACATGCAGACACACAAGCGTACAACCGCATGGTAGGAGCCTCCGGCAGAGAGAGAGACATAAAGAGAGAGAGAGAGAGAGAGAGAGAGATGTGACTTCTTAATTAACGTGGCAGATTCTATAGGAGTGACAGACAGCACTGACACATATCGCAGCACAATAGCAGCAGCGCTATCATTGGACTGACGCCGTCGCTCCAAACGATCTTCGGCTTTTCCCGAAAAAAAAGACGCGCAGGCCGGTTTCGCAGGGGGCGGAGGCCTGGAAGGTCGACATAGCTCAGGAGGTAAGACCGATTGTCTGGCAATTCGGAGGGTTGTCGGTTCAAAACCCCGCCCTGGACATGTCGAAGTGTCCTTGAGCAAGACACCTAACCCCTAACTGCTATGGCGAATGAGTGGCATCAATTGTACCATTTACCAAGGTGACGGCCGCTCCACTCTGCTAATCCAGCGGCAACGGGGGCGCAGCGGCGCCCACCGAACACCAGGGGGCGACAGAGACACGCGCAGACAGCCGGCTCCTCCTCAAGTGTGTCAGTGGGACAGGGGTTGCCGAGGACGTTGCGGCAAGCATAACGGCCTGCTCCCGCAGCAAGGCATCGTGGGTACAGCCATCAGGGGGTGTTACAGACAACCGTCTGCACGCGCGTTTGCACTGAATCACTGAAACGCCTCCCGTATTCATGAGCGCTGTCTGCGCCCCGCGAGGCCATTATCTGGGCCCGGGCGCACGTCTGCATTATTCATGAGCCTCATAACAACCCCTCTCCTCCTCTGGGATGGACAGTCTTCGGCTGACGTCCTGAGAGTTCGGATATATCCCGTGACCCTATAACACCCCTCTGTCCACCCGAGGTGCAGCTTGGGTACAAGGTCCTGTCCTGGGTTCAAACCTGAACGCCCCAGTTGCAGAACCCTGACCCTCAACAATGCCCTTGCCATCAAGGAAGGGATTTTACACAATTTCCTGCAAATTACTAAGACTTTTAAAAGAAACATCCATTTTCATCAATATTCAGAATGGAATTCTTTCAAATTTGATTGATCTGCCGAAGCATTTCGAACTGTACCAGTATCTAAACCGTTCAAATATTTCACAAACGGGCACTTGACCCAGGTCTGGTTTTACGAGGCCATGGGTCTCGGGCGTTGCCGTGGTTACGAGGGCGGGGTCAAGGTCGTCGTGCGAAGGCGGGGGGGGGGTTGGGGGGGGGGCGTTTGTTTGGCCAGCTGCCGAAGTGCGCTTTCTGTGGGAAACCGGGGAAGCGTCTTAATTAAAGGCACAGCCACGGGAGCGCAAACGGCGCCCTCTCCTGCACCTCATTCCCGATAAACCCGCTACCGCGGCATCCAACGGACCGCTGCTGGCTGTTCTCAAGCTGTGCTACGCGCGTGGGAAACGATTCCATGCTAATCTCTGATACAGTAACGAATAACGCCGTGTTCTGTACAAGATGTTCTTTTTCCTTTTCCAGTGAGCGGGGTGGTACTTTCTGGCCCCCAGCTATCACAGAAAGGGGTACTTGTCATGAGTCATACTGCTTTGAAACTGCAGGCAACGTAAAAGCTTAGCGTTTTTTTCCTCTTGAAATCATGTCATGCGTAAAAGAAATGTCTTTACTAGTACAGACCACCTGCAATAGTAGTCTGTTGCAATGCGAAATTGCCACACAAAAAAGGAAAACGCCTCCAGTAGGTGGCAGCACTTAATTTGCTATACAGAGATTTTTCCGCAACACTTTTTTCGAGTAATGCATTTTGAATCTGGGGCAACTTTAACTGGGACCAGTATTATATGTTTTTAATGCCTGCTGTGTGTCACATGTAAACATTAAGGGAATGTCCTTTGGATAAATTCAAAATACATTACGAGAATACAATTATTATGAGTGAATGTGATCCAAATTGGAACAGGATCATTCGCGAACCAGAGCTGCTGCTTCTGTGCATCAGCCAGGACACACACTCGCTCACCTGTGCATCGATAACAACACACTCACTCAGCCAATGTGTCTGATAAGGACACATTCCATCTGTTGAACCACACGAAATAACAGTTTTGAGTAAATCCAACACTGCATCTTTTTGAGTTTCTGTGGACGTGTTTTCTGTTAGCTGAGGCAAAATTCAAATTAAATAGTGCACATCAAGGATCTGTCACTAGAATTAGTGTGGCACTAAAAAGGAAAGGCCATTGTCTGTTCAGGTCACACACACTTAGACAACAGCAGACAGACATTATTTCAACGCGTCGAAATGAACGCGAAACCTGGTGTTTTGTGCAAGGGTTTGGACCACTTCAGCATTGTTTAAATTCTAACGGGCTAATTTACCGGCGGTCGTCGTCTTGAAACAAACACTGACTGAAGTCACCCAATGGCACAGCTTACGGCTGACCTGTTTAGGAGTTATCGATTTAATTGATTCGTTTACCACCGCGGAAGACCGAGCAGCCCGTATTTAGCCTACATGCTTAAAAGCTAAACACGCGAGGGCCACCAGACCCTAGAACCTCAGCGCATTAAAAAGTGCAGGTGCTAGTCCGTTACGTTCATAAAGCCAGTTAAATCCATCCGGAAACGAGCCAGACGTGGGGGGAGGGGGGAGGGGGGAGGTTCACGGACATTCACGGGAAGACTGTGTCAACAAGAACCCGGGCATCAATTTCCTTCCTCGTCGCACCCGATCGCCGCAGTTTCCCGGGAGAGGGCCGCGTGAGGAGGTAACGGTCACAGGCGGTCAGCTGCTGTAATTAGGCTGGCGAGGGAAGCCCCGGGAGCATCACGTTGGGTAAACAAGATTTAGCGCGCTAATGTGAGACCAAACGGTGACCCGCGCGGTCATTAAACCCGCCAACCCGTCAAAGCTGCCAGTTCCCCTTACGTTCGCCAAGCCTGATACTGGTTGCAGATCCCTGCGTGGAGAGCTGTATCTTAATTGATGAATTGATTGATTTTGCATGACTGCCGTCGAAATGAGTCACACGTTATAATACCCCCCCCCCTTCCTGTAAATGTACAGCGGAGTGTTTAAATCGCGTAGCGTCAAAACACCTGCGGTATAAACCCTCCCCAGAGCAGGTGTGAAATAGCTGAGCTTTTCCTGCCCAATAGCATCTATTAATATTAACACCTCGCCCACACTCCCTGAGCTAAGTGAAACGGATTTCCTTACAGCACTACATTTTCTTCCAGCGGGAGGGAGCAAGTGCTTTCGGAACCGTTATCTTTAAATAGATGTGCCAAGTTCCTTGGCAACGGGCGAAAACGCGCGGCCAAACACTACGGGGAGTCGAGTCGTCGTTCGCGACCACCGAAGACGGCTGCAAACAACTCGCGTAGAAACGCGAAAAGCTTACGGGAGATAGAGCCACAAGCTGTTAAAGTCTCACGTCGCGATCTAGATTGAGTTACAGTGTCCACAAACTTGCGATGATTGCCATTTACCGTTTATCAGTGAAACCGCGCTATCACCATCAGCAGAGAAAGCTTTGGCTTAAATGGTTTACACTAAAACATACCGTTGCCTACTTAATTCATAAGCATTGCTCGCTTAATTACACACTCCGGATAGTCTTGAACGGAAATATCGATCCCCGTTTCTTTAAATCGACTCGCTGATTCAGATGCGCTGCCGAGTAGCCTATTCGGACTGACAGGTCGCCTACGTTCACGCAGCCTTAAATGGTACTACCCCGACGCCTTCGCGGAGCACCCGTTTCTGAAGGGCGCTCCTGTTTAATTTCAGTTTCGCAAAACGCTTCCCGCAGAACAACACCACGGGAACGTCGCGCCTGCCTGGACATTCAGACACAAGACACAACTGGACGCGTGGAGCCAAGACTGAACAGCCTCTCGCAGTCCCGAAGCGCATCTATTTATACCCACCCGCATATAACTGTATCAGATTAACATAAAACTATACCAGTTCAACATAAAATATGCCCATATATCTGCAATATTTAGCTAAATGCTCTTTTCCACACGCAGCCTGTTGAGACAACAGAGAGCCTTCCGGATCTTTCCACGTGGTTAACACTGACGCTAATGCTGCATGTCTGATCCTAAGGTGTCACGGGGGCCAGCGTGATGGAGTACAGGGGGTACCGGTGCCCCACAAGCGTAGAATGGAGGCGCTCTGACCTGGGCGTCCCCTCCGCTCTCCGTGGGGTCGATCATCTTTCGGGGCGCCCCGTCCCCGTGGCTCCCCGGCCCATGGTGGGGGCGCTTGAGGGGCGCGTGGCCGGAGCAGGCGATCCTGGAGGGGGGCAGTTTGAGGGAGCGGGGCGGGGCGGGCGCCTGCGGGATGGGCAGGGCGCTGTGTACGGGTTTGGGGAGTCCCGACTTCATCTTGGAGGCCACCAGGATGGCCGGCATCTTCGAGCCCCGTGGTTACCGGGCGACGGTCGGATCCGGGGGGCTGGCCGGGGGAGCGCACGCGCACACACGTGTACACACACACACACTCAGTGCTCAGCACAGGGAGCGAGTCAACGCGTTCTCAGCGCACACACTCTCTGTGACACACACACACACACACACACACACACACACAGTGGAGGCGCAGAGGAGACTCCAGTAAGGTCACGGCAGGGCTCTCCAGAGGGCGGTGCAGACAGGGCTAACAGAGCAGACGAACGCACGGCAGGAAAAACTTGGGCGAGGTGCTGGAGGTCCAGGAGCGTGTGTCTCTTCTTTTCCAGTCCAGACAGGGCTGCCAGACCCTTCTTCTTCACTCCGAGGCTCCACGGGGGGGGAGGTGGGGGGGGGGGGGGTTCCTGAGGCCCCTCCCACCTGCTTCCCCCTGCGGCTGCCACACAGAGAGGCTCCCTTAACCTGACCCCGAAAAACCAGGGGAGACCCCCCCAATCCGCTTTCCGCCTCGGGAGTCCGGGAGAGAGCGGGAAGAGAGGGAAGGAAAGGGGGGGATGAAGGAAGAGTGGAGTGCCGCTCCGCGGGGCGGGGGAGGGGGGGTCCTAGGGCTCGGCGGCGCTCGGCTGGGGCATCTCTCTTCTCTCGGGGGGCCGCGCAGCCGAAACGGGTCCTCCGGCCTCAGCGCGGGCTCTGCTCCGAGCGGCGAGGTTCCTCTCTTACACTGAGGCGACCCAGCCCTGACAGCCCAGTAACTAACTCTCTCTCCCTTTCTCTCCCTCTCCCTCTCCTGCTCTCTCCCTCTCTCCCACTCTCTCTCTCTCTCTCTCCTGCTCTCTCTCTCTCTCTGCTCACTACAGCTGAGCTGGTGTAAGCAGCCACACACGTGCTCGCTCAGGCACACCGAAAGCCTGCCTCTCTCTTTTCCCCCTCTCTCTCTCTCTCTCTCTCCCCCTCTCGCTCACTCTCTCTCTCTCTCGCTCCTTCCCTCGCTCTGTCTCTGCTCACTACAGCTAGGCTGGTATAAGCAGCCACACACGTGCTCGCTCAGGCATATCGAAAGCCTCTCTCTCTCTCACTCCCTCCCTCTCCCCCTCTTGCTCTCTCTCTCTCTCTCTCTGCACAGAGCTGGAGGACGGAACTGATTATCTGCAGCAGGAGTAAGCCCCTATCTGACACCAGTGGGGTGCAGCGATTTAATTGGCCGTGTTCCCTGAAAACGGGAAGGGGGAGTGGGGTGGGGTGGAGGGGGGGGGTGTGCAAAAGGGGCGTGGCCGGGGCATGACAGACAATTCCTGTCACCTCATTTCAGAGCAGAGCCACTGCTCTACACTGGGCCGGATAGGAAACACACAGGTGGCAGAGAGAGAGAGAGAGAGAGAGACTGACTGAGAGAAAGAGAGAGAGAGAGAGGAGCTGGCAGTAAGGATTACTCACAATCAGGCTTACACTGGCCACAACGTGCATAAATATCTCGCTCCTAATTAACTCAAATTAATTACTCTCATATTTAAAGGATGTGTTCTAAACTAAATACCACAGTGTTTGTCTGTGCTTACAAATACCTCCACAACAATCCCAATGTATTATTTAGCAGTAAAGGCAGCTTATTTTCACAATATTTCATTCCACGCTCGATAGTTTACGTCCACAAACTACAATTCAATAGAACGTTAAACTCAACATAGAAAATATCACCGCTTCTGTTACTTCAAAATATCCACATAACAATGACAGCCAATGTGTGGAAAAAGTACAATGAAAAAACAATATGAATATATTAATATGTAATATGCTAAATATGCTGTTTATGGACCAGTGCAGGAGTTCAAGGAGAACTGGCTTAAGCACCGACAGATTAAAAGTGCAATTACAGAGCATTATGATAAAAAGCCTTTAAAAGCCAATTAGCAAATGGACAGTCGCCCGCAGATTCGGCGTCCCTGGAGTGATGTAGCACGGTTGTTGGCACAGTTTTTTGTAGCGGAAGGAAAATTCCGTTTCCCCGGCTCCGCCTCTCCGCCTCTCCCGGGTCTCGCACTAATCCGGTTACTGTAATCTTAAGTAATGGAAGTCCGCGTACGGGTCTGATTTTGGGACCGCGCGTGAGCTGCGTCCCCAGCGAGAGGAATGTGCGCGCGACCCGTCGCCGAGGCGACTCGTTCGTTCCGTTCCGCTGTTTGGCGGTACGGAGGCGCGAGTTCTCTGCTCTCTCTCGCGTGCGCCGGTTCCGTCGTAAGGCTGGAGCAAAGGCTCCGTGCCGCGCGCAGAGACGCTGGGCTGGAATTCGTGGGTTAATTCTGTCAGAGGGTCCGTTGGGGTTGGCGGGGGGGGGGGGGGGGGGGGGGTTGGCTGAACACACTGCAGCTGACAGTATCTATATCAGACCAGAACTGTAGTGGATCCAAATTATACAGAGGGAGAGAGAGAGAGACAGGGAGATTGACAGGGAAAGAGAGAGACAGGGAGATTGACAGGGAAATAGAGAGAGATCAGAGAAAGCAGTGAGATTTCTCTTGAACAACTGAATTGAAAGTGGAAGAGAGGGAGTGGAGGAGTGAGAGGAAAGTGAGAGAGTGAGAAGAAAGTGAGAGAAAGGAAAAAGAAGGAGTGAGAGAGAGAGATGGGGAAAGAGGGTGGGGGGAGGGGGAAAAAGCATGAAAAATACAGCGGGAGGGGGTAAGATGGAGAGAGTGAGGGGGAAAAGTAAGCGGTAGAGATAGCGGGCAAGAGAGAGGCAGCCAATTCTACTTCTAAAATCAATACCACCTCCAACCTGGGAGTGCTGGTTTACATCTTCCTGTTCCCATGCAGTGGTTTCTGGCTAATTCAAGTCACACGGAGGCCAATTACGGCATCCTGAAAGCGCCAAAAAGAGCCAAAAAGAGCAAAGCTGAATTCATTAATTTTACAGCCCGTCTGGATCTCCTGCTAGACGTTTGAGAATCTTCCAGAGAGTCTTTGACAAACCCGTGTGAGTGGCCTCCACAAGATATACTGGTGTCTTCTGCACAACTAGCATGGTAAAAATCCGACCATGGCTTCCACAAGTGTGGCAGGCTATCTACCAGAGCTGGCCGCCGGCATAAACACTCTATGCAATTGTTTAGGGTCACAGCCATCCCTGGGCCACATAACCCAAGTTTAAAGGGTGGGAGTGAATTATGTTGGAGCACATTGGGGTGGGGTCACAACAACATTTGTGTTAAGAGCCACCAAAACCCTTAGGCTGGCTCTGGATCTACATGCTGTACACTGTAGACTACCTAGGACTATACCTACTCAGGCCAATGATGTCAGAGTTTTATTTAAACAAAGATTTCAGAAACATTTTTTCCTTCCTATTGCCTTTTTGTAAAATTTTAAGGGCCATTGACACTACATGACAGCAACACATTTCAGAGTTAAATTTTTGTAAACTTTCTGTTGGCTGTGACTAGTTGGCTCCTTGCACTGAGGTGTTGTCGGAAAAAACGTATGTTGAACTGTGTAATGCGTCTGCTGTACAGGAAGAAAGAGGTTCCCATGACGCGAGGATTTTTCCGCGATCGGCCCGTGATTCACAGCAGCCACATGCAGCCGCCTCCCTGAGGATGCGGACAGCAATATGGCACGGACGCACTGCGCTCCGCTTTCAAAATAATTTAAAGAGTGACTGCGAATGTATTGTCATTTTTAGAGGGGACCGTGCTCACGTTTGTTGTGCAGTACTCATATTGTTACGCCATAACCGCATGCTACACGGAGCGATTGTAATTTTATTAATGAAGCTAAACTCCACTAGCCGGCCAGAAAACAAGAAGGCAGAATAAATGCCTTTGAGCAGTGAGTCATGGAGTCCCTCTTGCCCTCCCCCCCCCCCCCCCCCCTGCCCCTGCCCCTTTCAGTTTGAGGTTGTTTTCCATTTCTCTCCCTTTCTTTTCACTCTCTCTCCTTGAACTGCAGGCTCCCTGTGGGCGTAATTTACGGTCATCGGAGCGTCACAATCCAGAAACGCGACCTTGACGGTGACTTTCGTGGCTCTCAGTCCAGTGAAGGGTGAGAGGAGATGTTCGCTGGTAACCCGCCAGCCCGAAGCCTCCGTAAACCAGAATTCCAGTGGGACAAACATCTTTAAACATCCCTGGCCCGAATTTAACCGATGTTCATCATTAACTTTAACTCACGATCCAATGCAAGCGCCAGTTTTTGTTCCTTGGGAAACACAGTTCAGCCAAGTGTAGCCACCACTGATATACCAAGCCAAACTTGCATTTGCGAAAGAAGAAAAAAATAACAGTAGCCTTTTTGTTTAAGACAAAGCTATGAGCGAGTAGCCTACGATTAAATCTCTGCGAACGTGCAAAACGGGCGGAAGGGAACGTGGTCACCAGCTATGGCCTCTCAAACAGAACATGCGCTAAATTTCCACTGCTTTCGAGTCACGTCTATTTCCTATACGCCTCTCACGACATCCGAGGGCTGAATGAATTCATTTCGGCCATCCTATATGCGACGTGTGCTATCGACATCTCTCTGAGTCGAATCCAGTTTTCATCCTGCCTCCACCGTTATGAACCGTCTTAGGTTTGAGTCCTCTGCGGGACCTCGTTGCTACTGAGCCATTGAATAGCCTTGAGCCCTACATGAAAATACTGAAATATGACTTCTAATATATAATATAATAAATATTACATTTGTAAATATGACCTAGAAAATAAAAGGCCCCCGCGGCCTCCAGCATGCGGTGTAAAGCGAGGACAATTACAAAATCAATACGTCAATGAAACTGAAAGACACGTGACAGCTTTACGTGCTATAACAATACTCCATTATCAGCATTTGCCATTGCGTCGATAAAGCGCATAAAGATATTGTTGGGTGGAAATTAAAAAAAACACATTCAATAACAACGGAAAGGGCTTCCGTGCAGAGATACAAAGTCATTTCTCTCCAGCTGCGGTAGCCGGAAGAAGCAGTAGGAATTTCACTGCGTGTTATTTCGCTTGGTCGCTTTTTTTAGACGGTTAAAACAGCGCAACCTCAAAACGCAATATGACATGTTTTTCTAACGCAAATCTACACTTCATTGTTTTGAGAAACTGACACACTGATCTGGTTACATATTTCTGGAGCGCGAGGGTTAGTTATTTCGTCACTGCATTTCGAAACAGTAAAATTATGTCTTCATGTGACTTTTTTTTTGCTGTCTTCCCAACTGTATGTGCAGTATTGTTAACGGAGATTCTAATCGAGAGATAAGACTGCTGAGGTGTTTAACCCAAAGATACAGTCACCCTGGTAACGACCTGCGCTGTCACTGAGAAACTAGTCGACCAATGTGCGCATTCAAAAATCCCACGCACGCTCTCAAACTGGAAACATACGGTAGGCCTAAATATCATGACAGCAAACTGCGCAAGGCAAGTTTGAGAAGCTCCAAAATCAAGGAAGCAGCTCTAACAAATGGTACAGACACTGTAGGATGCAGATAAAATGGCTTGTAACCTAACTGCCAACCAACCACACAACGCATCTCACTCCTGTAACAGGATAACCAGACACGCGGCCAGTGGAGCAGTGTGCTCTGATCAGTAAGTTTGACCTTATCAAATCACCCGCTTGTGTCCAGCCAATGAATACGTGTACCCCTCTGCAATTATCCTACTAAGACCCGGTACTTCGTTTTGTCCCCTGTAGAGGACACGAGTCCCTGGTCAAGAACCGCATATTCTCCTATGCTGAAACCTACACTGCCTGGGACATTCAATTAAATGAAAAAAAAAACAATATTATTGAAAATATTTTCTCTGCAATATGTGTTTGTCATCATGTCAAAAAGTTAAAATATTTAAACTTATTTCTGCCCGGTGCTAGGCGGATATAGGCCAATCAATGCACCATTAAAACACGTCACCATTAAAAAACTCTCTTTGAAATCGCAGCTAATCCAGAAATTCCACTCAGTTGGCTAACAAAGCACATGCGTACTCAGTTAAAGGATGAGACCTTGATCAAGGTGGTGATTTCTGATTGTTCAGGAGTGGGGGCAGTAGTGTGCAGATAGCCTACAGAATGCGTAGGGCTCTATCAACTCTGCGGATTGTCTTCATTCGTCCACGTTTTGCAAACCACCGAGCTATTCGGGACTCACACATCTTCATGCGCATCGTTTCATGAGCGTTCACATTAGAAGCTAATTTTTGCTGAATTAAAAAAACCTATATTTGGAAATGGATAGCGATAGATTTAAGTCGTGGCAATACTGTAGCAAGTACACAGATAAGCAAACCTCTGCAGAGAGCCGCGCTACGATGCCGCGCCGCGCTCCGTTCCTGTGAAGCCTACATAATTAATGGGTAATAATTAGGGTGCTCTCTCCCATCTGTTAATTTACCCCTCTGCAGCGAAACGAGGCAAGGGTCGCAATGTTCCGGGATCGCAATTACAAAGCTTGCAGAATCGGGCGGGGTTAATTCTGGTACACGTCGCGTGTGCAGATTTTCCGTAATGAAACAAAGCGTGGCCGTTCAGAGTTCATATTCACCCGAGAGCCGAAGTCAGCAAGCTGAAGAGCTAAGTGGGCACAGACCTAAAGCAGTGCTCCTATTTATGCATATTATTCTAATGCATTAGAGAGAGAGAAAGGGAGAGGGAAAAAGAGACAGTGAGAGAAAGAGAGAGAGGGGAGGGAAAGAGAGAAGAAGTTAGTGTATAAAACACCCAAGATAAAACATCCATTTATTCTAAGAACAAATGCTGTTCCTGCTACAACACCGATATCGTAGCACCACATAGAGCCTCACATCAATGGGCTGCAGGACTGTTCACTTGTTCAGTTTCGGGCCACCCTGAGCTGAGAGCAGGCCTGCCTTGAATCCACGCGCAGCGTGGCGCACGGTCAGCCGCGATTCGGGGCATCGCCGGGCAAACGCGCTCCCCCCCACAGGAGCTGCGGGGGGAGGGTATTACAGCGCCGATGCACAACTTCTCACCGAACCGCCGGAGGTCACGCGACACGGGCTCAAATTTGTACGGTCTAATATTGCGACATAGGGGCGACACAGCTCAGGAGGTAAGACCGATTGTATGGCAGTCGGAGGGTTGCCGGTTCAAACCCCGCCCTGGGCGTGTCGAAGTGTCCTTGAGCAAGACACCTAACCCCTAACTGCTCTGGCGAATGAGAGGCATCAGTTGTAAAGCGCTTTGGATAAAAGCGCTATATAAATGCAGTCCATTTACCATTTACCATACTGCTTACACACAAATACATTTTGTACAGCGACTATGTGGGGGGGGGTTGGGGGTACCGGATACACATGTATTTAAAATACAAACTGCGGAGGCCGAATGCAGATACCGATTTTCTGAACTCCCCAGCCCGAGGCCACACGGAATATCAAAGATCTACGCTTTCTCACGCGCACAGCAATTAACCGATAAAACAGGAGGAGGAGGACTAACGTGAAACTGACCGGCGGCTCTGAAAACACCCTGCGTTAAATGGCGGTATGGTAAAGGACGCGGTAATAAAGCGGTTAGCGTCGTTTCTCAGGGAGTGAGACGCATTATTCATAGCATCCTGACCCTGTTTGCATTCGGTACGCTTCTCCAGAGACAGAGCACTCGCTGTTTCACATGCCAGGCCACATCCGCGATACCCCGGGGATGTGCGTAAACACACCGGTCGCGTATCTAAGCGGCGCGTTTACCGCTCGTCAAGGATTCGCGTCTCCGTTCGCAAAACGTGAACCGGGGTAGCCACGAGACCGAAGCGCTCCGAATTCAGGAATTAGCGTAGCGGGCGAGGCGAGCGCGCTGCGCTGCAGAAGAACGTAGGCTCAGTGGGGAGGGAGGCACGATGAGCATGAGCTCCATACCCACTGTGAGCTTAAAGGAATCCATGTTCAAAATCACTCTCATTAGGCTCGATTCACAGCGTGCGATCTGAAACATACAGTGGGAGTTCGTAGGGTGTGTTTGTGACAGAGCGACTTCGGCTTCTGTCAGACAGATGTGTCTAATCTACCATAGAACCTCCCGCCCTTATCCCCCAAATCATCATTTTGTAATCACACGGAAGAGTGGCAATCTTCACCTCAAGCTGTGATCCAAACTGCTGCTGTCTCTTATGCTCACGCACACAGCAATGATCCACAAGCACAGCACTGACTGATCCGGACATGCGTGCATATGTGGGTGCCTGTGTGTGTGTGTGTGTATGTATGTGGGTATCTCAGAGGGTCTGTGAGTGTGTGTGTGTGTGTGTGTGTGTGTGCGTGTGTTTGTGTGTGTGTGTGTGTGTGTGTGTGCGTGCGTGCGTGCATGTGTGTGTGTGTGTGTGTCTGCGGTTGTCTGTGCATGTGTGTGTGTGCGTGCCTGTGTGTGTGTGTGCCTGTGTGTGTGTGTGTGTGTGTGTGTGTGCGTGTGTGTGTGTGTGGGTGTCTGCGTGTGCGCGTGTGTGTGCATGTATGTGTGGGTGTCTGCGCATGTGTGTGTGTGGGTGTCTGCACGTGCGTGTGTATGTGTGGGTGTGTGTGTGTGTCGGTGCGTGTGTGTGTGTGTGTGGGTGTGTGTATATGTGTGTGTATGTGTGGGTGTGTGTGTGCGTGCGTGTGTGTCTCAGTGTGTAAGTTGGCAGAGAGCGGTCACAGAGGAAGCTGTAATGACCCTGGTGCGGCGAGCGGCCCTGTGGAGATACCAGCGCTGTATCACAGACCCACTTCCTGCTCTGGCGGCCAGCCGGCCGTGCGCTCAGCGTCCGCCAGCTCAGCTCCGCTTCCACGCGGCTCTCAGCGCTGATAACGGCCTACCTGCTCCTGACAGGGCCCAGAGCGCCAATTACAGCTCAGCAGATATGGAGCACAGTCCGTACCGTGCTTCAGAAATAGACACACGCGGGCACATTGAGAGTCCTTCATCCCAGTCACTGACAGTCTTGAAGGGACATCATGTTTGCCAGCTCTCTTCTCTGAATTGGGTGGGATGGGCAAAACCGATGATTGGTTGAATTTGGCGAGTGGGAGGAGCAAGTATTTTGCACAAGCTAAGACTTTAAGGCGACTGCTCCGAGCCATTTCGAATGCATGCCCCATATCGTCAGTGTGACATCTCTTTTCACAATGGTAATTCATCTGGCTTTATTCTATTTATTTTATTCTATTTTATTTTATTCTGGTACATATTTCATATTCTGTTTATGCCCAATACACAGTGCACCCCTCCAAATAGCACTCAAACTCGGGATAGACGACCTCTGCACTGGAAAAGTGCATACAGCACACCTGTGCTAGAACACTACATATAAATTGAAGCGAGAAAAGGATAGCCGCCGGTTAGCTTACCTGTAGGAGTGGACCCAGCACATCAGACAGGAGGGCACCCAGCACCGGAAACAAGAGAAACACACAGATTAGATGATATTTGTGAACAGTGCTTGCAGCAGAAAAGTGCACTGAACTTCTATAAACAAAGTATCATTCTTGCAGCCGACAGATGAGATAGCGAGCTATTCCGTAGCGCGCTGTGCTGAGCACGGCTGAGGGCACTTTCCACCACACTACTGCAGAAATGTGACAGTAACATAGCAAGGACCTTGTGCTACAGGAGAAACACTGCAATAACAATATGAGGACCTTTTGCCAAAGGAGAAACACTGCAATAGCATTGTGAGGACCTCGTGATACAGGAGAAACACTGCAATAACAATATGAGGACCTTTTGCCAAAGGAGAAACACTGCAATAATACTGGGAGGACCTCGTGATACAGGAGAAACACTGCAATAACACAGTGAGGACCTTGTGTTACTGGAGAAACACTGCAATAACACTGTGAGGACCTTCTGATACAGGAGAAACACTGCAATAACAGTGTGAGGACCTTTTGCTACAGTATCTGGCTACTGTGTGCAGCTGCCCTTAGAACACACTCTAGTCAAAGCCCTGCTGAAACTACAAACAGCTACTAAGAAGAGCTGCTGAACTTTGCACTGCAGTAGAGTTCCTCCTACTTCATACTGTGGTAATAAAAGTTCCAAAGGGGAAGTTACGTGAACTTTGAAAGGAATTCTGCTATAGCAGTACTGCTGAGAGAGTGTTGTGCCACAGCAGAAACATTACACTAACATTGTGAGAAAGTCGTGCTACAGTAGGAACGTTAAAGCAACATTGTGAGAAAGTCGTGCTACAGTAGGAACGTTACACTAACATTGTGAGAATGTCATGCTACAGTAGAAACATTACACTAACATTGTGAGAATGTCGTGCTACAGCAGAAACGTTAAAGCAACATTGTGAGAATGTCGTGCTACAGCAGAAACGTTAAAGCAACATTGTGAGAATGTCGTGCTACAGCAGAAACGTTACACTAACATTGTGAGAATGTCGTGCTACAGTAGAAACGTTCCACTAACATTGTGAGAATGTCGTGCTACAGCAGAAACATTAAAGCAACATTGTGAGAATGTCGTGCTACAGCAGAAACGTTACACTAACATTGTGAGAATGTCGTGCTACAGTAGAAACGTTACACTAACATTGTGAGAATGTCGTGCTACAGTAGAAACATTACACTAACATTGTGAGAATGTCGTGCTACAGTAGAAACATTACACTAACATTGTGAGAATGTCGTGCTACAGTAGAAACATTACACTAACATTGTGAGAATGTCGTGCTACAGTAGAAACGTTACACTAACATTGTGAGAATGTCGTGCTACAGTAGAAACCTTACACTAACATAGTGAGAATGTCGTGCTACAGCAGAAACATTAAAGCAACATTGTGAGAATGTCGTGCTACAGCAGAAACATTAAAGCAACATTGTGAGAATGTCGTGCTACAGCAGAAACGTTACACTAACATTGTGAGAATGTCGTGCTACAGCAGAAACGTTACACTAACATAGTGAGAATGTCGTGCTACAGCAGAAACGTTAAAGCAACATTGTGGCAACGCTGTAGCTGGCGGTTGTGCGTAAAGAGGCCTCTCAGCCCAGCCTTTCACAGCGCTGCCCTGGATAGGCAGCCGAGCTTGGCGGCGCATTGTCCGTGCCTTTGAATCGAGCCGTCTTACTTTCAGTGTCACTGAGCGCCGTGAAAGAGGAGCAGAACCCACTCAGACAGCGCACGGCAGGGGCGACTCTGGGCTTTAATCCCGGAGCGCTTTGCAGACGAAATTCAGGGCAAGTCAGCGGGGGGAATTCAGCCACAGACGCACCGAAAAGGCTCAGAGGCGGCTGGGGGGGGGGGGGGGGTGGTGTGCGGGGACCAGAGCGGTGTTAAGTTACGCGCCCCACCCCAGCACCACCACCATCACCACACGCCCCTTCTGACCGGAAAAAAGCTTCTCTGTTCGCCTTGGGCCAAGGTGTTATTTTCAGGGCTGTGAGTTCACTGGCGGTGGGCCAAAGGAACCCGAAATCATTTGAAGTAACCTTATAGGAGTCAGGCCTAATGCCACATACAACAGTACAGCAGCATCAGGAAGAATATGCGCAACAGTCACTTTATTGCCACTTGGTATCTGGAATTAGTTTATTTCCCTCTCGTTCTTCTCTCCTAGATACAGACACATACATGGCACCCCTACATTGCTAGTCCCCCTACATACATGCACTGTATCATCAGAGAGATCAGAGTGCAGGGCCAGCCACAGTGCAGCACCCCAGGAGCAGTTACGGGCCCCTGGTGCAGTTACGGGCCCCTGGAGCAGTTACGGGCCCCTGGAGCAGTTACGGGCCCCTGGTGCAGTTACGGGCCCCTGGTGCATTTAGCAGACCCTGGTGCAGTTACGGGCCCCTGGTGCAGTTACGGGCCCCTGGTGCAGTTACGGGCCCCCGGAGCAGTTATGGGCCCCCAGGAGCAGTTACGGGCCCCTGGAGCAGTTATGGGCCCCCAGGAGCAGTTACGGGCCCCTGGAGCAGTTACGGGCCCCTGGAGCAGTTACGGGCCCCTGGTGCAGTTACGGGCCCCTGGTGCAGTTACGGGCCCCTGGAGCAGTTATGGGCCCCCGGAGCAGTTACGGGCCCCTGGAGCAGTTATGGGCCCCTGGAGCAGTTACGGCCCCCCGGAGCAGTTATGGGCCCCCAGGAGCAGTTACGGGCCCCCGGAGCAGTTATGGGCCCCCAGGAGCAGTTACGGGCCCCTGGAGCAGTTACGGGCCCCTGGTGCAGTTACGGGCCCCTGGAGCAGTTACGGGCCCCTGGAGCAGTTACGGGCCCCCGGAGCAGTTAAGGGCCCCCAGGAGCAGTTACGGGCCCCTGGAGCAGTTACGGGCCCCCAGGAGCAGTTACGGGCCCCTGGAGCAGTTACGGGCCCCCAGGAGCAGTTACGGGCCCCTGGAGCAGTTACGGGCCCCTGGAGCAGTTACGGGCCCCTGGAGCAGTTACGGGCCCCTGGAGCAGTTACGGGCCCCTGGAGCAGTTGCGGGCCCCTGGTGCAGTTACGGGCCCCTGGAGCAGTTACAAGCCCCAGGAGCAGTTAGCGGACCCCGGAGCAGTGTAGAGGATCTTCACAAGTACAGCTTGAATTGAGGGAGCACAGCGGAGGAGAGCTAATAATTAGCTACTGACCTGGCTGTGTTCAATTCCAATGCGCTGCTGTATAAAAACTGCCTTCAAACAACATCTTTCACCACTTGTTTGACATTCACTTGCCAGCTTATAAATGTGCAACCAATTTCAGTGCTCCTGAACTAATGTGTTCCACCGCGCCCGCTAATACCTCCCAACAGCGCGCTTGTAAAACACGCCAGAGGTTACGCTGTTTGAAGTAGTTTTAATGTTATGGAAAGTAAATAAAAAGCAACACCCTTCTCACAGAACTGGAAGTTGTTAGTCTTTGTTTGACAAGTTTAAAATGGAACGGTCTCGTAAAATGTAGTCATGGTTGCAGGAACATACAAAAACACTTCCACTAAGAACGAACACACGTGACTATAACTGGAAATCTTTTTGTTTTTTATGTCTTTGTGTTACCCAAAAGCCAACCAAAAAAATGTCCAAATCTGTGTATGTCCTTTTCAGGTAAAAAGGATACCAGCTTCCTCCTACTGAAACTTTTTGTGGGTGTGAGTATAGACGCAGACAGAGGACAGCCATGAGGAAAGCATTTTTCCATTTCCAGATTCAAGATTTATTGAACTCTTTAAACTCTTTACGAAGCTGCTTTTTCTCATTTCCTTTTGTTGTCATACATAGCGGAGCCTTATGTGAAGGGAGTGAGAAGCAGTATCGACGCAGAAGCAGGTTTGAGGAGCCGTCGCCCAAAGCGACCGCTAACCGCTAAAGCGATCGCTAACACCGCCGCGGCGTTGAGAGGAAGCAAGCGAGGTCTTCGTTACCACCCCGACCTTCACTCAATTCCTCACTTCCTCTTCCGCCGTAGTTCGGTCGTCAGTTCGTTCAGTTTATGTGGAGCGCGGGCGCTCGGTTTTTACAGGGCCGTGAGGAGAAAACCTCGACGCCGCGAGCTAACCCGGAATGTCGTTTTTAATGAAAACGGGACGTCGACAATTAGCGCCTTTATTACGCAAGCTGCACTTATTTTATATGTGGTTTTAGGATACAGGACCCACACGCAGTCACTACGTAAGCACTATAAAGCTAAATAGCTGCTTAGCCACTTACGAGTACATCGCTTTTATAGAAATAATGAACAAAATGACAGTTGGAAGGTCTTAGGCCTGGGCAGGCTTTCGGTGGCATGGCTTGGTTCAATGAGTCCACACGCGGAAATGGCCTTTCAGCAGTTCTACACTACGACTCATGGCTGACTGTAGTGGTTCTACAGCTCTACAGACTTTTACGTGCTGAACCTGATGACCAGTACAGAGTAATGCCCTTAAAGGTGTCGTAGACAAGCTCCCGGTTGCTACGGTGACAACAGAGAGTGCAAACATGACAGAGGACCCTGCAGGGGTGTGGCCAGCTTAAAATGAAAAAGTGAGCTCTCGCATGTACGTGTAATTTATAGCCTTCACTGTAGCAACATGGCCACCGTACAGCACCATTCAAAGCTCTGCTCCAGTGAAGCGGTGCAAGCACACAAATCCTGATTGGCCTCCATTGACCTTAAGTGACCTCCTTCAGTCTCAGGTACCTCAGGGTTGCCAGGTTCGAGCAACATCCCCCCTCCCTGGATGACGGTAACCATTTCCATGCCTGAAAACAGAACCTAAGAGGCAGCGAAGGTGGCCAGGGTGGAAGTTTGGCCCGGCACGTGCCTCAAGTTTTTTTAAAGCAGGAGCCTTTCCACCCGCAGCGGACAGAGCGGCGTTGGCGGTGTCCCAATCCCATTACCGCTTCACGAGCCGAGCGTCCGGTCTGGGAATAATCCCTTAAACGGCTTAGAGGCGGGCTGACACTCGTGCATTTCACGAGCGAGGTACAGGCTCCATGTCTGTTTGTAATCGCCTCCCCCTACCCCTCCTTCCAGGCGACGTACTACTGCGGTCCGTCACACCCCACACCACCTATGGCATTAAAACACACCGCGCTCACATTTTACAGCTCTGTAGCTCAACAAGCTTATTCCAATAAACGTACAGTAGGATTGCACCTTTCCGATGTTCCATAGTCATTTTTTGTTTAGAACACACAACAACCAGCAGGCCTAGCCTTTTCTATACTGCCTACTACATTAGGGATGGAACGTTGTATGGCCAAATCAGCAGACAGGACCTGAACTACCTAGAGTATTTTCCATGTCACAATAACAACCCCAACGCAACCGCTGAGCTTTATAATCCGCCGGGCTCATAGAGCCCCATATCGCTGCCGAATATGGACGTGAAGAGCTGAGCGGTTTCGCCGGCCGCGCCGTTTATCGTCAGCGAGGAGGCGTCGGGAGAGCCACGCGGTCCTCGTCCGCAGGTTCAGTTTTAATAACCTCACCGCGTGACCTAATTTGGCGCTCCCCTTCGTTTTCGACTCTTTGCGCGTAACGACCCCGGGCTCTGCTATAAACTTCACCCCCCTGCCCATTCCCACCCTTTTAGCTTAATGCAGCGAGTTCCACAGGTGCCAGGAGCCTGCTTTCAAACATCAGGCCACGTTCCAATGCAGCAACAGGGCGTGGGCCCCTGCTCAGACCAAGGCTTGGCACTACCGGTGAAGATCTGCTACAGGCCATTCTCACGCGTGTTAAGCATTAGGCTTCAATTGTATTGGGTAGCAGGGGTGCAAGACACATAAAAAAAGGTGTAGGAAAATCACAACAGGTACAATCAGAAGTAGGGGTGAACAGCATGGATTTATATGATTTATTCTTTTGTATGTTCCTTGCATCCCATGGCTGGAATGAGATAAATCAACCTAAATATGCTTAAGATCTTCCGGTGATATTTTCAGGTTGAATACTCCAACCCCTCCGTAAATGTAAATATTATACTGGAAAATACTACCTTGCTCTATGTAAGCCAACTGCATTCAGTCCACTGAACAATATTTTTTTGTTTTTATCCACCAGATATATTCAGTCACAGGACTTTGATAGATATTTCAAGGCGTGGGGGGGGGGGGGGGGGAAGCATGGCTCACTGATTCAAACTCTGACAGCAAGGCAGTTGGAATCCCCAAACAAAGGGGGTTTTGTGTTGAGCCTGGCAGGTACTCTGGCCTGGCTGCCATTGGTAAGTAGGGCACAGGGACTGCTTTAAATCATCTTTGGGCATTATAGATCCATCCCTATATAGCACAGCACAGAAGATTCTGCTTAATACGCTTCATCTCTCAATACATGTTCAAGGGCTTTCTGTGCTGCTATTCATTTGAAGCGGCAGTGCATTGCTTCTTATCCTAGTGCCCTATTCATAAACGCAATTTGGCTTCGCCAAAGCTGATGCAGGACTTGTTTAGCAGGGGAAGAGAGTATAGGGAGAGTAATTGCTTTCTGCAGTGAGTGGTATCAAGGAAACTAGGAAGAACCTGTTCAGACAGACAGGCAGACAGACCGACAGACAGATGGTAAGACACACAAGTCCCGTGCATCTTTTTGACAGAATAGCGATTCACCGATTTCAAGGAACTCAGCTGAAGGGCACTTCAAAGCTAATGCTTTAAATACTGGCTGCTCCCATTCAATTAGATTTCCTCCCCGAGAGAGAAAATAACATAAATTTGTAACAAAGTTTCAAAACGGTATTTTACCCTTTGAAGAGTAGATTTGGAATGGTTTAGAATGATTTTACACAATTCCAAGTGAGAGTTCTATAACTCCATTGCATTCAGTTACCAGCAGTGATTGTTTCTTCAGCATTTTAATGTTCAGTTAAGAACATTCTAATCACATATTTGTGATCTTAGACCTTAAAGGGTTAAATATTGTCATGTTTGGAGTTTTGAAGGGAATTGCAACAGCTCTTCAACTGGTGGGGTTGAAATTAATTAAATTCATATTTTAATTCATTTGACTTAATTATTAATACATGCTTTAATTAATAATTGTTTTAGTAGATGAGGCTTTTCCAATGATATAAAAAGTGTTAATATATCATATGTCTTTTATGAAGTTTGGTGGACATTTTTAAACTGCAAAGAAATATATATTTATAAAGGTGGCAAAATATTTTCCACCCTCTCACAGGAAAAAGCACAAATATATTGCCAAAAATGTGCTCGGTACATTAAACAAATATTAATGCAACAAATTGGAAAGTATTTCGCTTGTAAATAAATCATATTCAGCGCGACTACAAGTCATACTGAAAATGTAGAAGCGGGGGTTGGGGGGAGTGTGTCACTAGGGAATAGTCCTGATTTAACAACATTTAGTTCATAGCATTGGAGGCCAATGTCGCTATTCAAGCTTGACCATAAATCCTTGTTTTTTTTTAATATTACCAATACAATACTTGAATTTATTTGCACAATATATCATACAGAGAGATTACTACTGGCACTGAAAAGAATCAAATCTTTTTTTATTATTGAAGAGCACCTGTGTATCAATTTATGGGGCGCTGGCAACACTGAGGGCTTATAAAAAAAACATTATTTCGGAAGCCCGCCCAGCGTTTGACAGACGGGTTTATTGGCGAGGCGTGATTCATCTGAACTCATCAGGAGGCGGGAGCTGTAACCAGAGAAACGACGCCAGGTAAACGAACGTCGGCGCTGACGCGCGTCTCTTCGCAGGGGGCACTTGCGCGTACCCCTCGAGTCTCGGCCGACGGCCGCGAGCCGTCGCGGCTGAGGAGGATGGCGGCTCGACGCCCCTGCCGATGGTTCGTAAGCAGCGTGAGGCTGATATTATTACACCGCCGGAAGGCAGAGGCTGTGGCAGGACGAGCGTTTCCATCAAAGGCTGCACTGGGGGGGGGGGGGAGTAGAGGGGGAGGGGGGGGTCGATTCGCGAGCGCAGCCCCCTGTTTATGGCTCTCTGTGGAACAGGCGGCGCTCCAGGCCCCCCCCCCCCGATGAAGGCTATCGCAGAGCCCTGTGTGACATCACCCCTCTGCCAGACCAATGGCAGCCATGAACCCAGGCCACAATTCCTCATCTCATCTATTTCCTGAGTGCCAGGGGGACCCCTCTCTGGTTAAGGGCTGCAGTGAGACAAAATGGAGGCGGTTTGCCAAAGGGAACTAAGCAGGTCTCATCCCCGCCTCCATAATCCTGTCTGAACACCAGTCCAGCTCTCTCGTAGTGGTTTCCTTTGCACGGCTACAACACCACTAGCTAAGCTGTGGCCAATACGAATAGGAGGAGTGGGTTCACAGATTGGCTTGTCGAAGTCGACACAGCGAAACGTCCGGTGTTAATTCAACTAGCAGAACATATGCGAGTCAAACTGGGACCGTCTGCACTCTGCAAGCGTTGACTTAACACTCAACATTTTACTGTGAAGCTTGACAAATGGCCCGCTGGAATTAAATATTGTGTAAAACGCTAAGTGCAACCATTTAATCAGGCTTTTTAAAAAAATGTTAAATACTACGTTAAAGCTAAACGCAAATTACAGTGACTCGGTCCCTGGTGCCAAAACCTCAACGTTAAATTATTAATTAAATGAGAATTTCATTTCATTTCATTTCAACATTGTAGGCTACAGGATACTGAATTACAGGTGCCTCGATAAAAACTAGGGACTCGTTATGGTAATTGCGGCTTTTGACTGGTAAGTGCTTTCTGTGTTTTTACACTGAACTGTATCAATATGATTCCATTGGCTTCTGAATGTAAGCCATTTGGGAAGCAGAATCATAATGAAATGTAAGGGGAAACGTAGCATTCACGGTGAACGTGTCGTCACCATGGTAGCCATAAAAGATTTCACCAAGCAGTTTGGGAGTGACAGAACGTCTTGAAATAGAGTTTCTAACAGTCAACTGGAAACTTCAGAGTTCACATCAGCACAAACAAGACCAGGTTAAAACCTAGTACATGGCTGGACCTAACACACGTGATCCGGCCGACCAATGGTGTAACTTCATCACTCAGTCACTCAGTCACAGACATTCCCGTTTGTAGGGCTGGCACCCGGTGTTGCGGTCCAGCCAAAAACAGAAAGACATGTCCCACTGAAACTAAACTATCGAAAACCGAACGACCTCATCTTCGTTGCCCTGACTTTCTACTCGACCATGTTTTAAAACATGCAGTTTTATTTCACTAGGGCAACATTAAGGCACTCGGGCGGAGTACAGCAACGTGCTCAAAACCAGACGTCGCTGGTGCTAACTGTGGACACACCTTTGACCCGGTGCCTGATTTCCAACAGCACGGGAGACGCGAGGAAGAAAAAAACAGGCAAAAAAATAAACAGCCTTTTTGCAACGGACGATTGCAAAAACCGCTTTATTTCCCCTTCGAAGCGCTTCCCGACAGAGCGATTGCAGACAACCCCCCGCCGGCGAGGGAGGTCGTGAAATGGAGGCGGTAAAGAAGAGCGATTTGACGGGGGGAATAAACACCTGGGTTTGGGGGGGGGGGGGGGGGAGGGCGCTCGGAGTGGCACTGAAGAGATTTATACAGCCCAGCCGCGACCGGAGAAACGAAGGATGAGACTCGTTAACGGCTTGGGGAGGTCACAGAGAAACGCTCCGCGGAAGAGATTTAAGCTAGACTGCGGTGTGGGGATGGCTGGTTTAGGCAGCCACACCTGCCCTGGGTCAAGCCAATTAGACCTGGCCAGTTGGATAATTGGTTAAGAATTGGATAATTGGCCAGGCTAATTGGACCCGGGGAGCAGGAGTGGCTGCACCTGTGCGTAGTGAGGTAATCGGTGCGCACAGGTTAAATCTGCCATCCCCACTCACACAAGGGGGAGCCTCTCTGTCATTACAGTGTTTTATATCAGCTCCTTGGCGGTAACATCTTGCCAAACCCTTGTAAATAAATGTGGACTGTTTGAACATCTTCTCCCTGTGTCTCTGTGCTGGAGGGGCCCTAGGAAAGCCACTTCGGTGGCCTGTGGCAGGCTTGTTTGCCACATAGACGTTCAAAAATTTTAAGTGACATTTAAAAAATAAAATAAAATAAAAAAACGGATAGATGTCCTTTAAACTATGGCTAAAAGTGTCACGCGGACTGACTGTCCAGCTGCAGCGCGTGGCGTTAGACAACCTCTCAAGACTCCTTCAGCAGACGAATCCCAATATCAATCAGAATCGGAATTCAGCCCGTTTCAAGTGTGCCCAACTCGGCCGTCCTATTTTGTGGAGAATAACGTTCATATTTAACCGAAATGGTTGGTACTTGATGGGATTTCGGTAGTGTCTAAATCAGGGTTTTTTAAAAACATTTTTTGATCCATGAACCCACACCCAGGCTCAAAGACATCCAGGAGACCCCCCATCCATCATAAGTAAAAAAAAAAAAATTCTGATGGTTTGCCAGATCTATAGGCATTGCTTAGCAAGTCTGGCCAGGGTACCCTATGTTGACTTCAAGGACCCCAGGAGCCCTGTTGACCTCCTGCTGAAAACCGGGGGTCTAAAGCATGAGATGGGCAAATCCTGTCCTGCAGGGGCAAGTGTGGGTGCAGATATTTGTTTCTACCAATTACCCTGGCTAAATGAGCTAATTAGTTGTATTAAACCAGCAGTGGTTTACTCTTAGATTAGATTACAGTAAAAGGTTTCATATCGGGACACAAGAGCAGTCTTTGGTTGCATTCATGCTCGTATCAGGAAATACAGCTAAAATGTCAGATGGTGTAAATGTTAGGGCAACTGTAACAATTAAGGCAAGAGGTTGGCATGAAAACAAGAATGGTAAATGGAATGCATTTATATAGCGCTTTTATCCAAAGCGCTTACAATTGATGTCTTTAGGGGTTAGGTGTCTTGCTCAGGGACACTTCGACATACCCAGGGTGGGGGTGGGGGATCGAACCAGCAACCCTCCGACTACCAGACAACCGCTTTTACCTCCTGAGCTATGCCGCCCCAGATACAGCCCTCGTTGCCCACCTCTGGTCTAATGGGTTAAGGTATTTAAATATTTTTGATACTGAGACAGCTGCAGCCCATGTACAATGTCAGATCCAGGTAGGGGACTGATTACAATAATTAAGATTCGTTATCTCGCTGATTGCTTACGAAGACGATTCATTAGAATGTTCTGCCATAATGAATCGCACTTCAAGACCGGAAACTCATTAGAGACTTTCTCTCTGCCTGTTTTAATGCACAAACCTGGAAGATGGCCGATATTTTGTCCAATTTTAACCATAAATTGCAACATAACAGTAAGAACAGATGTCTACTGAATTTGTAAAATTTAAAATATCAAAACAAAAAGATCAATCCTGTTTCTCATATATTCATCTTATTGTAATTTGCATGCTGTTTAATGTTTTGAAACACTGGACCAATTGTCCTTCGAGTGAACCATAAACTTAAAAGGTGTCTCAGATATGCAAATATAGCTGCTATAAATACACATACCATCCAGTTCTGTGTGTGTGCGGGTGTCCTTTAAAATCACAGAGAAAATTAAAGCTGACAAATGATTTGATTATAGTGCAAATCACCAGCAAGGCCAATACTAACTTATATACATAATGTCTACTTAAGCCTGCTATACCTCCCAAGGCTAAATCCATAGCATTTTAAAAAATACAATCCATTAACAGTAATACTGTGTCCTTGAGATAAATTAGCTTTGTGGATAAACTGTATTCAGTCATAAGACAAGCAGCGTGTAGCCTACTCTAAGTGTGTACCCCCACAAGACAGGCATCTCTTCCTCCTATGTATTCCCCGTTTACTTTCGCCTACAGTTTCCATGACAACAGAAAGCAGATCCCAGGCCAACGATAACATAAAGGGGCTATTTCAGGTTATAAGCAATCGATTTGACAACGGCACTAAGTGCCGCTGTAACGCGGTGGATCTCTTAGCGAACGCTATGGCGCTTCAAAGGCGCGTGGTCGCGCTTCTGGTCCGATTCCCTCCGGGGTTCAAAGCGCGACTCCGCTATTGACAGTGATGTACGCGAGCGAGGCAACCCCGCCCCCTCCGCCCAAATCGACGTGGAATTTCCAAGAAGACATATACGCATTTTTCGAAAGCGCGAATTTTCACGGCCTCGGGGCATGCATTAACCCAGAAACAAATATCCATGCGTGCTGCGTTCTTTCCCTTCTCGGTATTTTTAAAAACGTTACTATTGATTTTGCCAATGGAGCTAAGCCCCGTTGATCTGTGTGTAGATTGCCACGAGCCAGAAATGAACAGGCTTTAAATGACCGGCGCGCCTGTACAGTGAGTGAACACGCGCATAGTCAACACGGCCCTAAAAATGAAACCGTCGCCCAGCTGCATGACTGGTAGGATTTAAAGCCGTGCTCAAACACACCCCGTTGGTGTAATTAATTAGGCGTTTTTTAATTAAGTGCCACTTGCTGACGAAGGCAGTGCTCTTTCTTGGATTCTGTCTCCAATTAACTTCAAAAGGAGGGACCGTAATCTGAACAACTCCTCCGGGCAGAGCAGAGTGCAGAACATGGCGACTACCGTACATTCCGTTCCCCACCGCCAGAACAATTTTGGCTTCGTTGACGATGGCCGTTTTTGATTTGCGACCGCGGCGGCGATGACGGTCATCGGCCCCAGCGTAATAAACACCCGCGGTTAGCGTGCAGATGAACGGCTGCGTGTCTTCAATTAAAAGGAAATTACGATCTCATCTTCTCTGTGCCCGCCCACATAGCCCATATCACATTACCGCTGCCGAACAATTCATCCTCCAGGGAGAATTCAGCTGAATAAGGTGGTCAAGAGCTTATGTGGAACTCGACCGTTCAGATGTCATAAGCTCCTGCTCCTTTAATGATTTATTAAGAGTAAACTTTAAAAATAAGGAGTGTATATTGGGGAAAATAGCTCCAAAAAATGGAAAGAAATATCATGTCAACCAATGGGAGAGTGAGGTTCCTTGACCCTCAAAACTAGGCGGGGCTACATTGTGACCAGTCGCTGACCCGTATGAACCTATCAACGCTTTGCTCTCCACAGCAGAGGCACAACCATTCAAATCATCTCTGATATCTCTGCCCATTTTGAAGTCTCGCGTGTTTCGCCTAACAGGGACGTGATATTTCCCGATTTGTCTCGTGGTGCCACAAGCACTCAGATGTTTCGCTGAACACTCTCTCCTAGTTTTAGCTGTCAGTTTTGAACCTCTGGGTGTGTGTGTGTGTGTGTGTGAGAGAGAGAGAGAATGAGTGAGTGAGTGTGTGCGTGAGCTAAAAGTAAACCTAAAATTGGTCATTTTCTTTTTAACCAGGAAAAGTCATGAATACTGACACCCCAGCCTAAAAACCGCCAACAGACGGGCCGAACTGCCCACATCAGCTCCTCTGGCTGCCCCGAATGCCCCATCCCACGGTCCTTTGCTCTCAAAAAAAACACTATTCTCGCGGTGACCTTACTGAGGAAGACGACGGCAGCTACCAGCTCGCCGCCGAGTCTCCTCCCCCTTCCGAGGGGGCGGGGCAAACTGCGAACCTCGTCACTCTTTCGCCGACCCCTCCGCTAACCGACGGCCACAGGGGGAGAGCCACGCGCGGAAGCGGGAGGGCCGTTCAGCGGATGAAGGACAGAATCGGGCGCCATTACATTTATTCCTCCTTTCTGTGATTGCAAATACACGCGCCACTGCTTCAGAACAGGAGACACTGACAATGAAACGAAAAAACGAAACTGAAAAATTGCATAACCTTTAAAAAAAGAAAAACCCGTCGCCAAGGCGATGGAAATTTAACTGTATGGATTTTCATAACTGCGGTAGGCCAGCTGTGCAGCAGTCATGACAGCCCTAAAGCTAATCCCCCATTTTCTGCTTAGTAGAAACCACTCTCAAATTCTCCTGACGGGACGTGGAGAGGGCGATCCCGGGGAAATTCGGAAAGGGGGGGGGAGACCCGCCCCCACGGGGATGCCAGGTTGGAGGTCTCTTCCGCCCCGCCGCTTCGAACGGGACTCCTGCCGTGACTCCTGTGGAAAAAGTGTCGCGTTGGTTTTATTTTCCGCTCGAGAGCAGACGGCGTAAAAAAAAAACCAGACGCGATTCACCCCGTTCTTCCAGGAATTCCACCGAGCTCCCAGCCCCGCGGAATTTCGAGGACGAGGAGCTCGGAGCTGATGGGGTCCAGAGGGGAGAAGGGGGCTCTATTCATGGTTTCCATAATGCCTGTCCCAGGGGGGAGGGAGGGGGGGGGGGAGAGAGAGAGACAGGGAATGAGAGAGAAAGAATATGAGAGAGAGACAGAGAATATGACAGAGAAACTAGGAGAGAGAGAGAGAGAGACCGAATGCAAGAAAGAGGGAAAGAAAGCCATACACCTCATGTAGCTTCTGTTGATTTGTCCATCTACATTTTATGTAACGTACATATGCTGTGTAAAAGTTATGTAAGTCGCTCTGGATAACAGCGTCTGCTAAATGCCTGTAATGCGATGTAAAAACAACTTTAACAGCTGCCTCATGGGGAGAGAGAATGCAAGAAAGGACGGAAGCAAGCCTTGGAGTGCGAGAGAGAGTGAGTGAGAGAGAGAGAGTGTGAGAGAGAGAGAGAGAGAGAGTGAGGGAGAGACTACCACGCGTTTCCACTGCGGCAGATTCCAGTGCTTGTAAGGTAGAAGGTGTGGCAGCGTGCTTTATTTAGCGAGAAAGGTACCCCCCCGCTTTGTTTCCCACCGTCGCTAAGCGAGGGGGGGGGGGGGGGCATTGCTCGCCACCCCGCCCCCGTTCCTCGCACTCAGGTACAGAAACCCCTCTCGCCGCGCCCCTATGAAACGGACACGGGGACGAACCCACCGATCCGTTTCATATGTATAGGTTTGGGGGGGGGAAACAGGGAGACATCCATCCATCCATTATCTATACCCGCCTACCCTGTTGCGGGGGGGTGCTGGAGCATATCCCAGCGTGCACTGGGCGAGAGGCAGGAATACACCCCCGGACAGGCCGCCAATCTATCGCAGGGCACACACACCGTTACCTATGATGGCAATTTAGAGTCTCCAATTAGGGAAGAAACCGGAGTATCCAAAGGAAACCCACACGGACACGGGGAGAACATGCACACTCCACACAGAAAGGCCCCAAGCCGAGATTCGAACCCACAACCCTTCTTGCTGTGAGCCACAGGGAGACATGTCACCCCCAATATGTTCCATTTGAATAGGTCCCTGTACTGGTTAGTATATACTTGTGAGATGTTTGACTGTGCCAGGCAGGGTGGTCCAGTGTCGTGCCCCCCCCCCCAAAGTCGCAGCGAAACCCCACGCCCGTGCGTCCGACCCCATTTACCGAACAGAGCGTCGCTCGGGGGAACCGCCGCGCATCTGGAAGCGCTAAAAATACGACGGGACGGGGACAGGACGGGAGGGGTGGGGGCGGGCGCTACTGTTTTCGCTTGCAGCCGTGACGCAACCCACACCCGGCCCCTTTCTATATTTGAGCGATTTCCATCCCGAGCAGGCCGTTAAGAGAGCAGGAAATGGGCGGGAGCGTGCAAGGCAGGAAGGGGCAGGATTCCGAAGGCGCGAGGGCGACGCCCAGGGCGGGCCAGGTACAGATGGATAGTTAAACCTAAGGTGTGCTCTGGGCTAATACAGGTATGAGGTGAGCAGGTAAACCTAAGGGTGTGTGCTCTGGGCTAAAACAGGTATGAGGTGAGCAGGTAAACCTAAGGGTGTGTGCTCCAGGCCCAGGCTAAAACAGGTATGAGGTGAACAGGTAAACCTAAGGGGGTGTGCTCTGGGCTAAAACAGGTACGAGGTGGACAGTTAAGCCTAAGGGGGTGTGGTCTGGGCTAAAACAGGTACGAGGTGGACAGTTAAACCTAAGGGGGTGTGGTCTGGGCTAAAACAGGTACGAGGTGGACAGTTAAACCTAAGGGGGTGTGGTCTGGGCTAAAACAGGTACGAGGTGGACAGTTAAACCTAAGGGGGTGTGGTCCAGGCCCAGGCTAATACAGGTATGAGGTGAACAGGTAAACCTAAGGGGGTGTGGTCCGGGCTAATACAGGTACGAGGTGGACAGTTAAACCTAAGGGGGTGTGGTCCGGGCTAATACAGGTATGAGGTGGACAGTTAAACCTAAGGGGGTGTTCTCTGGGCTAAAACAGGTATGAGGTGGACAGTTAAACCTAAGGGGGTGTTCTCTGGGCTAAAACAGGTATGAGGTGGACAGTTAAACCTAAGGGGGTGTTCTCTGGGCTAAAACAGGTATGAGGTGGACAGGTAAACCTAAGGGGGTGTGGTCTGGGCTAAAACAGGTACGAGGTGGACAGTTAAACCTAAGGGGGTGTGGTCTGGGCTAATACAGGTACGAGGTGGACAGTTAAACCTAAGGGGGTGTGGTCTGGGCTAATACAGGTACGAGGTGGACAGTTAAACCTAAGGGGGTGTGGTCTGGGCTAAAACAGGTATGAGGTGGACAGTTAAACCTAAGGGGGTGTGGTCTGGGCTAATACAGGTACGAGGTGGACAGTTAAACCTAAGGGGGTGTGGTCTGGGCTAAAACAGGTATGAGGTGGACAGTTAAACCTAAGGGGGTGTGGTCTGGGCTAATACAGGTACGAGGTGGACAGTTAAACCTAAGGGGGTGTGGTCTGGGCTAAAACAGGTATGAGGTGGACAGTTAAACCTAAGGGGGTGTGGTCTGGGCTAATACAGGTACGAGGTGGACAGTTAAACCTAAGGGGGTGTGGTCTGGGCTAAAACAGGTATGAGGTGGACAGTTAAACCTAAGGGGGTGTGGTCCAGGCCCAGGCTAATACAGGTACGAGGTGGACAGTTAAACCTAAGGGGGTGTGGTCTGGGCTAAAACAGGTATGAGGTGGACAGTTAAACCTAAGGGGGTGTGGTCTGGGCTAATACAGGTACGAGGTGGACAGTTAAACCTAAGGGGGTGTGGTCTGGGCTAAAACAGGTATGAGGTGGACAGGTAAACCTAAGGGGGTGTGGTCCGGGCTAAAACAGGTACGAGGTGAACAGTTAAACCTAAGGGAGTGTGGTCTGGGCTAAAACAGGTACGAGGTGGACAGGTAAACCTAAGGGTGTGTGGTCTGGGCTAAAACAGGTACGAGGTGGACAGGTAAACCTAAGGGGGTGTGGTCTGGGCTAATACAGGTACGAGGTGAACAGGTAAACCTAAGGGGGTGTGGTCTGGGGTGAAACAGGTACGAGGTGGACAGGTAAACCTAAGGGGGTGTGGTCTGGGCTAATACAGGTACGAGGTGGACAGGTAAACCTAAGGGTGTGTGGTCTGGGGTGAAACAGGTACGAGGTGGACAGGTAAACCTAAGAGGGTGTGGTCTGGGGTGAAACAGGTACGAGGTGGACAGGTAAACCTAAGGGGGTGTGGTCTGGGCTAATACAGGTACGAGGTGAACAGGTAAACCTAAGGGTGTGTGGTCTGGGGTGAAACAGGTACGAGGCCACATAAGCACAAGAATCGGCTGGCTCAGTTCTGCAAAGGCGAACGGAGTGCTTATGTACGGCACTTCCCCTCGCTGAATATAAGCATTGTGATGTCACTTCCTGCATTTCCCACCCTGTAACAATGAGATGTTCTGCGCTTATCGTCCCAGTGAGACTGGCACTCTGGCGAAGTCAAGGGTAACTGCAGTGGGCAGCAGGACGCCGGATGTGTAGAGACGTGCTGGAAAAGTAACGGCATACAAAATAATTTCCACAAGGGTGTGCCTCGCATAGTGTTAGTCACATTTTTTTATTAATGGGGGGGGGGGGGTGGTCCAGAGGCCTCACAAGCAGGCACGGTGCAGTTGAATATGAGTGTGTATCACATATTCGATTCAGCCCCTCAGGGACAACAAGTCAGAGGTTTTGTCTGGAATCTATTTATCAAGAGGACCTCCAGATTTTTGCCAAGATGGCAGCCTCTGTAGTCCAGGATGTGACAATTCACGAGGACTGTGGACATGACCACTATCTCCAGCTATACTTTATTACTACTAGTACTACAAACTAGCTAGCCATGACCTTTTTTGAAGAGATGGATTGAGGTGAGAGCAAGAGAGACTGGGGAATGAAGGGGGGTGGCAAAAGTAGTTCTGGGTAATGTAGGAAAACAGCACACTGGAGCAGATCCAGAAGAACCCCGACAGGATAGCAGGTGAAAATTGCGAACAGCGATACAGTGACATTACACATATCAGATAATAAACTGGAATTAATTTCACATCGCTGCCACACGCTTACCAACCACGTAGGCTAAGCGTTCTGACCCAGAATTCTCCTCACGTACCTCGCCAAACGCGCAATCCCGGTAACTCCGACGACGGCTCGAGCGTAACTCTGTACGGTAATGTCGCAGTTTGACCGCCAGACCACCCACCCACCCGCCCGCCCGCCTGGCTTCCTGCCCGCCTGCCCACCTGGCTCCCATGATGAGAAGAGTAAAAAAAAAAACGTGTGTGTCTAAACGGAGTGTCAGAGCTCATCGCCGAGCGACTCAAATTAAGCCGGCTGCCAAAAGCGTTCCGGGCGGATTTAACGTTCCGAGCCAGGAATGAGAAACTTCAGATTTTCCGTTTCGCAGCGGCGCTGAGGCGGTTAGGACGCACGCGGCCGGAGAGCGAGTCACACGCGCCGTGCTCCCCTCCCTGTGTGCGGCTGCGACGCGTCTGCGCAAACGTCAGAGCCCGAGCTCTGCGCGAGACGGATTTGGGTACGGGGGGGGGGGGGGGGGGGGGGAGTCAAGGATACATCCTGTCAGCAAATGGGGCAGATTTTTTGGAAGCGTTTTAGGAATATCGTGTGACACGCTCAACATAAATCCGTAAAGACTTATGCTCTGGGGGCCGCCCCCGTCGTCGGCTGGGGGGGGGGAGGGGCGGGAGCCTCAAGGCAGGCCGTGGGCGACGCCACCGCTGAGCCGACCTGCAGTCACTGCAGGGAGGGAAGGGTCCCCCAGCAGGCCAAAAAGGACCCGACGGGAACCAGTACTGAAGCAGGCGCCAGGTGAGAAGGGAGGAGGAAAGGAAGTCTTGACTGCCCCCTTTAGGTCAGGAGTTCCCAACCTCGCCCCTGGAGATCTACCGTCCTGTAGGTTTACACTCTGACCCAAACAGAGCCACACCTCATTCAACAGCTAGAGCAGGGCTGCCCAACCCTGTTCCTGGAGGTCTACCATCCAGTAGGTTTTCACTCCAACCCTAACACAGCACACCTTATTTAACAGTTAGAGCAGGGCTGCCCAACCCTGTTCCCGGAGGTCTACCGTCCTGTAGGTTTTCACTCCAACCCTAACACAGCACACCTCATTTCACAGCTAGAGCAGGGCTGCCCAACCCTGTTCCCAGAGGTCTACCGTCCTGTAGGTTTACACTCCGACCCAAACAGAGCCACACCTCATTCAACAGCTAGAGCTCTCGTTGAGCTGCTAAGTAGCAGAATCAGGTGTGGCAAATTAGGGTTGAAATGAAAACGCACGGGACGGTAGATCTCCAGGAACAGGGCTGGGAACCGCTGCATTAGATCACAATTATCAATGTGAGTACCTGAGAAAGGGAAACTTTTGTTGGACGGGCTGCGGCGAGGGCAGGCAGTGGAAAAACAAAGAAAAATGCGCTGATTGGAAAATGAGGTTAACCCGTCTGAGAGACGAGACACAGTCCACTTTAAGTAAATACAGCAGTAGTAGCTTGCTCATGAAAATGGAGGAAAATACAGTGAAATTGCAAAGTACAAAGAGTGAGTGCTCTGGATATATTTTATTTAATAAACGTCATTTACAGACACCCTAAAGCAAGACGATTATATAATTTAGGTACATAACTTGTGTATTCCTAAGAATTCCTATGTTTACCTAGACACATTGCATTCACATATTTCATAGGAATCCGTTCATAATCAAAGCAACTATGCTAAAGTGCTATCTTCGAAATTACAACAGTGGGTTCAGACGTACACCCAAGCAGCACAGATTTCCAACCGCCACGCGGTCCTGCCACCCGTACGAAAGAAAGCAACGCTAAGAAACAGCTGGAGATTGCAGCAGTCAGTAAAAGACGCACCGCGCGCATTGTTCCTTTAATTTTCTTTTTTCGTTCCGCAACATGAAGGGTGTGTTTTCCTCCCGTTAGCGTAGCGCGGTATCGACTATTTCGGGCTTTCTCCGTGGCACCTTGCCCTTGAGACCGCCCTGTCCTACTTTTCCGAGGCTGGCGAGTTATTACGCATCCCAGGGAAACGCTCTGTCTAGCACGTGTTACTCGAGAATAAAGAAAAGCCGACCTGGTGGGCATGTGTCTTGTGTTTGAGAGGGTCTTGCGCGTATCTCGCGGTTGTTTGGGATTTCGCTATTAAAACGCACTGTTGGCAGAGCTTATAAAGAGATGGATAATTACAGGCGCGCGAACCCCCACATGAATGGAGGCGGTGAACAAATAAAAAAAGTAATTAATCTGGAAGTGTACGCACGTGCGTTACGGTTTTACAACAAAGAACTACCAATTTTGCCGCTCCGGTGGTATTGGAACCTCCGGTAAAGGAGGTGTTCCAACAGAATTGTGTAAATTTGCATGTTTTGATAGCTGCAGAGATTAAGAGAGACGCGTAACGCCGTACCAGTTTTGTTGGTGTGATAATTGAGAAAAGGAATACTTAATTTGAAGTGTGGTGAATCGATTTCACAAGTACGAGCTTGAGCATGTTCCAGCAGAGAATCAGTACGGCTGTGAGCCTCATTGAAATATAATGAACGTGGATTACTGATTGACAGTTAAGATAGCCGTTTTTTAATAAAGAAATGTTAAAGTTCAAGAAACTGTTTCAAGCGGTTGCCATAACAACGGAGGGAATTCAGTGTTCGCATTCGGAACGTAGAGACGACGGGGATCAATGGCCTGTGCAGAAAGTCACCTTGAACTCATTCTTTAATTCTTTTTCCTTGAACATATTCTGTGCGCAGAGCGCTAAAAACATCCCGTGCTCGGTAACTGGCGAGGACAATCGTACGGTTGGATTGACTGGTTCTGCCAACGTGCAAGCAGCAAGGCTGTTGATTTACAACTAGCTGCTCCAACCAATGGCATATCATACATAAGTTCTGCATATTGCTGAGGATGAAGTCTGCCAAGCCAATAAATAATACGTTATTGAAGTCTGCACTGCGCTTCAAAAGGGGGCCAACCTTACCATGGGAATCGCACAAGACATATTACACCACGCTGTTTTCATTATACTCCCGATACAGTTAGCCCGGACATCCTGAGAGCCTGTCACTGCTCTAGTATCTCCATTAAAGAGGCGGCCTCCTTTGTTCGCGTTAACACACGTCAGACGGAAACACACGCACACACGTGGCACATGTTCCACATGTTGGGGCTCCACAAAAAAAGGTCGGCGAGCGCCTTAACCCTTTCCTCTCCTGTTTCTGTCCAGATCCTTTGCCCCACATCAACTCCCATCGCTTAGCACGTTAGCACGAGTAGCTTTGCCACCGATTAAGCAAAGCGCAAAGGGAAATGTAGCTTAGTAGCTTAGCCATAAATATTCTAATATTCATACATTACATTACAGGCATTTAGAACATCTTACACAACTTTTTTCACATAGAATTTGCATTGTATCCATTTATACAGCTGGATATATACTGAAGCAATGCAGGTTAAGTACCTAGCTCAAGGGTACAACGGCAGTGTCCGACCTGGTAATCAAACATGTGATCTTTAGGTTACAAGACCAGCTCCTTACCCATTATACTACACTGCCACCCTTAGAACTCGGTGGGGCAGAACCACCCAGGAAGGCATTCACGATGGGGTGTGGTGGTTCAGCCAAGGTAAACGGGTGGGCCAAGACACTATTCAGGTGGCCGTGGCCCATCTTTGCCCTTCCGTCCCGACGCAGTCCACACACACACAGAAGCGCAGGCAAGCCCTCCCCCGATAGGCCTGCAGCGTTGACGAACGGGTGTGGAACTAATCAGGCTCGTTAAACATGTGACGCGCACGTGCGCCGTAAATTCATTTGCTCTTCATCAAAGCTTCGCCCCGCCGGCAAGACGCATCCGCCGCGGGCGGGCGTGGGGGGTGGGGGGGCGGGGGGGGGCAGGCGCCTCGAAAATGACGGGGTCGATCGACCCGGGGGTCCCTTTCTTCTCCGGGGGGGGGGGCTCGAAGACGCGGCCGCTTTGAAGCGTTTCCGATAGCGACGCCGCGCGCCCCGTCGAAGGCGCCGAAAGAAAAGGCGGGAGGCGCACAAATTCACACGACAGTAACCCTTTAGGGTGCGGGATCGCCAATATGCCATTAGAACGCTCTTCACTGAACGTTCTAATGCTGATGTCACAATCACTCATGGTGATTGAAAGCAATGGAGTTCTAGTACACTGACTTAGAATTTAGAAGAAGAAAAAATCCCAAAAAACCTACTCTTCAAAGGGTTCGTTCGGCATGAATTTGGTGAGGAATGGCAAACAGAGCTTAAGCCACGAGCAACTTCACGATCGCTGAAGTACAGCAAACGTATTCAATTAATAGACACGTATAAGCCTGTAATTATGGTCCGTTCAGATGCCCGAGTGATCCCTAATTGGCCGAAAGTGATGGGATTCTGCTGTCCGTCTCTATGAAGACAGACAATGGCGTGGACAGACCCAAAGGAGCCAGGCTGGGTTTGGCCTGTTTGATATACGTAGTCTCTCATCTCCAATCCGCTCCAGCTTTATAGACCAGGACGTTTTGCTGCGGTGTCGGGATATTAAAAACAGAGCATGCCGGACCACCACCAAAGCTCCTTACACACCAGAACATCAAGAAACCAGGAGTGCCTCAGCTCTCCCCTTCAATCAAATGCAAAAATCAACTTCCATTACATTACAGCCATTTAGCAGAGCATTTACATAGCATTTACATAGCATCCATTAATACAGCTGGATATATACTGAAGCAATGCAGGTTAAGTACCTTGCTCAAGGGTCAAACGGCAGTGTCCTAACCCAGGATTCGAACCTGTGACCTGGGTTACGAGATCAGTTCCTAACCCATGATACTACACTGCCACCCGTCCTATTAAACTTCCTCTTATATTGTAGCAGAATTATGGGGTCTGCAAAATCATTATTATTTAGAGTAATTATTAGATTTTTTCCTCTCCATTATACAGTGACAGCAAATTCATCAGTTATAGAAGCTCTCGAGTTCAGCTGTGTGGTTAGAGGCCGGGGACCCCTTCTGCATTCACTTTCCCAGGCATGCCAGGGTTGCCAGAGCAGGTGATATAATCCCACTCTGGCAACCCCGATCACGTATGATGTCATACATTTAAAATTTCAGAAGAAGCCTGCTTGGGACTAAATGGCCATTAAAACTTTTTAAGCCCAGTGAAGATGTGAGGGAATGAGAGACATTATGGGGGAAATAAAATTCTTATGTTACCGACACAAACGTGATGTGGGTCACAACATCAAAAATGGTCCCTTTAACACGCAGACAGGGACGAGGCAAGTCAGAAGGAGAGGTCTACGGAGGCGAGCGGTGATGACCGCAATGCGGACGGTGCCGAGGCTGAGGGGCTCCCGGTCTCTCCAGCTGCTGCAACCTGCCAATAAAAATCAACCGGAACCAAACGGAGATATAAAAAATGAATGTTAGCCGTCTGAGCTGCTCTGGGTAAGAGGGTCTGCTAAATATCTATCTACCCCGGAGCTGCACCTTCCAATATCTCATCCCCCCCCTCGGGACCCCTCAATAAAGGGAGACAGTAACACGAGGTGAAGCTCAGCTCACCCCCCCCCCCCCCCCCCACCCACTCCCCGCCCCCCACTTATTAAGACCTGGAACACCATTATAGAAAAACCCATAATTCTCCCAGTCCCCCCGGGGCAGTGCATGTGGCCCTTATCAATGTTTCACGAGGGCCCGGATGGCTAATGCTTGACCCCATCGCCTTTCCGGAGCCAAGATTAACTTTTACCCACGCCAGGGCCCGCTTTGCTAATCGCGGGGTTCCCAGAATAGCCCGCGTTACGTCTTTCCCCCCCCCGTTCGGTCCGCAACCTGGCCAAATGGGGAAAAGCACAGGCCTCATTTATGTGTTCGATATACCCCAGGATTGTTAAGTTACATTCCACAACAATAATGTAACATTCTCTGCGATTGTGATGTTACATTCTACAACAGTAAGGTAACATTCTCTGGGATTTATATGTTACATTCAACAACAATAATATAACATTCTCTGGGATTGTTATGTTACATTCTACAACAATAATGTAACATTCTCTGCGATTGTGATGTTACATTCTACAACAGTAAGGTAACATTCTCTGGGATTGATATGTTACATTCAACAACAATAATATAACATTCTCTGGGACTGTTATGTTACATTCTATAACAATAATGTAACATTCTCTGGGATTGTTATGTTACATTCTACAACAATAATTTAACATTCTCTGTGATTGATATGTTACATTCTACAACAATAAGGTAACATTCTCTGGGATTGATATGTTACATTCTACAACAATAATGTAACATTCTCTGGGATTGTTATGTTACATTCTACAACAATAAGGTAACATTCTCTGGGATTGATATGTTACATTCTACAACAATAAGGTAACATTCTCTGGGATTGATATGTTACATTCTACAACAATAATGTAACATTCTCTGGGATTGTTACGTTACATTCTTTAACAATAATGTAACATTCTCTGGGATCGATATGTTACATTCAACAAAAATAATGTAACATTCTCTGGGATTGTTATATTTGACAACGATTATGTTTCTGGCAAGACTGTGGTTTCTTATTTTTGATAAGTGAGGGTATATAAACTGCAAAGACCAGAGACCAGAGAGAGACACATGCAAGTGGCTGTGCTGCAGGTCAGAAAAACGTCAAGTAAACAGCCTCAGTCTCTTGTTATAGCTAATAATAGGCAAGACTGCATTAACTGTATGCCACAGAGCCTACATTATACAGCCGTAGGTACGTTATTTAACCTGCCATAACACCTGCAATGGTAGTGAATCACAGATGATAAATTTGAAGACTGACAAATTTCCTAAAACTGCCATTATGTATGCAGCCAATTTTCTAAAAGATTTCAAAACAACCATTGCAAAACACCACAAACGTCATGGCAGTCCAATGACATCTGTCACAAGCTCTAACACTCAGTCGTGTCTGGTTATGACAAACATTATTCCATGCTTATGACAGCTTTATATAGGCTTCATGACGTACAATTCAAGTTTTTCACCCAATAACAATAAAGCTTACTGTACAAATATGTAAAGCGCATTACATTATGCATGTGCGTGGTTTCAGGTCTGCTAGCCAAAGAGGCTGTGCAGCACAGCAGTAAGCTTGAGGTATCCTATTCAGTGCTGTGAATTGGAATCGGATGTGCTGCCCTGATGCCAGATGCTTGCCTGGTGGAAGCAGAGCTTAAAGCTGGACTGTTCCTGTAAAAATGTAGCTGTTCAAACGGGCACAGACACCAAGACGCTGAGCCCCGTGCCCCGTACCAGCTTAACGCCAAGCAGACGTAACGTCTGCGGCACGCGAGCTGAACGTTTTTGTTCAGGTACATCCTGTTTTCAGGCAGGCCCTGTGTGAATCAGGCAGAGGCTCAGAAAGTAATAAAGGTTTGAATAGCCTGTTTCGTCTGCAGCACGCGAGCTGAACGTTTTTGTTCAGGTACATCCTGTTTTCAGGCAGGCTCTGTGTGAATCAGGCAGAGGCTCAGAAAGTAATGAAGGTTTGAATAGCCTGTTTCTCATAGCATGATTTCCATTATCATCAGCAGATTGTTCAGTTAGCATACACGAGCGCCGGGCTGTCAGGGTTAAGAAACAAAGAGCCTAACGCTGTAAGGGTCGTTTCCTAGGAGACCCTGGAATACCTTGCCCCCCATCCCCCCACCCCACAAGTGTTCACAGTTTGAGTAAACAACATCACCCAGAGCTCAAGGCCAACTGTGCTTCAACAAAGGGAAAAATCTCAACAGTAAACAACTACAGACAAACAAAGATAGCAAAACAAAGACTACAAATGCCAAGGGCAATCACTTAAATACACTATTCACTCGCCATCACGTCTATCGCAGAGGACGCCTACATCTCCCCCTTGTGGTCAGAACAAAACTGCAACTTGAAATATATAGTTTTTTGAAAGCGAATCGGCTTCGTTTGTACCAAAATTGACCTAGTTGCTAAAACAAACTTCATCCCCCGCCTTTATAAAGTTCAGGAGGAACGGAATCAAAAAATTTGGAGGCTGACCGAGCCGTGAGGTCATGTGTTTTTTCTTTGGTGCTATTGATCTAGCACATGCCAGACTGACGGAGTCACTACCTGGGAATGAATCGCGCACTTGTCTCCCCGCCCCTCGGAGAGAACCAGATTACTGCTTCCTCTTCCTCTAATATTTTCCTAAATGGACATCAAACGGTCTCTCTGCCCAAGGAAAAAGACATTCTGGCTTATTTGCCCATTTAAGGTGTAAGACCACAAATGCTTAGAATGTTCTTAACTGAACATTCTAATGCTGATGTCACAATCGCTACTGGTAACTGAAAGCAATGGAGTTCTAGAACATTGACTTAAAATTTTGAAAAAAACATTCCAAAAAACCTACTCTTCAAAGGGCTACAGAGCTCAGTGTGGTCAGTTTGTAGTGCCATGTTACACTCTCTCTTGCTCTGCACTTTCCATGATGTCAGAGGGGAAAAGAATCCAGAAACACGTAGCCTATAGACAGTAAATAAATTCATGTACTGATTCTGAATCACTGCATGTGTCATTTGATGTTCTTTAAATCCAACATATGATCAGTTTTCATTTTTTATTTGAATCTGTAATATGTACTAATTTAGTATTTTTGACAGTTCCTTTGAAATACACTGTACAAGATACAGTACTGCACTTTCAATAACCTTCCTCAGTTCTGAGTCTGGGAGAAATGTAAACGTTTGTATTGCGAAACCGTATGAATTTGCAAGAGAAAGTGTTCAGAAGGCCAAATGTTACAACAATCAGCATCAGAGTACATCTATTTGAAATACCTATATTTAGAGAACAAATGGGTCTACCACATGAAAACAACAGGAGGAAAACTATTTACTTTCCATTCCAAACTGAGAATTAATCTGCTAACATTGTAATCATTTCAGAGAACACATTTCCAAACCAAGACATGCTTTCTTAATCAGAAAGACAAGAAATTCAGGATATTTTTATCCTGTTTTCCACCAAAACACTTTACTGGCAAATGCTGAACTTGTGTTCATAATGCGATACGTCTGCCCTGGTTAGCTCCTTGCTTCAACAAATTAAGCCATTCCAACATCAAAATAAGGCTTTCAAATCGCATCAAACCGGAAAAGACTGGATACAATTGGAAACAGTCTGCATGGAAAAAACTAGCACCCACTTTGCATTCATAAACCCTCTTAATTAAAACATTACAATGTTATGCTCTCTCTCACCATTCACGCATAACGCGATTAAATTCCGGCTAAAGACTTCCAGGCATAATATAATTTCACGTGCATTGTTTTCCAGACAAATGGATTTAAAGCACGCGGCATCTTCCCATTCAAATGCAGATGAACTGGATTAGACACAACACACGCGCCCGCGGTCACACCAGCGGCACCGGGTGCGACTTCGCCGCGTGCATCAGCTGGACTGCAGCGGTTGCGGACGTCTCAATCGCGCGCCTGTCTGAGGAAAGGCTGCCCTGTAGCACCAGCGCCGCCTGATGCCGACTGTAGTAACTGCACCCCAGTCTAACACGGTAATAAACTTGACTGTGGCTATGAATGACTGATGGGATATTTTGTCTGACTATTGTTATGACTTATTCAATAACGACATTACGATTTCAGCCCAATGAGTTCATTTGAATTCACTCGCATCCGTTAATTTCCAAAGACTGCAAGGAATTGAAATGTCTAGATTAGGTTCGGCTCTGACACAGAGGCTTACAGAAAAGGAGAGTGTTAATCAAATTTTAATTATTCTTCTAACGCGAAAAAAAATGACAACTTCGATAGATGACTAGTCAAATACACCAAAAGAGCACTAGTAAACTCCCCAGTATGACAAAACTAATGTGCTAATGTTAGCCAGCTGAAACCAAGAGAGAGTGTCACAACGAAAGACAGGCGCTCTGCGGCGACCCGTCTGCCTGGGAGGTGCCCGCGTCACCGCCGTGGAACTCAAACACGGGAACCTCCTTTAGGCTACTGAGTGTTCTGACAGTCGTTTCTGTGGTTCCGCGAGAAATCATTGTAAGAAACCCAGAGACAAGGGGGATTTAGCCAGATACACCGCCAGAACCTCGCCCTCCCCCAGGTTAGCTAAGTGTAGCTACCCAATTTCCTCTCTGTGATGATACAGGCTCCATGATGTCACACAGTTGCGACTGATTTTCTGTAGTAAAAGTATACAGTGAAGTTAAGACACCGGCCCGCAATGGGATTTTTTCCTCCGGTATCAGCAAACAAAAAGGATTCCGCGACATGTCATTTAATTTTGTAACTACATTTGTAAGGCTTTACACGAATAAGAAATGTCTAGACGCAAGCACTCAGTTTACTACGTTGCTTCATACGTAAGCCCCAATGTCTACCTGAGTGTTGCATTGCGTCAAAATGTGAAACATTAACCAAGCACTTTCTATCGGTTGAGCTCAAATATATCCTTTTAAAAATGCACCGACTTTCAAGACCCAAATAACGAGCGTAAAATTAATAATTAGCTTAAAATATTCTGTATTTAATACCATTACTCATGAACAACAACACACAATTGTTGTACTAATATCTTTGCACCATAGACAACAATCTTTGTTAGACATGTGCTTATGCTATTTGCTGTTCTCAATAGAGGTCCTCAATCAGTTTAAGTTTTCGTGACAAAGCAACCGCTTTGTATTCAACAGTTTCCGGAATTGGCAAAAGATTTCTCAGTTGCCACATCAATCAGGCACAGCAATTTAGAAATCAAAACATTTGTAATCCTTTGAAATTGTGTCAAACGTTATCGTTCAAAACGATACAAATTCCCAGGCATCACAGCCCATGGGATAGTACAACTACCAAAACCGGCCATAGGGTGGCAGCACGTGCAAGTCTGGAGTGTAAGAACAGCGTCGTTCCTCGAGAGCCTGGACCAGGGGCTGCCTCTGTCAGTCAGTCAGTTTCTTTAACAACATTAGTCGGGCGAAGGCTTGCCGGCAACCCTCATTTTACAGCGGGAAACTGCCGTGGGAAATGGCGGGAATCAGGGCAAGGGAAAACTAGGTGGAATCTACAGTTGTAGTGATTGGTGGGGGAGGGAGGGGGGGTTCATACCTCAACCCCAAAAATACACAGGCAGCTGTGCTCCAAAGAGAATACAAATCAGTGACTGAGACTGAGCGCTGGTTGCGGTAAGACCATCAGGATGCCTCCCTGGGACCACGCCCACTTTGTGCATCCAGCCCCAGGGTGGGAGGAGCCTAGCCGGCATCTCTCCACGTCCCTCCCTGATGTCGCTGTTACCAGGTCTGTTAAACCTGCCAGGGCCACACAGTCAAGCGCCTTTTGCGGGTTGCTGGAAAAAAAAAAACAAGGCAAGATTTCTTTGGGTCTTTTTTCTGTTTTAAAAAAAGAGAGAGAGAGAGGGGGAGAGAGAGGGGAAAACCTAATTAAACGACAGCGGTGCCGTTTCAGAGGCTGCGGTCGGCTGGGTGAGTGGGGTAGCCTTGGAAACCTTAAAAGAAAAAAAAAAAGAGGGAGCAGGAGCGATCGAGGCGCACATTCCCCCTCGTTAAGGTTTTGGCGCGGCGATCGGTCTTTATAAAACGGCGGGAAAATAATGAAGCGCGGCCCCCGCGCCTTCCTGGAGCGGGGGTGGGGTGGGGGGGGGGCAGAGCGTAATGAAACCAGGGGGCGGTAAACGGCGAATGGTGAGACCGGCCTCTCCGTCACGTCGACGGCAGCCCCTATTTAACGTGAGGGACGGCCCTGTCGGGGAGCTAAGCTAACGGCAGGAACGGCGCCCGTCACATTCCGGTTCGCTCAGTTCGGGAAATTAACCGAAATTCAGTTAATGAATCACAAAAAAAAAAAATAATCCCCCATAAAACCATTAGTCAGCTGAAATGCAGTTAAATTGGCTGAAGTGAGATGGGATTGATCCTGACTGACTGATAGGCCAAGCTGTTGGCCCCGGCAGGCAGGTGATTGGCTGAGCTGTGGCCTGGCAGGCAGCCTATAGGCCGGGTTGTGACCTGGCAGATGCGCTGATAGGCTGAGCTGTGGCCTGGGGTGATTAAGGCGGTCAGGTTCCTGTAGTGTAGCCTGCGATACCCGAGGTTGAGCGGCAATCTGTGCGTTTGCCTCGGGGGCAGGGGGCTGAGGGGGGGGCCTATAGAAGGCCATTAGTGCTGATGCCCGCAACCCCCCCCACAATGGGACAGGTGATGGAGCACAGACTGCGGGGCACTTTCACCTCCACCGCAAGGGAGGCCAGCCTGGGTGCTGTCACAGCAGGAGCGGGCGGGTTGGGCCATGATGAGAGGAGAGAGGAGGAGAGTCACATTACACACCTGTCATCCTGACACACGCACATGCACACACACACACATACACCACATGCATATACACACACACACACACATACACACACACACACGCACACACGCAGGCACACGCACGCATGCACACACATACATGCCCTCAAGGTCACATGTACAAGCGCACACATACAAGTGCATGCTCATGCATACACAAGAGTGCACACACAGACAAGCACTAATACAAATACACACACACACCACCGCAAACACACATGAGTGCATACACACAGACACATACAAACACACACACACACACACACACACATTCCCATACCAAGATGGAGGAACAATGTTGATGCAAAGACACAGATAAGCAAAAACAAAGGTCTGGTCAAATTTCAGAAATGGGAGAAGACAGGTGGGCACTGGATTTTCTCGGGGACTCTGACAGGGGGGGAGAAAGAAACAGCCAGTTGCCCCTCGGCAATATCCAATCAGAACCTCCCCCCTCCTCTTGCCCTGCAGAACGCCTCGCTCTCCCGGTACACCCCTCGTAGCGCCCCGCGCTGAAACCGCCGGCGTGAAGCGCTCAGGGGGCCAGTGTGGAATTATCCCAGCCCAATCTCATTCCGCTAACGCAGTTAGCCGTTATTGGATATGCAGCTGATTGGATTTGGGTGTATCCGTTTGGGATGGGAGAAAGAGCCCCCCCCTCCGACACTGCACTAATAACCACACATCTGGACGAACCGTCCGTTCTGCTCTACCATGCTGTGTGCACGCACACACACACAAACACACACACACGCATACACACACACACACACACGCATGTACACCTGCCTTCCCCCGTCTACCCTACCCAGAGTGATTCCACTAGGAGCCTCGCTCCATATCCTCTAGACAACCTCAGAGTCCCCTAGTGATGCTAGTGCTGATGCTGATTCTGGTGCAGATGCTGATTCTGGTGCTGATTCCGGTGCAGATACTGATTCTGGTTCTGATGCTGATTTCGGTGCAGATGCTGATTCTGGTGCTGATGCTGATTCTGATGCTGATGCTGATTCTGGTGCTGATGCTGATTCCGGTGCTGATGCTGATTCTGGTGCTGATGCTGATTCCGGTGCTGATGCTGATTCCGGTGCTGATGCGGATTCTGGTGCTGATGCTGATTCCGGTGCTGATGCTGATTCCGGTGCTGATGCTGATTCCGGTGCTGATGCTGATTCCGGTGCAGATGCTGATTCTGGTTCCGATGCTGATTCCGGTTCCGATGCTGATTCTGGTGCTGATGCTGATTCCGGTGCAGATGCTGATTTTGGTGCTGATGCTGATTCTGGTGCTGATGCCGATTCTGGTGCTGATGCTGATTCTGGTGCTGATGCTGATTCCGGTGCTGAGGCTGATGCACACACACACACACACTACAGGGGTTGCGGACAGTGTGCCGATGCCGCTGCCAGACGGGGAAAGCACTGAGGTGGGCGGGGCTTCTCCGAGCACTTCTGCCTCTCGCACTTCCTGTTCCAGCGCTTCGTTAAAAAAAAACTTTAAAAAAACTGCCCCCACCAGTGCGATGAAATTCACGGCTCATTTCCTCAGCACCTACGCCCGACCCCCCCCCCCCCCAAAACCAAACCCCACCTACCCTCCCTCCCCTGGTCTGGCACGAGCTCACCGCCCCTCCCCACGAATACAGCCTGACACGTGACCTGCACCGTAGGGACATTCACGAGAGCGTCGGGGGACGAATGCGTATTCTGGGGGAGCGCCGTCTGCAACGAGCGAACATCCCATAAACCGCACGGAGACGAAACGAAGAAAGAAAGAAACCAAATCCCCTTAACGCCGTACACGCCTTACAGAAAACACTGCTTCCTCAGCCCGGATGGCCTATTGATTCGTTTAGCCTCGGTTCTTCCCCTGTTATTTTTTCCTAAAATGGGAGGGGAGAGGAGGGGGGGGCACTGCAGCCCATTTTTCCGGAATGTCCCGGAATGGATCCTCAATTTTGCTCTGATAAAAGTCGATCTCTCAGCCGGCGGCGATGTCCACCCCAGATGCGCCCTTGGCGGGGGGGGGGGGGGGGGGGGGGGGGGGGTCTTTGCACCAAGTTCCACACTCTGATCCCGACTACTCTGAGATCGTCTAGTCTGGTCTGCTCTGTGCCGTTTACTGCTGCCCAGTCCTCAGACAGGCAGCCCGGCAGAGCACAGATATCACTGAGGGAGACGTAATGGGGATGTAATGAGGACAAACAAGATCGTCGGGGGGGGGGGGGTGGAGGAGGCTGAGGTCGGCGGGGCGGAGGGACGAGGGTGAATCTCTCGGCACCGGTGACAAGGGGAACACCGAACGAACACTCCACTCCACTCCACTCCACTACCAACAGGGCAGCCCATCCAATCGCAGCACATTCACCGCCCAATGATCTTCCCACCCCGCCCAGTCATCTTCCCACCCGCCCAGTGACCTTCCCACCCGCCCAGTGATCTTCCCACCCGCCCAGTGACCTTCCCACCCGCCCAGCGATCTTCCCACCCCGCCCAGCGATCTTCCCACCCGCCCAGCGATCTTCCCACCCGCCCAGCGATCTTCCCACCCGCCCAGTGATCTTCCCACCCGCCCAGTGACCTTCCCACCCACCCAGTGACCTTCCCACCCGCCCAGTGACCTTCCCACCCGCCCAGTGATCTTCCCACCCGCCCAGTGATCTTCCCACCCGCCCAGTGATCTTCCCACCCGCCCAGTGACCTTCCCACCCGCCCAGTGATCTTCCCACCCGCCCAGTGATCTTCCCACCCCGCCCAGTGATCTTCCCACCCTGCCCAGTGACCTTCCCACCCCGCCCAGTGATCTTCCCACCCGCCCAGTGATCTTCCCACTCGCCCAGAACGACCCACGCAGACCACAAACGATCACGCTGCACCCCCCCCCCCATCCAGGACCTGGTTTACCACTCCGACGACGGAGGTCATTACACATTAACGTAAGTCTAGAGGGCGAGAGCGCGCAGCTGACTTGCAGAGAATGGCGGGTTTATGGGTCCTCCATAAACACTGTGGACGGAGTGTAGCACAGTGGGTAAGGAACTGGGCTTGTAACCGAAAGGTTGCAGGTTCGATTCCCGGGTAAGGACACTGCCGTTGTACCCTTGAGCAAGGTACTTAACCTGCATTGCTTCAGTATACATCCAGCTGTATAAATGGATACAATGTAAAATGCTATGTTGTGTAAGTCGCACTGGATAAGAGCGTCTGCTAAATGCCTGTAATGTAATGTAATGTCCTCCTTCAGGGGGAGAAGGAACCGGACTCCGGAAAGGAGGAACGCCTCTGAGCCTGAAGGGCCCAGGCCCGAGCGGGAGAGCGAGCGAGCGCGCGGCCAGCGGACGAAGCCGCAAGAAAAGAAAGCGGCAGCTTTAAATCGGATTAGGGGGTGACATAGCTCAGGAGGTAAGACCGATTGTCTGGCAGTCGGAGGGTTGCCGGTTCAAACCCCGCCCTGGGCGTGTCGAAGTGTCCTTGAGCGAGACACCTAACCCCTAACTGCTCTGGTGAATGAGAGGCATCAATTGTAAAGCGCTTTGGATAAAAGCGCTATATAAATGCAGTCCGTTTACCGTTAGTCAGAGGGCTCTTATTTTGGAGCCCTCCAGAAATAAGCCTTTTCACAAGTCTGGGTCCGTTTCCAACATCCCAAATGCGCACAGCAGGGAAATTCCTATGTTCTCCCAACTGTCGTTCACACTTTTTGCGCAAACGAAAATAAAACCTCACGCGTTCGTCCGGAAAACCGTCGGGACACCCAGTTCTGTAGTTCCTTTTTGTTTTCGATTTTCAGAGGGACGGAGTCGCTACGGCGGCACGCGCGATCCTTTCGCTCCGGAGATGGGGGGGGGGGGGGGATTTCGCGGCAGATCGGATCTTCCCCGGCGGCCGGAGCGGGAAGAGTCGGAACGCTGGCCAGCTAACCAAACGTCGGCTAATTCCTGCTCTTCCGGTGGGCGGGAACGCTCTCCGCACCCAACGACTCGACGAGCGGGGGGGTTTTTTTGCGCGGGGGGGGGGCCCGAATGAGTTGCGATGGCGGCTTCGCCTCGTCGCTGCTCCTCTCGGGCTTCGGACGCCCCCCCCCCCCTCGGAGACCCTGACACCGGAAGCTGCTTTTCGCTCCCGTCAGGCCGAAAAATCGAATCGATCTCCACCGAGGACCTTCCGCGAGGTATGGCACCTAACTCTTTCAATAAGGAGGCTTCTAGAACATTCTCGGGGTGACTGCTACGGTTAGGGTTCGTACAGCAGCACTGTAACTGAGAGCATAGGTTCCGGCGGTTCAATAAAGGTCGAATTGGCCGAAACTGCTGACAGACTACACAAGATGGTGGTCTTTGAAGTTAATCAAAGAAAATGATTCAGTCAGAAATTTAACAAAAAGAAGTCCTGATTTCTTCCCAAAGATTGCAGCAAAGCTCCATCTAAAATATTCACCTCGGCAAATTGACCAATCGGTGGGGCGGCGGTTGGACCGTTTCTTCAGTGAACCGCAGTAGGGACGCCTATTTTAACGGTGACCCTGTCCAGCTCTGTGAGAAGCGGGTCTAAGCGCGGGTGAAGATGCCAGCTGGACGTTTTATCAGGTTCATGGTTTCCTAAATCCAGCCTCAGACAGGCCACAGAGCTAACAGTGACCAAGGAGAAGCTCCCAGCATGCACCGCTCCCCGTACCGCTCTCCAGCACGGGGCCCGAGGTCACTGGAGACGGCCGTACCCACAGTGCTGATAGATGTACACGGGGGGGAATGTGGGTCATGGCGCCGTAAACCCAGCCACAGCGTGAAACCCCCCGGGGAGAAACCCTCCCGTCCCCCGAGGAGGTGACCCTGTCGCAGGGTAAAAGACGGCCTCCATTACGAGAGAAGCCTGGGACTAAAGTTGGAGTGGCCCCCAGGAGGAAACGAGCCCCCGGGGGGTAATAAATCCCCAGCCTGCTGACAGCACCCATATTAGAAGTCAGGCAGGGTGGCGATCCTGACCCGCTATCCCATCTCTCTCCCTCCATTTCTCACACACACACACACGCGCCTGCATACACACACACACACACACACACTCTCACACGCAGACACACGCACCTAAACACACATATACACACACACACATGCGCACTCACACGCAGACACACACACAAACACACACACAAGCACAAACACGCGCGCACACACACACACACACACACGCAAACAAACACACACACACACACAGACACACATGCAAAGGCAGGCACCCACACACACACACACACACACGCACTCGCACTCGCACTCGCACACGCACACGCACACGCACACATACACACACACGCACTCTCACACGCAGACACACACACACACCTAAACACACACACACGCACTCTCACACGCAGACACACACACACACGCACTCTCACACGTAGACACACACAAACACACACACACATGCGCACTCACACGCAGACACACACACGCAGACACACACGCCTGCACACACACACAAGCACAAACACGCACACACACACACGCAAACACACACACTCACAGACACACATGTAAAGGCAGGCACCCACACACACACGAACAGACACACAAACACGCACACATGTACGCAAGCTGACACACACACACACACACACATTTATACACATACATGTAAAGGCATGTACCCACACAAACACGCACACACATGTAAAGGCATGCATTCGACACAAGCACCCACAAGCACACAGCTTGACCTTCATAACGTGCTGATGGAGCAGCCTGACTGCACCGTCCCCCTCCCCCCTCCCCCCTCCCCGAGGTGTCTGTCTCCACCGGTGCAGCAGAGAGATGTGATATCATCAGCGCCATAGGCCGCTTTCGCACAGCGGTGAGAGCCCAGCTCTCTCAAACACTCTCCCAGAGCTGAAAGAGGAGAGATACCGTACACACGTACACACAGACGCACGCACGCACGCACGCACGCACACACACACACACACACGCGCGCACGCACACAGACATGCACACACAGAGACACAGACTCCTCATTGAATTTCATTTTCGCACCGTTTGTTCGCAGTGAGTGTTAATTAAAATTCAACACGTTAATTACACATGAGCCCTCCGATAATTAACACATTTGGAACCGAGGCGCAGAGCAGGAAAAAAACCCAAAAGGGGTCACTTCATAAAGACGGGTGTAAAGTTTGTGTGTGTGTGTGTGTGGTACTGGGGGGAGGGGTACTTAAATGCTCATAAACGATTGAGCATTACGATGAGGGCGATATAGCTCAGGAGGTAAGACCGATTGTCTGGCAGTCGGAGGGTTGCCGGTTCAAACCCCGCCCTGGGCATGTCGAAGTGTCCTTGAGCAAGACACCTAACCCCTAACCTCTAACTGCTCTGGCGAATGAGAGGCATCAATTGTAAAGCGCTTTGGATAAAGGCGCTATATAAATGCAGTCCGTTTACCACTTACGATTGCCATTCATTTACGGTTTGCAGTTTGCTCTCTGGAACAGTCAGTGACATCATAATGTTGTTCAGACAGTATAACTGTTTGCTCATAAACGGTTTGCTCTGTGGAACAGTCGGTGACATCATAATGCCGCTCAAACAGTGTAACCGTTTGCTCATAAACTGTTTGCTCTGTGGAACAGTCGGTGACATCACAATGTAATGGATTGCTCAGTAAAACGGTTAGTGACATAATGGTGCATGGCAGCAGTGCAGCAGAACAGACGCGAGATGAGAAAAACAAACACGGAATAAATCAGGCCCTTCAAGCAGGAAAAACGGAGAGGGGAAAAACACATTTACCCACACACCACTGCACGATTGTGTAAGATGTCAACGCCAATCACTTAAAGGCCAGTGTGCGTGCAGGTTTTGGCTTCAATTAATTACCCTGGTTCAATTAGCTAATGTGGGCCTCACCCACATTAACCAATGACTTACAGGGTCTCACCCACATTAACCAATGACTTACAGGGCCTTACTGACATTAACCAATGACTTACAGGGTCTTAACCACATTAACCAATGACTTACAGGGTCTTAACCACATTAGCCAATGACTTACAGGGTCTTAACCACATTGACCAATGACTTACAGGGCCTTACTGACATTGACCAATGACTTACAGGGCCTTACTGACATTAACCAATGACTTACAGGGTCTTAACCACATTAACCAATCAACTTACAGGGTCTCACCCACATTAACCAATGACTTACAGGGTCTTAACCACATTAACCAATGACTTACAGGGCCTTAACCACATTAACCAATGACTTACAGGGTCTTAACCACATTAACCAATGACTTACAGGGCCTTAACCACATTAACCAATGACTTACAGGGCCTTAACCACATTAACCAATGACTTACAGGGCCTTAACCACATTAACCAATGACTTACAGGGCCTCACCCACATTAACCAATGATTACAGGGCCTTAACCACATTAACCAATGACTTACAGGGTCTTAACCACATTAACCAATGACTTACAGGGCCTTAACCACATTAACCAATGACTTACAGGGCCTTACTGACATTAACCAATGACTTACAGGGCCTCACCCACATTAACCAATGACTCACAGAGCCTTACTGACATTAACCAATGACTTACAGGCCCTTAACCACATTAACCAATGACTTACAGGGTCTCACCCACATTAACCAATGACTTACAGGGTCTCACCCACATTAACCAATGACTTACAGGGCCTTACTGACATTAACCAATGACTTACAGGGCCTTAACCACATTAACCAATGACTTACAGGGCCTCACCCACATTAACCAATGACTTACAGAGCCTTACTGACATTAACCAATGACTTACAGGGCCTTAGCCACATTAACCAATGACTTAGAGGGGTTTGACGGCATTATCCAATGACTTACAGGGTCTTATTCACCCAAGGAGTTAATTGCGCCACACCCACTGAATAGCAACAGACATCCAGGAGAGAAAAACTGATGGAAAAAGCATCCCTCATCTTCCCAGTACCACTGAACCACTGAGGGGCACGGCAGGGGGGGGGGCACACCACATTAAGCAGATCCATTCACGACGGCCCTCTCTCCCCGTGCCTCCCACGGACGGATGAACGAGCGTCGCGGTTTCACACCACCCCCCCACCGCCGCCGGGTTCTCCCGCAGTCGCTAGCCCGTGTTTAAAACGGGTCGTCGCCCTCTCCCTCCCCAGCAGTGTGCTGATTAACCCGCCACGCTCTGGCCCGACCGCCCGCACCCCCCCCCCCTCCCGCGCCTCACCGTCAACCCAAGCGACTCAAGGATTCGGGGGGGGGGGGGGATGGGGAAAGAGGGTCGGAGGGCCAGATCGTCGAACGCGGGGCCCCGCCCACCCCCCGCCGCCGCAGGCTCTGGGAAATTTTGAAAAACGCTCCCGCGATTAGCTCCCCCCCACCCCCCGTCCCCCATCCCCCCCTCCCGCCCCAAACTCATTTTCACTTTCCCTCAAGAAACCGGCCCCAGCAAACCCCGGGCCTCTTCCTAATAAAGACAAATAAAAGCCGAACTCCGGTTATGAATTGCACTGGGAAAAAAATCTATCAAGAGCGTATGGCCAACGGGCCAATCGTGGCCCAGTTCACAAATAAGCGCAGCCCCAATTATTTTCCTCGAAATTCATTAAAGCAGCACGTTTACATGCTTACCCTCGCTAAAATGCCAATGCTTTCCTTGTTAATATATATAGCTCAATACAAGGTTAGCACCAGAATTTAAACAAGAAAAGATCACTGCTTGCTTTATCCTTTATATTCTGGGATAAGCATTTCATTCACAGCTTTGTGTCACTATGTGTAGGCAGGCTGAAGTTGAATTCTGTAGCTGTTCTTAATCATACCAATACATTTGGGGAAAAGGTACCGATACATTTTTAAACCTCATAGAAATCCTACTTTGGCAAACAGAGCCACTAAAGGCTCTAAAAGACTTTAAAAAGAGGGATTCCCCCTCTTGTGGGACACGCCCACACGGAGACATGATGACGTAACGGGCGAAGTCGCGGTCGCATCTGAGCGCGTGCAAGCCGCCTTAAACCTCCTTAAGCCAGTGGTTCTCAGACTCGGTCCTGGGGGGACCCCTGTGTCTGCTGGTTTTCATTCCGAACTCAACAGCAGTCCCAGAATTTTAACAAGCTGTTAATGTTTCTTAATTGGGTGCTTTTCATGTTTTAGAGCTGGGGTTCCAGAAAGGGCCAGTGTGGGTGCACACACCTGATTCTACTAATCAATCACTAGAGTCATTGCTAAGCATCATGATTAGTAGAATCAGGATCAGGTGTGTGCACCCACACTGGCCCTTTCTGGATAAGACTGGGGACCCCAGCTCCAAAACATGAAAAGCACCCAATTAAGAAAAATTAACAGCTTGTTAAAATTCTGGGATTGCTGTTGAGGTTGGAATGAAAACCAGCACACACAGGGGTCCCCCAGGACCGAGTTTGAGAACCACTGACTTAAGCGACGAAAAGGATATTATTCTGCAATTGTCAACAAGAGAATATTAAATTAGAAAACTTGGAATTAACACAAAATGGCCCCAAAAGGCTACCCGTAACAGTACAGGATAATAACGCTCACCGACAGCTCTCAAAATGAGAAAGTGGTGAATGCACCCTTAACTTATGAGGTTTAAAAATTCATTGTTCAAAATATGCATTTGTCAGCATTCTGTAACATCGCTTTCTGTTCTTTATAGGGTTGCATCTGCGCATTGGTTTTTTTTAATTTTTTTTTTAGTAACGGGTAATGACATCCTGCTCTTGACTGGCATATGAACCGCACCTTTATGTAGCACGCGTGCCAATCAACGCAATGCAAATGTCTCCATATACTGCACACATGGAGATATTTGCATCCTCCCTCCCTTTCCCCCATTCATGCTTTGAGTACCTGTTTATAAAACGAAGCCACAATAATTACTCTTCACTTGAAATACGATTCCCCAGATGGTACTGGCAAATGCACGGTAAATAAAAGCTTTAATAAACACCACTGGGTATGATGAAATGCAACACAAACAAACAAAGCCGACCTGCTCCAAAACACAAACCGTAAACGACGGCCGTTTCTATAGAGACGCGGCGACCTGGATATGTTGCAACTTTATTAAAAAATGGGCTCAGCCACCATTCGTCAAACCACCGGGGGACAAAATGCGTCATTGTTTCTCCGGGAAGACGAGGGTAAGCAGCGGCTTATCAGCAACCCTGAATTAACTATCTACCGCACGATGTGAGACACAGTAGCAAATTGGTTTCAAATAAAGATAATTAAATAATCCAATCGCTCCTTGTGCTGGCTTCTGCTTTGGAATTTGACTGCTAATCTCTCGACTCCAGGAAATGCAAATCCGCGTAGTATTAATTAGCCTCTACGCCGCAACGGAGTCTTAATGTTCGGTTGATGACTTAAATAACCGCAAATAAGGCGAAACTGACATTTTCAATTAGCTTCGGAGGGACTCTCTCAGACATGCAGGGCGCCGCTGACTGCGCCGTCACGTTCCCGTAACTGAAAGCTGCGACGTTCAAAACTGTCACCCGCGGACAGTTTCAGCACCGCGCTGACATCAGAGGCAGCGGAGGGGTGTCAGGTGACTGCAAAGACGCGTCTAAACCCAGAGCGAGTAACGAAGGGATGAGCGTTCGGTCTAACCGGGATACCCACGTTGATTTCGCGCCTCTGAAACTGGCCATAAACACTCAACCGCAGAACGGCTTTTGGTTTTTACTGTGTACATACCGCCCCCGCGAGATAACTACTGCAGCCTAACCAAAACAATAAATTCTCATTTCAAATGGGACGAGGGAGTTGCTTTTCGATTAAATTTGCATCACGTGACACTCCAGTTAAAATATTCAGCCTTACATTCAATACAACAATGAATTGCATTGTGTGGTTAGCACATTTTACAAGCAAGGACAAAGATCCGACTATAGACATTAAATTACCCCAAGAGGTTGCAGAGGACACAACATTGACATCGTGACCCTGGGTATTAAAAGTGCCCAGGATTTACAGTTCGACCCATCAAAACAAATCAGAAAAATCTGATTTGAAACTCTCGTGAATAGCATCAGAAGAGACAGGAGAACAAAGCGGTACAATGGAACGTTGTGGCGATTTCTCATCCCCAGGAACCTAAACGTCTCCCCTCCTGCCAGGGGGCGGTTCCGCACGAGGGCTTCCCTCAGTATTTAACGGGTTCGGGGGGAGCTGAGGAATGCGGCCTCTTCCCTGTCGACGTTCCGCGTGAGAGAAAAATTCTCCCCCGTCACAGCCTCGCGCGTTCCCACGACAACGGGACCGACGTTCCAACCGGACTCGTATCCGAAGAGGAAGGCCGAGTCGCTACTGAGGAGCAGACGGCCAGGCGTACTGATTTTGATTTGACTGAAATCTCTCTCTCTCTCTCTCTCTCCCCCTCTCCCTCCCTCTATTACTCTCTGATGTGTTTTGCCTTGCTGTCTCGCCCATAAATCAGGCTCAAAGGGCAAACAGCCCGGCTGACAGCGGTATAAATCAGGGGGCAGGCGTGGAATCAACTGGATCCGTCTTGGAAAAAACGCGGCTTGCGTCGCCCAAGACAATGTGGCTGGAAACAGTGGACGTGGTACTAAAACCAAAGAGCAGCGATAATACAAACGGTTTGGTTAAGTCTGTCGCTCTGGGTTAACCGTTAAGACTGCATCTCCCCGGTGTTGGCTGCACTTCTGAATGACTCCTGAGCTTTTAAAACTCCTCTCTGAAAGCTCTTTAAGACATAGTTGCCGCGTCACCATCCACACATGACCCCAACATAAAAATGTTGAACTGCAACTTCGTCGCGAATCTCTGGAGCCTCACGACGTGGCAGCTGTTACCGTTGGGCCGAATGTCGTAGCTGCTGCTTCTACGGAACTGTGTATAAACCCACAGAGTGTACGAAACATTACAGACAGCTACTCTTCCCATGACTGAGCAGGTCACAATCTGCTTAAAAGCCAAAGTCCCTTCAGGATTTCATCTGTTCGATCCGCTTCAGTGTAGATGATGGGGGAGGAGGACGGGGTGAAGAAGGATTTTTAAGCCTCGAGTAACTGAGACATGAATTGTGTAGGTTTACCATTCAGAGGGGGGGGCGGACAAGACGAAAGGCTGAAGTCTCTTTGAATGCGGTACGGTCGTGGTCTCTGGTTTGCGTTTCTGAAGAACATGCGGTGCAGCTGGACTTTCAGTTCCCCGTGTGTATCGAGAATGGGCCGCCACCCAAAGGATCCAGTCAACAGAGGGCCAGTGGGTGAATCAACCATCTCCTCCCCTATGGTAAATGGTAAATGGACTGCATTTATATAGCGCTTTTATCCAAAGCGCTTTACAATTGATGCCTCTCATTCGCCAGAGCAGTTAGGGGTTAGGCGTCTTGCTCAAGGACACTTCGACATGCCCAGGGCGGGGTTTGAACCGGCAACCCTCCGACTGCCAGACAATCGGTCTTACCTCCTGAGCTATGTCGCCCTTCATCTCCATAAACTGGAGTAGCTTTAACAGGCAGAATCAAGAAGGAATCGTCTCATTTCCCAAGAGTCACATGGTATGTCCATGTCATGGAAAGCGCAGGCGATGCTCTGGACACTCAGGGCCTGATTTACTGAGACCTTTAGCATGTGCAAAACCACGAAACCAATAACATGGCCAGTGATTGCTCAGGTTATCGGTTCTGCACCAATCATTGGCTGCGTTATTAGTTGTGCGTGCGCTAAAGCGTTTTGCACACGATGAAGGTCTTGCTACATCCAGCCCCTCAGCGCAACTATAACTATATTTGGAAAAGTCCCTGAAGTTTCATGTTAGCATCTCTGCCCCAGTTAGGGCTCCATCTCTCTGCTGAGCGCAGCGAACGGAGGCTCCCCACACCGGCCTGCTCCTCCCCACACCGGCCTGCTCCTCCCCACACCTGCCTGATCCTCCCCACACCGGCCTGCTCCTCCCCACACCGGCCTGCTCCTCCCCACACCTGCCTGATCCTCCCCACACCGGCCTGCTCCTCCCCACACCGACCTGCTCCTCCCCACACCAACCTGCTCCTCCCCACACCGGCCTGATCCTCCCCACACCGGCCTGATCCTCCCCACACCGGCCTGATCCTCCCCACACCGGCCTGCTCCTCCCCACACCGGCCTGCTCCTCCCCACACCGGCCTGCTCCTCCTCTCACAGCTGCAGGAAGGGAGGCTGACGGGGGCTGAGGCGGGAAATCGAGTAGGGCTCTATGTACAGGACTCCCTGTCGAGTGTGAAATACGGGGGGGGGGAGATTGGGGGGGGGGGGGGGGGGAGAGAGGGAGAGAGAGGGAGAGGGGGAGAGAGGGGGAGAGAGAGAGGGAGAGAGAGAGGGGAGAGCCGTGCATGCAGGCTCAGCAGAGGAAAGAAGAGCTTCAGGAGTATCTGGAGCATCACCCTGGGAATCGGAGACAAATTCCAGAGTCTGCATTTTCACAGAGATGGGAGAAGGGGGCGAACTTCACAGCGCTGTCTCGGCCTGGGATGGGACACCCCTAGAGTCCATTTCCTCGCACCGTCAGGGGACGACGAGACGAGAGAGGGGATCTTTGCCAATAGTATGGGGGTACATCACACAGAGCCCGGCTCAAAGACTCGACGGCACGCTCCGCTTCTTCCAGGAATTCACCTTTGAAGTGCTGCACATGCTAAATAAATTCAAGTGTGTGCTAGGGGGGGTCCCCACTTCCAATTAAAAGCAACTCCAGTACGGCGAGCTGCTGGGGGTGGGGGGGGGGGTGTGTCGAAGCCCAAATCTCACCAGAGCCAGACCAAAGGGAGGCGTCAAATTAACATCCAGAACTATGATCTCCGTTGGTGACGTCGTGACGCTACGGCGATCGAACCTCCGCGCCCGCCCACACACGCCTGCCTGCGCGCACACACACACACACACACACACACACACACACACACACACACACACACACACACACACACACACATACACATACACATACACATACACACATACACACACACACACACACACACACACACACACACACACACACACACACAGGACTGCGTGCGAGAGAGAAGCAAGGTAACCTTGAAATCAAATTAATGCTCCTTCGACGGTTCCGCCTGCGGAGAGCTTGGGAGGGCCGGGCCGGGCCGTCCGTCCTCGCTCTGTACCCCGGGGCGGGTCTGCTGCGATGGGGGGGGGGGAGCCGCCGTCCCCGCCGCAGACTGAAAGGTTGCCGTCCCCTTGATCTCCCGTCGGCTTCCTTCGTTACGGAATCCGCCCGTTCCCCCTTCCCTCTGAAGGACAGACGGGGAGGGGTTCTCCTCCTCTTCTCCTTCTTTCCCCCCCGTGAGGGAGGAGGAGGGGAGGCCTTGTTCTGGAAGACGGCCTTTCAGGCGTGGACGTTAAGGGCTGATCGGAGGCTAACGGTCCCCCGTTAATTAAATTACCCCAAGGAGGTTGCACAGGACACAACACTGACATCGTGACCCTGGGTATTAAAAGTGCCCAGGATTTACAGTTCGACCCATCAAAACAAATCAGATTTGAAACTCTCGTGAAAAGCATCGGAAGAGACAGGAGAACAAAGCGACACAATGGAACGTCACGGCGATTTTTTTCATCCCAAGGAACCTAACGCGTACGCGTCGACGCCCGCTCCGTTCGTGGGGGTTCGTCCCCTGGCCCTCCGTCCGCACGCCCGTGACAGGTAATTAAACCGGAGTGGTGAACGCTGCTCTCGCCCTCCCCCCCCCCCCGTGCCCCCAGCTCACGGGGGGAATCCCGCGCCGTAGCTGTCCCATCGTGTTTGACACCGCTGCGCGTTGCGGGCGCGCTAGTGGAGGGTATGCTACAGGCGGGGAGAGAACGGCGTCTCGATTCGGTCAGGGACGTGTTAAGACGCGACCCCCCCCCCCCCCCCCCCCCCCCCCAACACGAGCGCCTGAACACGCGATCGCCCGTGATGCCATGACCCAAGGATAGCCTGAACGTCAGACTACCCCTTCACGCTGAGATCCAGGGAAGTCTGGTCACGTGACTACCCATGTGACTAGCCCCTTGCTTTCCGGTGACACTCCCCAACTCCGTTCTCGTTTGAGACGCCACCCCCGCGTCCGTCGCAGAAGGAACCCGGCGGTTCTGCGCTCCGTTACCGAATCCGTTAGGACGGAGTGCAGCACAGTGGGTAAGGAACTGGACTTGTAACCGAAAGGTCACAGGTTCGGTTCCCGGGTAGGACACTGCCGTTGTACCCTTGAGCAAGGTACTTAACCGAAATTGCTTCAGTATATATCCAGCTGTATAAAATGGATACAATGTAAATGCTATGTAAAAGTTGTGTAAGTCGCTCTGGATAAGAGCGTCTGCTAAATGCCTGTAATGTAATGTAATGAATCGATTTCTCCCCGGCGAGGAAGGTCCTAACTCCTCGAGTGTTCTCGAGACGCGTGTCGTTTTTAACGCTCGGCGTCCCTCCGCGCTAGCCGTTAACAATTCGCGCGTCCGCTTTCCTGTCTGCGTGACCGCCCCTCGCTACAATGCCCGCGCGCAGCCGAGAAACCTTTCACGAATGACTACATTACATTACATTAATTTGGCAGACGCTTTTATCCAAAGCGACGTACAAAAAGTGCATTTCATGGTCATAGACAACTGCTAAACACAGGTTCAGTAAGGTACAATACTTATTTTGTATTTTGTATTTCTAGCCAACGAGTCAACTGGAGAATATTAAGATGATGAAGCGCGACGGGGGGCTGCCTCAGCCGCACTGAGCTTTCCAGGCTGACGTGCAGCTAGCAGTCTGTCGCCCCAAAGGTAAATAGATAGCAGCTAAAGGCGCTGCGGCTAAGTACTGGCGCCAGAAGGAACGGCTAAGCGCTAGGCTACATAAATCTGGACATTCGTTTCGCTGGAATACAGACGTACACGATTCTGCACGGTCGTTTTGCTGGGAATGAAAGATTTCAATAATAAATCAGCTTTAAAAAAAAACCAAACCAGTTTGCACAGTATCTGCTGAGTGCAACATATCGTTTCAGATGGAATTGTTATGCTGGTACATTATGCACACTATCAGATGAATCACAGGAAGACATCAAACTGTTAGAAGATAAGCTGCGGCTTCTTCAAGATGAACATTCCACTATGCTGGAACTGCAATAAAAATACGGAGTTGATAAATGAATTGCGTTTCATTGATGACATTTGATGATGCAAAAAAATAAATAAATTTGCCTGGGCATGGTCAACTCCTCAACAAAGTCAAATTGCGTTCATTAAAAATACAGCCTAATATTCAGATCTAAAACAGATGAAAGTCACAGTTTTATAAACAGTTACATCAAGTATAATAAAATATGAAAACACTCCAAAACAAGTAGATAATATGGTAATACATTTTCCCTATTTCAATTTAAAAAAAGCTATTCCTCACAGTTACAGATTAGGCCTAATCTTTATGCATGTGAGGTTTCTGTTGCATTCCTACGAAGATCAATTAGCAGAAAAGACTGCACCCTGAGGGTATCCCACTGTTGTATTATGCTACACAGAAACTAACCTTAAATCACCTAGCTACCAATTATCTATGGCTTCCGCAGGTGCGTTAAGCTTGTTTGCAGTTGTAACAGAGCAGCTAACATGACAAACAAATGTGTGTTTCTCTGCTCTTCATTAATGCATGAAAAGCAATTCTGTACAAACAGGATAGGACCTCCATTATTTAATAGTTTTATCACTAAAATGTTGTATCATTCAATCATTCAATGAAATTCTATAAATTGTATTAAAACGGTGAGGATTGTCAAGTTGGAGACAAACAAATGCATGCTTTCCGAAAGGTAAGTTCGCTCGCCTCCGACACGGGTACTGCAATTGTCCGGCTACAGACCTGCCTATTTAATTGAATAATTCAGTCTTAAAGAGCTCTAAGGTTTGCTTGATTGAATACCAAACAAACTTCAGTCACACTGAAGAGTGCCCCCCTCCTTCCCGGCGAAAACAGGACCGCGCCCCGAAAGGTTTTCAAAATCGGCGAAGACAATGCCTTCCCCGCGCCGCCGCGACAACAGCAACACTGAAGATAACGTCGCGGTGATCTCGAAAGCGCAGGATGTTTACCGTGCGTAAAAACAGGGAAACGGCGTGTCGTAGAAGCCAAACTGGATACGCTTCAGTGTAACCCCTAAGATAGCGAAACTGCTATTTCTCCATCCAAAGGACTTAATTCAATGATAAGGTACATGTTTTCATGCCAACGCCAACCCCCCCCCCCCCCCCCCCCCCCGACCCCCCACCCCCCTTCCTCACAAAAAAACAAGTATAATTACAGTCTCGATGGCTAATTAATTGCCGTTTTATCAGGGGCTGCCACACACAGCGAGGAATCGCAGCCACAAGACAGCGAGGCTGGAGACCTCGTTAGCAGGCTCATTTGTTTCGTTTGCTACAATCCCGGACTCGACTGTGCAAATTCGCCCAAAAAAAAAGAGCGGGAAAGATCAGACGTTTTGCGCTCGGCAAAGGATTACAGAGAGAGGGAGAGTTAATGGCATATTTTCAGCCGGGGAGATGACGATAATAGATATCCGAGCGTTTAATAATGAGGGGGGGGTTGAATTCAACGCTCGTTCCCCCATCTCCGGCTCGGAATTGAATCCTAATTCAATTACGACGGAATGTTTGAAAGGCGGCGTGCGAGACAGGGAAGGATCCTTTTTTTCCCCCCCACCCCGGCCTGTCAAAACTCTGAGCTGAATGCCAGCTCGAGGAACAGACAGGTAAAGGTTGGCTTTTTTCCTTTCATGCCATCGCTTTCCCCAGAAATTGGAGAGGAGAAAAGGGGGACGGTGACAATCCGGTGCACTTATCCCAGCGCCATTTCACTGCTTAATGAGGACTGGGAATGACGAGCCTGTGTCGGTTCCAAGAGACATTCGGTTTTTTAAAATTCTCACAAATCCCCAATGACTATACGTTGGCCTTGACTGAATGCTGGCCTTTGCTTGAACAATGGACCTCGCTCCCACTTAACGCGCAACGTTGCTGCCGCGTAGCGGCAACCGTAATAACATCGACAAAGGACATTCCGGCAACGTCGCGAGGACATTTTGTGTCAGCCGGGCTTGCTGTGCTTACACGGGTTTTTACATTACATTACATTACAGGCATTTAGCAGACGTTCTTATCCAGAGCGACTTACACAACTTTTACATAGCATTTTACATTGTATCCATTTATACAGCTGGATATATACTGAAGCAATTTCGGTTAAGTACCTTGCTCAAGGGTACAACGGCAGTGTCCTTACCTGGGAATCGAACCTGCGACCTTTCGGTTACAAGCCCAGTTCCTTACCCACTGTGCTACACTCCGTCCGGGTTTCGTACGCCATTTTGGGTCACGCCGATGATATCTCCTGAGGCAGATTGTGCAATAAGCCACTGGGGTCTCAGAACCGTCCCCCGAAGCGTCCGGCTTTTCCAAACGCTCCGCGCGTCCCTTTCCGTTTTTGGGGCGTCGCGTTCCGCGGGCGATCCAGAAGCCTCTCGCACGGGCGCCGTGCGCGACCAGCAGTAGCCGGCGGCTGTAACCAGAGTTGATTGGGCCGCGTGTCGCTGCTCGCGGGCCTGCTCGTTCAGGGCGCTGGTCCGGGCCCGGAGCCTGAATCTCCTCGGCCCGCGGCCTTTTGATCGCGCGACTCGGGGGGGGGGGGGGGGGGGGAGCCCCCGAAGTAACAGCTGTCACGCGGCGCGTTGCCACGGCAACCGCAACCCTTAACTTACCAAAAGGACGCGGCGCACGAGAGCTCCGTATATAAATAAATATATAAAGTCGACGGAAGAAAGGGAATTCTGAGGAAGCGGCTCTAAATAAAAGTGAATTCCGCTCGGGATACGCTGGGAAAGAACGCCCGTATTTACGCTCGCAATCTTCTTTCCGGAATATTACCGGGCTTCAGAGACCAAGGGCTACCTCTCAGAGCAGCTTCGGTTCATATTTTACTCTGTATTCCACAGAAAGTTCTTGTCTTTGTGAGCTCATGAGAATGAGAACGCCGCCATTTTGGGTCAAACCGATTTTGAGACAGGCCAGCAAATGACAAAAATCAACCCCCGCATTTGGACCGTTAAATAAATTCCACTTCCACCGTTCCGCCATCACAACCCTTCCAGAAAAGAACTTTCTTCTTCAGCGTCATCTCGTTCGTTAGCGGCCTAAAAAGCTAACCGCGACCGCGTAATCGTCCCGCATATAATCAATAGCCTTCGCTGCGGAGGATCGAACGTTCCCGAACGACCGTGCAAAATAGCAGTTAAACCACCCAACGACCGCCCAACGACCGCCCAACGACCGCGCGAAATAGCAGTTAAACCGCCGTCCCGGGCCCAGATTTACGGCTCGTCTCTTTACACGCCGGCGCGCCGCGGAGCTCGCCCATAAAAACGCCGCCGGCGCCGCCGCCCGCTGAATCACCGGGGGGAGGGTCGGGGCGATACGAGAGTCGAGCGCGGAAGGGAAGCCGAAGCCGTCGCCTGGCGTAAAACGCACACATTACAGGCATTTAGCAGACGCTCTTATCCAGAGCGACTCACAACAAGTGCATTACTTTTTTACACAGCATTTACATTGTATCCAATTACATAGCTGGATATATACTGGAGCGATGCAGGTTAAGTACCTTTGCTCAAGGGTACAACGGCAGTGTCCTAGCGGGGACTCGAACCTGCGACCTTTCGGTTACAAGACCAACTCCTTAGCCGTTATACTACACCGCAGCCCTTTCGCTCCGACCGGGTCACGGCTGGTCGTAAAAAACCTTTTTATTGCCCGGAACAGAGAAACCCGTTGTGAAGCAAATTGATAAATAATGAGCAAGCTTTTTTTTTTTTCACCCCCCTCTTCTCTCGAGCAGTTTTTTCCTTTTTTCCCTGACCTTCCCCGAGGCTCCTTTCCTTTCGCCGTAAACGGTAAATCGGCTGTTCGTTCCGAGAGGATTTACCGGCGACGTGTCAGAAACACTGAGGGATCAGCCACGGACCCTCTTCCAGACGCCATGCTTTTACAACCGTGCACGCGACAACATTCAAAAATACACGCGTGTGTATGAGTGTGTGTATGCTGTATACAACAGTGAATATGAGGTTAAATGTGCAGACTGTCCGCTTTAATTCGCTGGTATTAGGATCCAAATCTGGTGAAAACATGGAGGAATTGCAGCCCTCTTGACTCACGGTTCCCCCATTTACAAAATTATTATTTGTATCGGTGTTGCTGCTGTCATTCATTTTCATTCAATAGTATTCTCAATATACAATAACTGGGGGTTGTAAAACAGTTTTCTAGATTGGGATGCCCTTTTTCTCACTTTGAGCACCTGCCCCTCAAAAGATCTCAGAGCACAGATTTTCTTCAGACGAACATCAGTTATAGAAAAGATTTAATCGGCCATGATTAATTCTCAGTTTCTCCGATGCGACGTGATCTCTGAAGCCTCCCGTCTGCACAGTAAACTGGGGAAGCTGTCAGGACTGATGAACGATCGGGCACACGGCCATGAGCGAGCCCGTCATCGATCGCCGATACCAGTTTACGCGGGGTCGTCGTTAAACGGACGGCGGCCCACAATGCCGAGCCGGTCCGCAGGCCCCGCGGCGGCGCAGTTAGCGCTAAACGGGAGACGGGTAATACTAACGAGCAGAGAGGGGGGGGGGGGAAGACCGGCGGTACGCTGATACGGTTTTTACCGTATCGCCGGGGAAGCAGGGGGAGATTTTTTTATGTGGAGCGTCAGAGCGGATCTCCTGCCGTCAGGGGGGAACTAACGTTCCCACCGCGGTCACGTGACTCCACGTGAGGGTTTAACGGCCTGTGACTCTTTACGCCTCACTAGCCGCGTACGCGCGGGACGTTAAACCTGGGGACGGGCTGATGGGGGCCTGGCGGCGGAGCCCCCCCCGCCCGCTGTCGTTAGTCTCCCGCGACGGCGGGCGCGGCCGGGCCAGCTGTTTCAGCGGCGGCCGCCATTCCAGAAGGTTTCCGCCACGGGACAGCTGCTGGGCGCACGTGCCGGAGTCGCCAGGCAGGTACGCCCCACGGTCGCCACGGTGATCTCTTTTGGAACCGGTGGCTTTCGCGCTATGGGTTGCCGCGGCAATCGTGTCTTCAGGCGGTCGTCTGCGTGACATCACTTCAAATCTTCAAGGCTGTTGTAACGGAAAGGGGCTTTTCCTGTTATCCCTTCAAGAGCGCTTACCGAGTACAGCCCCCACTCACTCACCCAATCCCCCAACATCCCCCCCCCACCTCCCCACCCCCCACCGAGCAGCTGCCAAACGCGATAAGCGGCGTCTCGCCCCGTGCTGGTGCAGCTGCCCGCCAAACACCGCTAGGGAGAGAAACGCCGAACGCGGTCATTCTGAGCGTAACGCCCCCTCTCCACCCCCCCACCCCCCTACCCCCCTCCTCAAGGCAGTTTCTGTTGCTCGGTTCCCTGCGGCATGCTCGCGAAAAACGTTACACCACACCAGGCGGAGGACGCGGCCTCGCTGATTCGGGGACGCAGGCGGGCTCATTTGGGGGCCCCCTGTTTCTGCTGTCCGCACCCCGGGGGGGGCGTTACCGCCGTCGTTGTCGGGGGGGATTAAGCGGCGGGCGGTGGCGGGCGGCCCGGTGCGCCGGGGCAGCTGGGACGGGGTCCCCTCGCGGTCCGCCGCGTCTCGGTTACAGGTCAGAGCCGACGGGGCGGATTACAGGAGTAATCCACCGCCCGGCTGATCCCTTAATCCAGACACCGCCCGCCTCGCCAGCAAACGCTGCGGGTGTGTGTGTGTGTGACTGTGAGAGTGGGTGTGTGTGTGTGCGCGTGTGTGTGTGTGTCTGTGAGAGTGTGTGTGTGTGTGTGTGTGTGTGTATGTGAGAGTGTGTGAGAGTGGGTGTGTGTGTGTGCGTGCGAGCATGTGAGTGCGTGTGTCTGTATCTGTCTGTGTGTGTGTGAGCGTGCTTGTGTACGTTTCTGTGAGTGTGCATGGGTCTGTGTGCGTGTCTATGTGTGTATGCATGTGTGTCTAGAGGAAGATGTCAAGAAAAACACATGAACTAGTTCTCTCTCTCATTACTACCAACCTCCAGTAACAGGAAGGACTTCAGATCAATCTTTAGGAGATGGGGTAGGAGGGGAGTCCACGCTGTATTCAGAAAATCCCCTTCTGCTTAACGGCATGATTATAATTCAGTTTACACAAAACTCACCATCTTCGTTTCCAAAAGCCCTGTTTGCACTCTAAACTTTACATCGGAGAGCAAGAGTCAAACAGCACGTTATTCGGATTTGACAGCTCAGACTCACTGGACAATTGTACATCTTGTCCAATGCCGCGGCTGTCATTCGCCAGAGCCAGCGACCAATCACGCGTTTGAAACCCCGACCCCGAACTGACGTCGGGCTTGGCCCCTATCGTAGCCGTGAGTCTCGTGCTTCCCCAAGGGCCCATCGCGCGCTCAAACGCGGCAGAGCCGTCGCCACGGACGCGGCGAATGGGAGGCGTCCAGCCCGAAGCTCCGCTGCTCCAGTTCTGAGCGGCGCGCCGCGGTAAATCAGCGGAAAACTGGAACGCGAGGCAAGGCGGGGGGGGGGCGGGGGCGGCCCGGGGAAACCCGTCTGCCGGAGGAAGGATGGATCGCCCAGGAGGCGTAACGAGCGCGGGGGGGGCGGAGCGGGGGCTCGAGCAGTGGCTTGGCGTCTGCCGCGCTACCCACCATGGAGCGCGGGGGGTTTGTCTGATGAAAACAAAAAATGATTTTGTGGATGTCCATATTTGGAGAAAATGACTTATAGTTAGCATCATATTCTGACAGAGAATAATATATTACCCTATAGACATGCAGGGACCACACACACATACCGACACACTCAAAAATGACAATTACACACACAAACACAAGCACAAACATACAGACAGACACACACACACACACACAAAAATGACAATTACACAGACAAACACAAGCGCAAACATACATACAGACACACACACACTCAAAAATGACAATTACACAGACAAACACAAGCGCAAACATACATACAGACACACACACACTCAAAAATGACAATTACACAGACAAACACAAGCGCAAACATACAGACACACACTCAAATGACAATTACAAACACAAGCGCGCGCACACGCGCACACACACACAGACAGACAGACAGACAGACAGACACACACACACACACACACACACACACACACACCCTGCACACACACACACACACTGCACACACACACAAACACATGCACACACACACACACACACACACACACCCCGCACACAGGGCCCATCCTCATTCTGGACCCCCACAGTATTTAGGCCGGTTAGCCGTGCTCAGGCCCCTCGCTCAAACGACGCTGCTGAACAGGCCCGGTTCCAGATGGACTCCTCTCTCTCCCGGACCCGGACTCCAGGGGCCTGATGGGAAACGCGGTCCCGGGAGACGGAGCGCTCGGCCAGCTCCGCGGCGCTGGCAGACGGGGCTGGGACGCTTCGCCCCGGTCACCCGCTCCAATCTGCGGTCGGTTCGAAAGCCCACCCCGGGCGGTCGCACTGTGAGCAAGCCTAATGGCTGCTGTTACACACACACAGACACATGCTCGTTCGCCTGTGCCGTTGGCAGGGGATGCGTTTGAATTTTACACACACACGCGCGCGCGCACACACACACACACACAGGGGAAGCCTTGCTCAAACCGGCCGTCTCCTCGCTGCCAGACGGAGAGAGAAGAACGGTTTCTCTCCTTGTGCCAATATTTCTGAGCCGCTGTATGTGGGCCACGATAACAGACGAGGGAATTCTGGGATAGGGAGGACAGGGAAGCCCTTCAGCGACGAGACGAGACCAGACTCGCTGCTGTCCTCCTGACTGACAGGGAGCCCCAGAGTCCTCGACAGCCTTTAATGAGAAACTCGCTCCTGTCACCTGCCCCGGGGTCTACGATGAGCCGTGGAGACAGGACTCCTTTTCCCTCGCAAGCTGCCCAGACCTGGGAATGCTGAGGATTATGGGAAACTGAGTTCTATAAGAAGAAAACTGCAGCGAGGCGATGGGATTTCAGCACACAGAAATAAACCGAAAGTCTGACAAGTTGGGCTGACAGACCCCGGGGCAGGGTCGGAATCGACCGCACCTTCACTCACCGATGGCCCGTCATGCTGAGGCAGCACTCCTAAAGGTTTGTAAACATGTACCTCCAGGACAAGAGGTCAAAACAACAGGGTCTCAGACCTTAAAGAGAAAGTCACAATTGAATCTCCAGGCATCCCTAGGACTTCCTGTGTGTGTGTGTTTGACCTTCTATGAGCAAAATAACATTTATGTCATTGGTAACATTTTCTGTTAAAATGGAGAAAACACGATTAAGTGTTCAGCTTCAACACAAGGAAGAAATCATCGGGGAGCCGCCGTGACAACTGCTTAGGGCGATAAATGTAAGAACTGCACTTTACTGCCACGTCATTTCACAACGAGAGGGACAGGCTGGCTTATTTAAACTGGATAATGGAGCTTTAACATTGCCATTAAGTCCTCAAAGACACCAGACATCGGCAACTGCTTACTTTAAAAAAAAAATGGCCTGCATCCACAGTAATGCTAGAATGAATTTTCCTGCTAAGACAACGTTTCGAGCATCATTACCCTAAGTCAGCAACAAACGTGTCTTTGCTGAGTTCTGTGTTTTTGTCCAATAATCAGAGAGCGTTTTGGAAGCAAAAAGGTCAAATCAGCCTCAGCAGACAAGCGTGATGCTAGCAGACAACGGTTCCACTCGGGATTCTAGAATCTTCTATTCAGCAGTAGAGAGGAGCGGATCTGCACACAGACGATTCCGGGGCTCCTGAGTTTAACATTAAACAAATCGCAGAAGTTCACCTCGGGTACACTCTCCGGAAAAAAAAAAGGGATCTCTGTCTCGTCTCCATGGGGGAACCCTTTCTAGTTCTTTCCGGAATCTTAAGTTAAAAGCGCAAGAACTCCCCGACTGAACCAATATCGCCTGACGAAGAACCCTTGAGCTAACACAGGGTTCCCGCTACGACACGGAGGAGCCTGTCGGAAACCTTTCTTCCAAGAGCGCGAGCCGAAAGCAAACACTGGGAAGTTCAGAGAACTGAAGTTCAGAGGGAAACGCGGCACGAGAAGAACGTGAAACGAACGCGGCGGCGGTACCAAGCGCTCGATTCCGCACGCCCGCCCTCGAACTCCAGCGCGCCGACAAGGCTTCCGAAGAGGAGGCGGACGCGCGGCGAATCCTGTCCCCGCCCGCCATGCCGGAGTTCGACGGAACTGGACGCGCCGCCGAACCTTACAGCCCGTCCCTCGCCGGCAATGAAAGCCATCGCTCTGACGCTAACGGCGCTAACCGCTGGTCCTGCTAGCGGCCGCCGCCGCCCGACGATGCATCAGAGTAACCGCTGTTCAGAGTAACCGCGGCTCAGAGTAACCGCGGCTCAGAGTCACCGCGGTTCAGAGTAACCGCGGCTCAGAGTAACCGCGGCTCAGAGTGACCGCGGTTCAGAGTCACCGCGGTTCAGAGTGGCGCGGAGTCGGTCATAAGTCACTGGCTGGTGTGCGGCTGGCTCCTGGTTGGGAGCAGAGCCGGACCGAGGGCTTTTGTCGGCCCTTAACAACAACGCTCTTGTGGTCTCCAAGTGGTACAACGTAAGCCACACACACCATTTGCGAACTTGAGTTGCGAAGCCCGGGGATGTCTGTGGCCCTATACGGCCACAAAGTGTTTATGCCAACAGCCGGCTGTGGTTGGGAGGTCGAAGGTCGCACGATGATGGTTAATCAGGAACAGCCGAGGCGGACGATGTAATAAAGCATGCGATTGGGGCCGGCTCCGCCCCCTACAAGCCTGTTAATAGGCTCCTCCCCTCCTGCGTCTCCGAGCAACAGGCCCTCAGAACGCACACATTCATTTGTGCGTCAGACGGGGTTTTGCTGCCGTCGGGAACGGGGCTGGCTAAATCCCCCACCCTGGTCCCAGCGGGATGGGGGCAGGCAAGGGGTGGGGGGAGGTGTCACGTTGACAATCAAAAGTGGGAATTAATTAGGCCCCCCGTGACAGACAGGCGCTGGGTGGGGGC